>NC_133123.1:6625000-7225000 GCF_033568475.1 Henckelia pumila | reverse complement strand
TAGCTCTTTGATTTCAAGAACCCTGTTCATATTTTTCTTGAAAAGTTTGAAACAAATACCAAGATTGGATCTTTATTCAAACATCTAGATGAGTAGATGTGGGAAAACATTGGCTAAATAATTTCAGCAAGTTTTGAATACGAATTCGTAGAGGTCAAAATCAGAGAAGAGGAGACAGCTGGCTGGAGAGGGATCATTAATGCATCCGAGTAAATTACCTCTAATGCATGGCTATTGCTTATAAAATAGTTTTCTTTTTTTAAAAAAAAAAATTAGAGTTGGTGTGTATGTGTATTACTCGGAGGGATAACATTTTTGTTAAAATTGGATAAATTAGAAAATGATAAAGCCAATATTGTTATTTAAAAAAAAAGGAGCATGTTGAGTTAAAAAGATTTAAAAAACAAACAAATAAATAAAATAATAATAATAACAAGTGTGTCGTGGAGAAAATGATACATAGCACCCCTACTATCCCCTGCTATAGAGAATCCTAATCCGTGTATTATCCGTACTCTATTCGACCACCGATCACAGAACCTTATGATATAATGGTAAACAAACGTTAAATTTATGTCTATTGAATTTAATTCATGCAGTTCATCGTCAATTTAATTTTCTTCTAGTTAGATACTAAATTTTTAGCATTGGTCCCAAAAAAATTATGACTTGTATCTGTATTGATCGTCTCAAAATAGAATGTGAATTTAATATATATATATATATATATATATATATATATATATATATATATATATATTTATATATATATATTTATATAGTCGTGTGCTAGAAACTTTCTCTGTCGTGATTGTATAATCTTAATTTTTCACAAAAATTAATAAAAAAATATTCAAAAAATAAATTTTATATAAAATTTCTATTCTATCCTTATTTAATTTATTAAAAAATGATTGCATAAGAGATACCTCCATATCAAAACAAACAATATCTCACACGATGGAATCATATTTACTGATGTTGAAGTATACATAATTTTTTTGTAATTTATTTTTATGTTCTATCTATGTTCGTTCAAATATTCAGTCTTAATATTTTTTTATCATTAATTGTATAAAATATATCACGTGCATTGCGCGACTTATTTTTGTTTAAAGAGTTTTTTTTTAGTTTTTAAAAGTATTTTTAACATTATTCTTATTACTTAAGAATTAAATTTTTTACATTTTAATTTCATATTCAAAATTTTTATATTATCTAATTTAACTATATTATACATGATATATAGTTTGTGCATGCATGAGTGAAATACTAGTATAAAATATATAACAATTTTTGGAATGAAATTTTACAAAAGTTGTCGTGGAAACCAGAAAGAATATTATATTATTTGATCCAAACTATATATGTGGGTATTTAAGATATAATTTCATCTATAAAATTAAAATGACCAATCTGACTCATATAAATTACGTGAATGGTTGATTATCAAAAAAAAATTATAGAGTATATAATTCATCAAATAATGACATATGAAATAAGATTAACAAAAAAGAAATTAATTTTCGTGCATGTTGTGTGCGAAACTAGTTAAAATGTTGGCAACCTAGCTAGGGTTATTGAAAATGTTGTCACATCCATTTATAATTCCATGTCAATTAACTCACCCCATTATTATTATTATTATAAAGGGAAGAGGGGACCTAGCTAGCTAGCCCTTGGAGTGACTCAAATAATAATGATCACATGCATTTTGTGGCAAATTGCCAATATTGTCTCACAAATTAAATGATGAGACCACAATTTCTTTTATATGGATTGTGCACTATGATATTATATATATCGAACTTGGGAAAAAAAGAGAGATTCCCATTCCCACCATCACCTACAGACTAAAATTAATTATATTATTAAATCGTGTATTTGGGCCTTTTGGCTCGTTCAAAAATGAAAGATCAATACTTTTAATATGTTTTCCAGTAACTCAAGACAACCGGAACAAATTTTCAAACATAACGACATGAAAGAATAAAAATTCTAAAAAATATATACATAATCATGACGAAATTGCAAAAAGAAGTTTTGATTTTAAATTAAAAATTTTAAATTAGATATATTTAGCCTGTTATTGACGCAATCCACCATTAGATAAAACAAAAACCAAAGTTAGAGAGTCATTAAGGGAGAGTCTAAGTTCGTAGAATAGATGAACTGTTGATCAAAGATCAAGAGTTCGATTTTTTCTACCAACACTTTTTTGGATTAGTTATGATAGCTCATCGAAAGATATTCTCCCTACCAACACTTTTTTGAATTAGTTATGAGAGCTCATCGAAATATAGCGGTTGTGGTTTTCAAGTCACAATTTTTTTAAAAAAAAAAAGTTAGAGGGGATGGTGTGGGAGCAAGGGTGGGCAACACACCTCACGTATCCCCAAATTATAGCCCAGTATTCCAATATATATATAAATTAGGAGAAAAATTGTAAGATACACATTTTAAGTAGTTTCGTAGGGATGACAATGAAAGACATTTCCGTCTTCGAATACAAAACTCATCTCATCTCCTCCAAACTTCTCATTTTTCAATTGGGGATTCCCCGTCCAAATATCTGCGGGGATTTAATCCTCATCCCCGTCTCATATCCGAATATTATATATAAGTATATAGAGTTTCAAACACAAGAGCAACCATTACGAACAATTACGTGAGCAACAACTTACGACCTTGTACATCCAATTAGTGATTGTCACGTCAAATGTTGCTCACGGTTGCCAATGATAGTTTCTCATGTTATCGAAACTTTATATATTTTTTTAATTTTTATTTTTATATATCTTGTTAGTTAATTTTTATTGTAAAATACACGAAAAAATTTCGATGTAAAATTTTTTTATTGTAAAATTAAAATTTAACATTAATAACAATATTTTGAATAAGAATATTTATATCAATCAAGATTATTTTAAAGTAAATGAAAAATTGAAAATTGATATTTTAAATATAATATTATATATCAATATTTTAGTAAAAATATATTTTTTTCTAATTTTTTTCAGATAAAAAATAAATATACATTATTAATCTTAATAGTTTATTTATGTTATTAAACGTATGCAAAATATAATATATAAAAATAATATAAACTAATAAATACTATTATTTTTAATTAAATATTTAGTATAATTTATATATTATTAAAGTATTTAATAAAATTTGATAAATAAAAAATATTTATAATTTATTATAATAATAATAATAATAATTTATAACATAATAATAATAATAATAATAATTTATAATGTCTCGATTCGAAATAGAGATAGCATCTTCATATTCACTTCGAAATTTCGGGGATTTTTAAAAATCCCTGAAACTAAACTTATACCCACAAAAGTTTTTTCATATCCATTTCGTTTTTAGTTTTACCGGCAGGTAAGGGCCCGAGCTTTTACCCTAGCCAAGATCCAAATTGATGGCCCAACCAAGTCAAGTCAGAACGTACAATCTCTTTGGCCCTTGACCTCGATAATTTGTGTCGTTCTTGGAGATGGGATTGTCCATCTCACAGCTTTCAATTGTAAACCAGGAGGGAGGGCGCGGATGACCTATCTCACGGGGCCTCACACCATAGTTCCTAATAACGCAAAGTGCAGCGAGCCTGCGATAAGTTATTTAAATGGCAAATAGCAAGTACGAGTACGTGAAGTTGTATGAGGTGGAGGATGAAGTCATGCCGCCTAATATTATTGTTGTTCGTGTTGACGGCAGAAATTTTCGCAGGTATATCATCAGCATCCCTTAACATTTTGTTTCACAAATATTTACAGATTGTGGGGTTCCTGATATTTGAGTAGATTTTCTGAAGTGCATGAGTTTGTGAAGCCAACTTGTAAGAAATCATTGGAGCTGATGAATGAGTGCGCCAGGGATGTTTTAGAACACTTCCCAGATATAACATTCTCCTATGGTTACAGTGATGAATTCAGGTTAAGAATGGATTTGCTCGTTCAGTGTTTAATTTTAACATTGTTGGGTGATACATTGCTCTTCTGTTTCAGTTTTGTATTCAAGAAGGAAACCAAGTTTTATCAACGACGGGCCAGGTTGATGCCTCTCTCTATTGTGCTGAGTCATTTGATTTGATTATATTTGTATAACAAATAGATTTCTCCGTTAAAAGGATTTTGTTGTCAACTTTGTGGTAGGTAACTAGGTGTTGAAGCTTAATGTGAAACGAGGTTTAATTCCAGTTATTTAATTATTATATAATGTTGCCGAAGTTGCTAATTGTTTTGTTTAGAGTTTTTGGCATCTTAATTTTGAACTTTGTAAGCATTTCCTATAAGGAAGAAAAATGGATAAGAAAAACTAAGTTGAGCGATAGCAAGTCCATTTTTCCTTTTCAAGTGCTTATTTGATTGTAAAAGGGGCACTTATATGCATTTTGTTCTGTGAGAGACTTAAGTAATCAACATTTTAAAAAAGAAGCTTAGATAAGCGTGGTTTAGAATTTCAAAATGAGGAGTGTAGTAGCACGAATAGTATGTGCTTGCATTCCTTTATGGGAGCTAATTCTAGATTTAATGTTATCTATGGGAAATTGTGCGTACTAGATGCTGTTTCAAAACCAGATGCCAAAGATGAACTAGCAGCGGTGTCAATGGTGTGCGTTGTAATTCATCTTACCGAAACTGAAAATCATAAATTAGGTTGATCACTTGATCCTCTGTCAACCATATGCCCAGCAAATTTTTTGGTGGTTGGAATTGGATAAGTTCGAATTATAAAATCATGTACTTAAAAACTTGCTAGTAGAAGTTCTGCTTTGAGACCATTTAAATTTTTTCACAACACTGACTGGCGGTGAAAGGGTTGGTTATGTTAGAATCCTATTTAATTTATGGAAAAGTCCCAAAGGAGATAAGAATAAACTCGGTTTTCAGTTATAGGTTTTAATTCTGTACAGGCTTGAGCATATCTGTTAGGATGAGCTAGAATTTTGATTTTATGGGTTCTTGGTAATATGGTTTATTGGATTACAAGGCTTCCTAAGCCTTTTTACTCCATTAACCATGATTGAAATTAAACCATTCATTGATCCTAAAATCACGTAAGTCGTCCTTTTGATGTCTTTAGTTTAACTTTATTTCGCTTCCCTTCCTATTCCTTTTGTCTAATATTTGTATCGTCTCGCACTTTCTCATTGTTTCAGATTCCCATTCTTTTGCTTATCATAAAAGGTAAAAAAGGTTTATCTTGTATGCCTACTTCTTTCTTTGTTGCAGCAAAATCCTTTCCCTCATTGTGTCGTTCTTTACATCTGTTTATGTCTCTAAGTGGAAGGAAGTCTTTCCTGAAAAGGATTTGAGATATTCTCCTTCATTTCGAGGACGAGTTATTTTATGTGCATCTGTGGAGGTTCTTCAAGCATATCTTGCATGGAGACAAAATGAATGTAAGCTATAAATGGTCTTTATTTTTTAGTATGGAGATGGGTTTTGCATTGATTACTTGAAACTTTTTTTTTGTTTGGCAGGCCACATAAGTAACCAGTATGATACTTGTCTTTGGCAGCTGATTAAGGGTGGAAAGCCTGAAAAAGAAGCACGAGAAATGCTTGAGGTGAATTTTGGTGTTCTAATAGGCTGTTTATCCACCTCTTTAAATCAGTGCCTGAGGTGACAAAAGTAATTTTCTGGTAAAATTTTTAAACCAGCGAGGGCTCCTTAGTTCTTGTATAAAAGTCTTTGGGGTTCTTGAGCTCATCAGGGGCAAATGAGGAATGTTGTAAGGCCTTTTCAATTATTTAAGTTCATTATGACATTGTTTTTCGCATTTAAGATAAATATTTGGGTTTAATATAAATGACATGTCAAATTGCACGTTACCATGAAAACACAAGAAACTACATAAAATGTTTTGACTAGGGAGGAAAGTTTTGGTCTTTTGGACTGTGCTTCTGAACCTACTGTTTCAGAAGATTAAATAAATGCTGAACTGGCTAAATCTATCCAAAGCATTAGGCTTGGTGATAAAGCTTTCATCACTTCAGTGTTTTATTTTCTTTCATCCACCGGGGGGTTGCGTGTTGCAAATAGTGTTTCTTCATGTAAAAAATTTTCTGTTATTCACATTTATTATGGATTGGAAATGAACTAGAATCTATTTTCTTTCAGGTTTGTATTTCTTATTATTTCATTGAATTCAATGAATCACGGTGCTTTAATTGATATTCTTCATGGTTTATCTTAATTGTTTTTCATAGGGATCTCGGAAGCAAGACAAAAATGAGTTGCTTTACCAATGTTTTAATATCAACTATAAGAAAAGCATTCCACAGATATTTCGCCAAGGGACATGTGCTCTCAGGACAGAGGTATATCCTCGTTTATGTGCTGCGAAGTATTGCTTGTGGATTTTTGATGGTCTAGTTAAGAATTGGGACATAATCAGCATAGCTTCTGATCCAAACTTGTTTATTTGTTGATGTCTGTTTAAGTAATCAATTTTATATTTTTGTTTGTTTATGCACTAAAACACTAATTGGTATTTGGTATTGTTGCTAATTGCAATATCAAACTCGTTTAAAGTATTTATCCTCTTGTTACTTAGGTTGAAGTTAGTGTGAAAAACAAAGATGATTGTTGTCCCATAAAAAGATCAAAAAGGAGGGTCACACTAGTTCATATGGAAAATATTGCATCGAGACGGTTCTGGAATGATCAGTTGTATCTTTTGAAGGAGTTAGGTTACTTCTCTGAAGATGTTAATAAAACCAAAACTGAGTATCTCAAGTCTTTTCAGTATGAGAGCAGGTTGTTACTGTCCACTTGGATTGTTATTCGTATTGATGGTTGCCATTTTCATAGGTACGACCGCTTTTGCTTACTCTATAATCTTTTTTCATTGTTGCATCAAGGGTGGTTAACTCTAGAGATGGTATGCATTTGTTTAGTGTAGATTGGCCAATATTTTAATGAGCTTCCTTAAGAATTTTTTTTTATGCAAGTCTAGGACTCCGATCATTCCCATTAAGTGCTTAAGTTACTCGGTTATCAGTGTAGTAGATACGAGGAAATTTTCTTTACGCTCATAGTTACCGATCTATATCGTAGGATGAACAGATCCTAATGATGTACTGTTAGTTAATAGATCAATTTTGATAATTAGTTGATAAACTAAGATAAACTAGAATACATGGATGGAATTCTAGAAGTGCGGTTATTTCTATAACTAGCATTGGAGCAGTACATTAGTTCTTGGCTGAGAAATGGACGTTGGAGCAGTACATTAGTTCTTGGCTGAGAAATGGTTGGGTTGGAAAATTGTTTGGGCAAAAGAGTAAAACTAAGTTTGAAAATAAATAGAAAGACAATAAATAAATACACTTCCCTGCTGATAACGAATTTAAATCACCGTTAGATACACTTCCCTGCTGATAATGAATTTAAATCACCGTTAGATACACTTCCCTGCTGATAATGAATTTAAATCACCGTTAGAGTGCTTTGACTGGGTAGAATAGAGAAATAAACAGTAGCATAAATGTATGGTGTGAAAAGTAAATAATACTTGTGTTTATGGAGATTTGAAGGTGGTTTAGTCCATGATATTTTTTATGTATATATGCATTGTTATTAACAGATCAAATATATAATGCTCATTTTTTATATGTGTGATTTTGATGAGATAGCATAATGTTACAACATAAATTGGATGTATGACATATGAATATAATACAAGGCAACAATTATGTGTGATATTTAGTTTTGTTTGTGTGAGATGATATGTGATCTTGATGATATGATATCCTTGCTTCTGATTGTTATAGCATACTATTGTTCGTGTGAGATGATATTTGATCTTGATGATTGTAGTATCCTTGTTTCTGATGATTATAGCATACCGTTGCAATATAAACGGTTTATCATCTTGCTCATTTTGCATGCTGTTTTGTGAATATGTAGAGAACATGTTGAATTTTGAGTAAACCAATGTTCTAAAAATCGGCTTAGGCGGCGCACCGAAAAAGTGCTTGTCGGAAATTTTTTTATAGGCTTTTAAATCACAAGCCCAATTAAAAAAACTGACGAAAATTATATTTTCCCTTCCACGAGAGAATTTATGTAGTAGTAGAGTAAATTTGTTGAATTTTATTAGTTATGTAATTTTGAACTCAATTTAAATCGGATGTTATCACGTTGGAGTTGTTGTAATATGTGATTTATAATGTTATACCGTGGAATCTGCCTAGTGGGCCTAGACGCTAGGCGCTAATCTGGCCCCCGACTAGCGCGGTAATGCCTGGCGAATTTTAGAACCTTGGAGTAAACAAAATTAATAACTCTGTTAAAAATGACTTGGACCTAACTCACCTCAAAAGCTAACTCAAGAGGTGAGAGTTGCCCTTGTCTATATTAAGGGCTCCCAGGAACTCTATCATACCGATGTGGGACAATATTTCAACACACCCCCACACGCCCAGGAATGAATATCTGGAGTGTGAAGATATTAACGGGTGACCTAAACGCCCAGAAATGAACATCTGGAGCTTGGAAATTGGCCCAGTTATGGGCGGTCCAACACGAGGGTCTGGGTTCTGATACCATGTTAGAAATGAGTTGGACTTAACTCACCGCAAAAGCTAACTCAAGAGGTGAGGGTTGTCCTTGTCTATATTAAGGGCTCTCAACTCTATTCTACCGATGTGGGACAATATTTCAACAAACTCAACAGGGTTAAGCACCATGTGGGGATTAATTAAAACCATTGCAATAAATGGCAGCCGCCTAGGCGGTGTCAAGGTGGGAGGCGGCCGTCGAGTGCACCGCCTTTGCTTAGGCGGTTGAAGATGAGCAGGCGAGGCGGTCAAAGGCAACAAATTTTTGGAGAAAAACCCTAATTATTAATACAGTCATACACTTTCTCTTCCAAAAGTTAATATCCCCACCGGCCGAGTTACCGTAATAGAATTCACCTGAGCTTAACATAATTTAATAACAAAGAAAAAAAATATAATGTGAATTTGTATTGATGTGAATATGTGATGTAATGAACAAGGGAAAAATCCCAGAGATAGGCTCTGTGAGACCTCGGTTCTAAACGACAATTAAAGGAGTAATTCAATAAGTAAGCAATTAAAAGTCAAGAGCATTTTTTTTTTTTTTTTTAAAAGGGGACGCGCGGGCGCGCGGCTTGAGGCGCGGGCGCGCATGGCGTCCTGCCCAAGCCCTCGCGCGGGCGCGCCACCCGAAGCGCGGGCGCGCCTGAATCTCTGCCCAAAACTTCCGAAACGAAGTGTGGGACGCGCGGGCGCGCCACCCTAGGCGCGGACGCGCATGGCCTGCTGAATTGGCTCAAAACAAGCCTCCAAAAGTGCAATAACATAACCAAAGAACTCTAACATGATCCAACAACGTAGCATTTAAATACTTAAAAGTGAAGAACACGCATCGATGCTAGCTATTACAAGCCGAATACAGAATACAAGAGTTCTAACCACAAGCAAGACCACTACCAAGTTCAAGTTCTTAACATGCTTCAAAACATAAGATAGATTGTCATGCTAACAAGACTTCTACACCGAGTCTCACTTCTACTACTTGCCCTCGAAGCTAACCATGTCTCTTCTGACTTGTTCCTGCCCCACCTGTTGCCAAGTACACATACAAAACAAAGCAACAGCCGGATAACCGGTGAGGACAACATTCTCAGTAAAAGCAACATAACAAGTAATGCAACAATAAACATGTTTTTGATACAACAACGAATTCAATAACAACGTAATGAAATGCATGTCTTTAAACCAGGATATCAATACTGATAAACGAGGGATTGCTGCGGTGCTTTTGGGATCCCGAGGGTGAGATCACGTAACGACTCACCGACTCTCCCAATCGAGGTGGTGCCACGTATCCCACTCCTCTAGACTTTGAGCAACCATAATGAGTATGCTAGCACTAGGCGAAATACTACAACCTAGGCCACTCAATCATCGTTCCCAAACGTCTAAACAAAAAGGGCGGTTCTGCCCGCTGAAAACAAGATTGGCTCAAGATGAATGCATAACATAAATATAACACATAAGTCATTTAACAAAAGTCAATACAATCAAACAAGACACAAGTTCCTCATGCTAGAACAAGTGTAAATGCAAGTATGTGATTTCAAAAGGGAAAACTCGAGAACCACAGTCACGAGTATGCTATCCCGCTACGATGACTGCTTTTACCTTTCAATGCAGTAGCTTTCAATTCTGGATACGCTACAAAAGATACTGTATCAACAACTATACAATCTAACAACAACAAGGCAGCGGTTCAAGGAAATACTCTATACCGTTCTTTGTTCAAATCTCGGAAGCAAACAAACAGCTGCTAACTCTGGGCTTGATACCTCCAAACGAATCTGTACGGAAACAAAAGAATGATCAATAACCAAGATCAACTTATAAGCCAAGTTCCAACTACTCAAAACGGTTCAAAATCCCCAAAACTCAAACCGACGGCATAACGGCTATAAACTGAACAAATCGACAACGCAGACAGCAGTTCAATACTGATATAACCTCAATTCAATGCTAAAACCACAATAACAAGGCAAACCCAACAAATCTCAAAAGCTAGATTTTCGAATAATACTTCCAAAAATCATAACAATTCCGAACGTCGCTCAAATTCAAAACCGACAGATAATAAACGATCAGAACTCCGCCAAGAACAACATACTAGAATCTAAATCGATTCTAACAACATCCAAAAACTAGAATGTATCCGATCGTAGAAGAACTTACAATATAACAGAGCTCTCACTGCAGTGATCGCTAAACTGCCTTCAGAAATAATTTCCAACGGCTGGATCGACCGGAAACCGAAATCCCAAGCTTGAAAATACAAAGGGGGCGGCTCCAATGGAGGTTAACGAGTTGGGGAGGATGATGGAGTGCCAAGGACTAGTCAACTAGAGTAGATAATATAACAATTTCAATATTTGCATTTTAGTCCCTGAAATTTTCAAAATTTGCAAAAAGGACCCTGATCAAAATCAAGTCGGCTCGTTAACTCTGTAATCTCTGATTAACTCAAATAAACTCATTTAAGATAAAAACGGGGCGTTACAGGCTCTGTAATATTCTCTCCTACTCTCCCTTGCACTGCTAGTTGCAATTGTTGATCAAAAAATAACCGCATGCCCCTTCTCTCTCGTCCCTCTCTAGTTTTCTACTTAAGGATTTTGAATGTATTGTAGGCTATTGAAATAAAAAATTAATGCTAGGTTCTTGATACTGATCATTAGTGGTTTTATATTATTTTTCTACTGTTCTTTTTTTTTTAATATTACAAAACAAACATTGTTCTTTGGTATATTTTTAATAAATCTACTACAAAGTTCACAAATAGCCAGATAAAACTAGTCTTCAGAAAATTTAGCGCATTTGTATCTTCGCTCATATTGGAAATCTGGTTAAGGAAATGTGGCCATTTTATAGTAAATGGAATAACTATGATGCTGCTTTCACCTTCAAAACATCATAATTTTAGTCAGCGCCACTGGGGGAGTTCTTGATCAAGTTATGATGGTGTAATTTTTCTGAATGGTTTTAAACTCTAAATTTTCTTATGGTTTTACTGTAGGTTTTCCAAAGTTCATAAATTTGAGAAGCCAAATGATGAAGCAGCTCTGAACCTCATGAATTCTTGTGCGGTCGGCGTATTAGAAGAGTTTAATGATATTGTCTTCTCTTATGGGGTTAGTGATGAGTACAGGTATTCGATCAACTTCCGTAGCATATTACCTTGCTTATATATGAATACTTTGACTTGTTCTTGACTTGTGCTTGATAACCCACAGCTTTGTTCTGAAGAAAGAGTCCCAACTGTATGGAAGACGTGCCAGGTTTCACTCGTATACAAATATAATTATCACTGCTAACAGTTGGCTAGGACCTTAATGACCTTTTTGGTTCCTTACCTCTGCCTGAGAAGAGTTTGTATAAAGTTCATATTAACAGTTGACTGAATCACCTTAAAGACTCGATAGTGCCTTCACTGCTGCTTTTATTTTGTTTTGTGTTGCAGTGAAATAGTTTCCGCCATAGTATCTTATTTTTCATCAATGTACACTATGAAATGGAAAGATTTCTTCCCTCATAAAGAGATGATGTACCCACCATATTTTGATGGCCGTGCAATTTGCTACCCTTCCTCTCAGATCCTTAGAGATTATCTAGCATGGAGACAAGTTGATTGTGAGTTTGTTTTATTTAGTTTTTCTACTTGGTTGGAGGGACATCCGCCTGTGATACCTGCTTTGCTTCAGTAGCTGTGATATAACTAGAAATAAAAAATATCCGAAGATGTTTCAAACTAAAATACTAAAGTAATAACAATTTGCAGGCCACATCAACAACCAGTACAATACGTGTTTCTGGATGCTTGTGAAGTCAGGGAAGACAAAAAGCGCAGCTCAATCTTATTTGAAGGTGCTTACTACTTTTTCTTCTTCTTTCTAGATCAACACAGGGTCCGTCTCCCTTTGAGTTTCAAAGATAGATACATCTTACATCTCCAGCAGCGTGTGCAAATCTTTTCCAACGTTCAGTACGACATTCTTTGTAAAATTGACTAAATATTTGTCTTGTTCAAATATATTTTTGGCCTTTATGTGTTACTAATACAAGTGACGAATATTTGAATTATGACCAAGTTCAAGTGTTTTGTCTGTTTGAGTTCCAAATGATCATTCTGAATTTGCTAATCTGCAGGGTACTCAAGTTCAAGAGAAAAATGAACTGCTAGCTCAGCTATCCGGTACTACCGATTATTACAACAAATTACCGCCAATGTTCCGCCTGGGTTCATCAGTTTACCGGAATAAGGTACACTTTCAGACTCCTTCAAGGAATGCCTTACGTGTTCAATTTTTAAGCTACAAAAGCATTTGAAACTAACGTTTTTGTTTAAGGGAGCTGAAAATTGATTACTTGATCAATAACAATCAAGAAGATAAGGTTGAGAATTTGAAACTTCTTTTTTCCCCCTGCAGGAGGAGAAGAAAATCCTCAGTGACAAGGAAGAAGAGGGTAGCCTTGATAAATTATGCGTAAAAGTTGTCATCGAATATTGCAATATAATAGAGCCAAGCTTTTGGGAAGCACATTCTGCCACGGTACAGATTAATGACTAACTTATTGTACCTGTATTTGTAATATTTGAGTGAAATAATGATGATTCAATTGCTTATATACTCACCACTGGGATGGATCTCTTCATCGAATTCACGTTGAAACCGAAATTCAGATAAAAAATAATCGAAGATATGATCAAACAATTAACAGGGATGCATATATTTCAATCACAAAAAAAGGGGAAAAATCAATTTCTATTAATACTTTTTGACTAGCACATTTTCTAACAGTGGATCATTAGCATGTAGCCTTTGGTTGCACTTGTTAACACAGCATCTACATGGCAGTTTTCCTTGACCGGCGCATCGAAATATGGTGTTCCCTTTGGAAATCCATTCTCTAGCTGTTTTCCCAAAGAATTCACAAGCATTGTGCACTCGCAGCACGGCTGTTTCCACCATCTATGTCGACAGGGAATGTCTAGGGTTGCAAGACCAACCTGCATGCATGTTTTCCAAGAAAATATGTTAAAAATCTTACATGACATAAAAATGTATACTAATGCACACACACACACAATAAAATTGTAGAGTTTTGATATGTTAAACACCAACCGTGTGCATTGCTGAGGTGGTTTCATGTACATATCCAATAGGTGAACGTCACCTCAGCATTGATCACGTAAGTGTTCTAAGTGAATGTTCATCATATCAAAAGTGTAAAACAATATGTATTTATGGATATACAAAACCCCCATCCAAGAATGTTATGAGCTTCTAAGAACTTGTTCGGTCCATCCCAGTAATGTCCAAGGTTAGACCAGTAGCTTGCAAGCTAAAGCTACCGGAAAACAATCGCATATGGTCCACCTTCCATGTGTTTCAACTCGAGCATTTCCACGAAGGGCCCGAAATTGCGAGATCGATGTACACAACCCAATTTTTCCAACAGCACATTAATTTTACGCGGCAATACACAAAATCTGCAGATTTCCTAGGACTAAACACTACTGCATTCAATATTTACATGGCTTCAGTTTTGCTCCTTCACTCTGGAACCAATCCATACACAATGCAATCTGTCCCCTCCAAATACCCGAAAACACACACGCATACACGCACACGTGGAGAGATACACAGGCATTTACATGTTTATACGACTGCGAATATATTTTGGTTGATGAGACCAGTATCTTAACACTGCATTCAATGATCTAATTTTAGTTTTTAATTTTTAATTTTAATTTAAATTTAAATTTTAATATTCCGGGTCCACATTTTCATGGATCTTACATTTTCAAATTCTCAAATCAATTGTGGACATTAGATCTTACATTAAATTACTATCCTTTTCGGCTTCAAGGATCGTTAACTACAAAGGAAGACATATCAAACAAGCATTAACTACATGGGGCCATTTTCTATGAGATCTGGCTTTTCTTTTTACAACCTGGTCAGAAATGGGCCCAAAAAAATTTAGTTTAGTTCATCTTTTTGGTTGAGTTTATAGGACTTGAATATCTCTAGTTTCATTAAATTATTAATTATTTATCTCATAAATATTAAACTATAATATAATCCTTCACTTTTTTTTGTTTATTTATTAAAAAATAAATATATAATTTATCATCTTATCTCAAATTTATAAATCAAATTAAACATATTAGAAATTTATTCAATACTATTTCACGTCCCCTCAAATATTTTATTAGTCCCACCATCATAACAGACTTTACAAATATCAAATAAGTCATAGCTCATAACACATTAACTATGGATGCTGAGGCAAGATCCACCACAGTGAATGTTTCTCAAAAAGGATTGACCCCAAAGGGTCCCATAATATAGCAAGAAATCATGAGTGACTGCATCAAACAAACCATTATGAGATGCTTAACATATGAGCACCCACAATGGGAACACCCACCCACAAGAGAGAGAGTTGTGAACGCCCATCTTCCTTTTTTTTTTTGTACAAAATGGGGCGTGCTTGCACGCCCCATCACTTTGTTTCTGGCGCGTGCTTGCACGCGCCAGAAAGAGAGTGTGCAGGTGCAGACGCGGCCCCCCGCGTCTGCACCTGCATTACTTTATTTTTTAAAATTTTTTTTAAAATTTTTTAATTTAAATAATAATAAATAACGATAATATATTCAATTATTTGTCAGATTATGTCAAACTAGTGCATTTTTTTAAGGAAACTTTTTTTTTGTTATTTAATTTATTTTATTTTTAATATAAAATAAATAAATAAATAAATAAATTCTAACGGCTACTTAGAATTTTCATCTATAAATACCCTCCAATGCTAACACCAAAATTCATTCCACTTCCAACACTCTTCAATTCTACTTTCATTCTCTCCTATATCTTTTTTACTATTTTCTGAAATATTATTTTCTATCTGAAATGGATGAAAATACGAGGGCATATCTTACATATTTGTTAAATTCTACACAAAACTCGCAAGAAAATGCATCTTCCCAAAATCCACAAATTCCACCAACTCATCAATATCCACATCCATTTCCAAATATGCAGTTTCCTCCACAAAACGTTCAAAATTTCCAAGGATTTGGAAATTTTATGAGCCATCCGAATTATACCTCCAGAGGTCCACCACAACCGCTTCCAGCCGAATATTGGCAAAACACGAGTCATCCACCATTCACGCCGCCAGTTCTTCAAGGCTTTGGTACCCCATACACAACCCGGTGTATCATGACGGAATATTTCGAAGACGGTTTCAAATGCGAAGAGAGTTATTCCTTCGCATAGTGACTGCCTTAGAGAACCATTCGACGTTTTTTCAACAAAGGGAAGATGCTGTGCGAAGAAAAGGGTTGTCACCACTACAAAAATGCACCGCTACGATTCGTCAACTAGCTTACGGAGTCCCTGCAGATCATCTTGACGAGTACCTACGTATGGGTGAATCCACTGCCATCAGGTGTCTTTTCAAGTTTTGTGAATACTTGGTTGAAACATTTGGTGATAGGTACTTAAGAAGACCAAATGCTGATGATGTTCAACGTCTTCTTCAAATGCATGATGACAGACACGGCTTCCCTGGCATGTTGGGTAGCCTTGATTGTATGCATTGGAAATGGAAAAATTGTCTGGTTGCTTGGAAAGGTCAATTTACAAGGGGACATGGGTCACCAACAATTGTGCTAGAGGCAGTCACGTCTCATGACTTGTGGATTTGACATGCCTTCTTTGGGGTCGCCGATTCACGCAACGATATCAACGTGTTATATGAATCTCCAATCTTCAACAACGTCTTGCAAGGAAATGCGCCGGAGGTTAATTTCACGGTGAACGGCACTACATATACGAAAGGTTATTATTTAACATATGGAATATATCCCGAGTGGGCTACTTTAGTTAAGGCTTTTCCTTGCCGGAGGATTCCAAGAGAAAGTTGTTTAAGGAAAGACAGGAATCTGCAAGAAAAGATGTCGAGCGGGCATTTGGGGTGCTCCAATCTCGATGGGCGATTGTCAGAGGCTCAGCTCGCTATTGGTATAGGAAAAAATTAAAACAAATAATGTTAGCATGCATTATTTTGCATAACATGATTATTGAGGACGAAGGAGGTCACGTGATAGATTGGTACAACGATGAAGGGGATGAACTTGCACAACCTATCCTAGGATCCAACCGAGGCTTTCAGGATTATCTTCGGACAAATTCAGAACTACGTGACACTCAAGTTCATCACCAACTTCGCGCGGACTTAGTGGAGCATATATGGGGGGAATTGCAACAACATGAATCCGTGAATTAATATTGTATTTGTTATTTTTAATTTCTTTGTATTGTGATTTTTTTAAAGTTATTGTTGCATTTGAATTTAATAATTTCGTGTGTTGAATAAATATATTAAAATGATTTTTTTATTTTTAAAATTAATTAAATTAAAACTTAAAATATAATATTATAATTATAAATATATTATAAATGTAAAGAAAATGAATTTATTTAGTATAAAATAATTTTATAATGATGAGTGAAATGTGGGACCCATAAATAATGAGTGTTAAAAAAAGGATGAGCCCCACCTCCAAGGGCCCCACACAGAGCCGCCCCAAGTCCCGACGTGAAGGGAGGTAAATCAGTGTTATGCCTGGCCAGGTAAGTATCCAGGGAGAGGAGAGAAAGGCTCGCAGACGCGATAAACAAGGCCAAATACACCTTTTACGGGATTCGAACACTCGTCCCCTTCTTTTTCACCAATAAGGATGTGTTAATGTTAATAGGATTGTGGGTGAAAAAAAGATGTGGTATTAACAGTGGGGCCCATGACTTTTGACGGTGTGAAAGGATGTTATTGGTGTTATTAATTGAATGGGTTGTGGATGCTCTAATATAGCAAGAAATCATGAGTGACTGCATCAAACAAACCATTATGAGATGCTTAATATAACACCGTTTGAACACAAAAACTTTTGTGACTCGGTTCCGAGCTTTTCTAGCCCGATTAGTTTCCAGGTTAGTTTTCGGATTGGACCCGATTTTCAGGTCGTTTTGTGTCCGGTTGACTGATTCTCTTCATTTTTTAAACCCCTAATCTCCAAACCTTTATAGTTCTTGGGTTGCCCCAGGCATTTGAGCACATGTAACAAGAAGCATGTCATAATCACAGTTTCTACGAGAAGCCTCACACTTCCTCCATGGGAGGGAGCTTAGCTCATGGTTACTGTAAATCCAAGTACACCCAAAACAAACCCGTAAAAAAAAGCTATCCAGAACAAAATAGAGAAAACAAGAGCCAAAAATTTTCTAAATAATACCATTTTATAATATACTAATAGATACTGAATCTCTTATTCATCATAGATGATACAACAACTCACTATTTCTTGTATGAATATCATCAGCAGTATCTATAAAGCTAAAACAAATTGCAATACCAAATTTCTAACAGCAAACAAGAAAAGGGCAAAGCCCACAGCACAGCTAACAACAGGAAAAATAAAATGTAACCACCACAATAATTTTAACCATTTGTGATGAAATCGCTTCATTGTTAGCACATATTTCCAGATTTAGTAAACCCTCAATCCGTATTGGAAAAGATATCTACGGATGTGATGGTATCAAGGAAATCTGAGCCCATGAAGCGAATTCCGAAACTTTTCCGAATCGGATTCATCATCCATCGAGGCGAAGCAAACGCCTCAAATCCCTAGAAGCCGAATCATCAATCAATTTGATATCACGACGGACTAGTTGCTTCACGAAAAACGACGGCACGGGGACAGATCTAGGAGAAGGCGATGAGGAAAAAGTCGATCCGGAATAATCGTCTGCCAAACCCTGCACTTTAATCTGCTTCGGTAACATCAACGGCGAGACCGGTTCGATCAGATCTGGCTCACAAACTGCAAAATCCTCCACCGGTTTCCGATTCGGAGAAGTGGAAACCGACTCTCCGACCTTGGATTTAGAAGCAATCGATCCCAACACCTCGCCTCTTCTCAATAGAGTCACCTGACCCATAACGAGACCGCTTTCACTGACGCCGTTCTTCCGCCGTGGCTCGGCTGATGTCGGTTTCTTCGCCTTCGTCCCCTTCTGAAACTTTTTCTGATCTGATTCTGTAGAAGCCTTCCTCTGAACCTCAGGGTTCCCCTTCCGAATCACGGTAAGATTCCCGTTCCCCACAAGATTCTTCCGGCCACGAAACGGCCCGGGTTGAAGCCGAGTAACAGTCAATAGATCTTGCGGCTGCATAACCTCCATTCCCATTTCGCTCACGAAAACTAAGATCAAATGAACAAAATTACACAAATTGAAGAACAATAAAGGTTAATCCGTAAGCCGAACGAAAGAAGATTCCCCTTCTTGAAAGCGCAAAGGAAACCCTAATTTAATTTTCCTGTGGAATAAGATGAGATGAATAACGTAGTTGGGCTATTTATAGACAAGCTTCCCACCGACCATGTCTCCCAACGCGTGAAGGATACGAGAGAATATATATTTATATTTTAATTTTAATTTAATAATTACCTAATAACATAATAATTCTCAAAAAAAAAAAGGAAAAAAATTACCTAATAAATGAGATATTCGAACTCAATTTTTTATTTTTATTTTTAAAATGTCATTAATCAAATCTTTCAAGATAATTCATATAAGAAATCCAAATATTGAAATCATATTATTCTGTCTAATCCTACGTTCTTTTCATCATATTATTTATCCATCTATTAATTATAATTTTACATCAATCAAATCATTAATTATTTATCTTACATCAATCAAATCATTGAATTTAAATTACTATATTACCCCTAAAAATAATATTATTTATATTTTATTTATTGTTAAAATGATAAAATGATAATTTACCATTTTTATATAAAATTTAATCAATCAAATCAAATCAAATCAACTATAATCTATCAATAAAATCAAATATTATATTCACTATCATTTCTTATTTATTTTTTATTAGAATACATTACTTATCTATATATTATTTATCTCATCATCTGTACCAAACATAGCCTTAATTTCTAATTCCAATCATTGTTAAAATATAATTGGAATATTATTTTGATTTTGGAGTATTCGTGTTTTCGTTTTATGGATTTTGAATTTTGTTATGATTGGATTTCTTATATGCATTATCTTGAAAGATTTGATTCATGACATTTTAAAAATAAAAATATAAAATGTGTACGAATATCTCATTGTATATATATCCACTAGACTTTTCTAGTAATTATTTTTGGTGTTTTAGTGAAATATTATCTACTTTAAAAATATTTTAAATTATTTAAATATCTTGAAAATCTATATCTACTAGTGACCATTGCACACGCTTAATATATACAAGCTACTATGGCACACGCGATGTGTGTCCCGTAAATATATAATTTGGTAAAAATTCTAACTTGATTAAGGCGCTGGACAAAAAAATTGAAGTTTCATAGAGAACAAAAAAAGAAGTGAAGAAAGGAAATCAGAGGGTAAACCAATGAGAACATAAGAGGAAATGAGATTTGAAGAAAGTTGTTTGTTAGTTAGTGATGTGTATGGGGTATAATGGGTAAATTTTACAAACGTATCATGACACCAAAAACAATTTTTACTAGTATAATCGCACACGCGTTGCGTGTGTATAAAATCATATAATATATTTAATATTGTATGTTATATATAAATATTATTTTTTCAATAATATTTAAATTTATTTTTAACATTTATAAAATAATATAAAAATAAATTTAATTTTTTTATCAATTTATCTTATCTAAAATATTTAGTTGAGTAAAATATGAAAATTTGAAATGAAAACAAATAAAAATAAAATTGTAATATTTATGTTACATAAGAGCAATTTTGGCAATTTAAAAGATGGTGTCTAAGGGGGAGATTCTTTATATATAGGGAGAGATAATCCACACACACTTAATAATATAGTAATATTAGCGATTGTGACACATGATTTTCACGTGCTTGATAATTTGATATATAAATTAGAGATAAATTGTAAAAAAAAATTGTAAATAATTTAAAAGGAATTGATAAATGATGAAATTAAAAAAAATAGATAAAGATAAAATGAGATAAGACTGTTATGGTGTGTTTATTTAACTTGATAACAATAGGATAAACTTATTAATTCAACTTAATCCATTGATTACTTTAAAAAAAATCAAATCTCTCAAATCTCAAGGCCCGTCATTTAACCCTAATTCATGAGATTAGACATCCTTAATTACACAAGAGATAACACATCCTAACCAATATTTGTAAAAAAAAATACACATAAATTCTAATCTACCCTCCTTCAATTCTTTTGTTTCCCTCCCAATTTCTTTCTGTCTCTCTCTTTTTTATAAATCGATTTATCAATTTTATTATTTTTGAAAAAAATACCTATTTTTATACCTAATAATTTTGATAAATGAAAATGCTCTGTGTGAATCAATAATAATTTAGTTCAAAAATAACTCAATCCAAATTATATGAATACAAAATTAAGCATAAGATTGTATATCATAAGTGGAGGGTAAAACTGTCATTTATCCTTCAATCATTATTTTAATTTCAAAATAAATAACTCGAAGTAAACATGTTACTGTTTATCCATCATTATTCTAAATACTTCAAAATCATTTTAATAATCCTAATATGATTTATCCACGTGTAATCTCATCCCACTAAGTAAACGCAGCCTTAGAGAAAAGCGAGGTAAATTCACTTATGCTTCTACGACTTCTCTATCGTTATCAAAGAAATCAACCACCACATGTTCGATGATGTAACATCCGGAAATTTTAATACGTAAATTCGCATGCATAATTAGGAGAAATTAATTTTAAAATAAGGGTTAAATGAATTTATGTGTTATTATGTGATTTATATGCATGATTTAAGTTATTTTAGCACTTAACCCAAAATTTGTGATTTTTGTGATTTATGGAAATTAATTGGTTTTGATCGCGTAGACGGGACCGTGGACGGACGAGATGCCAAAATATTTAGCCAAAAATATTTTATGAGTTTTATGAGCCTTAAAATAATATTTTTAAGGTATTTTGTCAAGAAAATTTTAGTATTTAATTATATATTTATTTAAGGGTTGAATTTTAGCCAAAATAAGTCATTTTAATGACTTTTGTTAATATTTAAAAATCCCTTAAGTTTTAATTTCGGGATTTAGCATTTTCCCATCAAATTATTATTATTTATTAAGGGTTTTTAAATATTAGCTTTATAGAATAATGTTATATTATTTAATAATATATTTTTTAACCTATTATCTAACCTACCCAACCCCACAACCCACTACCAAGCCGTCACTCTCATCCTGTTCATCATTTTCCTCACGTTTCATCAGCCTCCACCATAGTTTTGACAGAAAACCTCAACCTCCATAGCCGATCCATCATTGTCTTGGTTTATTTTGGTCCGTTCGTCGTCCCGAAGTCCCGTAAACGCATCGTTCGTTGTCAAATAATTATCAAAGGCATGTCTATTCCTTCGTTTGAACACCATATAAGCTATTAATCTTGCATAATGTTTTATTTTGATTTCATTTGAATATTTCGAAATTTATGCAATTTTATGGAGGTTTATGCATGTTTGGGTATTTCTTGTCATGGCTCACGTTTTGACCAACATGGCACGGTCCAGGGGCTAGGTCTCGGCCAAGGGGTGTTCGGAGGTTCGTTAGGGTCGAGCAAGGTCAGGGGTTAGGGTGGCTCACGGCTGGTTCCAAGCTAGTGTAAGGTTTTGGTCTTGGAGGGGCACGGCTAGGGTTGTAGGGAAGAGGTCACGGCTGGTTCATGCTAGGCCATGAACCAGCCTAACCATGGCATGGCTCGAACCGGCAGGACCCTGGGAAGGTCCTGCCGGCGGCGCTCCGGCCAGGGGCGGCCGGAGCGAGGCGGCAGCAGCCCCTAAAGGGCTGCTGCTCGCGCAGCCGAGGGCTAGGAGAGGGGGGGGGGGCGTCGGGTAGGGGGTGCTGGGTGGTTCCGGGTCGGGTCAGGGTAGTGGGCCGGGTCAGTAGGGTCTAGGGTCGGGTCAGGCAGGTCCGGGTCCGGGCTAGGTGGGCCGGGCTCGAGTATTTTAATTTAAAAATATTTAATGATTTAATTGGTTGTTTGGGCCATTTAATTAGTTAGAAAATTATTTGGGCCTCCAAATAATTTTATTTGGGCTTTTTAAATTATTTTTAAGTTAACCCAATAATTTTATGGGTCCGTGGGCCCATCGGAATTTTTGGGCTAGTCAGTGATTTTATTGGGTCAGTCTAGGAATTTTTATGAATTAATTAGTTATTGGGCCTAAATATTTTTATTTAAGCCCAATAACATTTAAGTATTTTATTTTAGTAAAAATTATAAGTTTTAAAATTAGTTATTTAATTATGGGCTTTAAGTTAGTTAACAGGCTTTAAGTCAGTTAAGGGGTTTAGTAGAGAGACCAGCAGTCTGGACCAACCCATGAAAATAAACTAAGTCCGGAATATATATTTAATTATTTTTATGCATGAAGTCTATTTTAAGTAAAAGTATATTTATTATTAAAATTAATTAAATATATATTACGGACATATTTTAAGTGCATGCATACATGAAATATTTTATGATGTGTTTATGATTAAGAATTGAGCATGAAAAATATTTTTATGGAAATTGAAGTGATGTGACAGCATAGAAGTGGGTTCTACCACTGACACAGAGGTAGTTCTACTACCGGCATAGAAGTGGGTTTTACCACTGGCACAGAGGTAGTTTACTACCAGCATAGAGGTGGATTTATCCACCGCCACGTACGATGGTTCTTTAGACTGATCAGTCGGCACAGTTATTAGTCACATTCATGGATATGACCATACACAGTTTTTATGTTTATGACATGCTCAATTATGTTATGTATGATGAAGAAAGTTATGTTATGTATAAGATTTATGATTAAGCATTTATGTTATGAAAAATGTTTCCATGCATGCTCATGTACATGTATATGTATTAGTATTTACGTGATGTATTATTTTTAACCTTGTTATAAAGGATTAGACATGTTGAGCCTCTAGGCTCACTACGCTTATATGGTGCAGGTGAGTATGATGTAGCTCCTACCGGTGGCGAGGACGTATGAGCGAGCATGGCAGTGGCCCCGTGACCGTCTCGCTAGAGTTTTATTTATGCATGAGTTATTTATTCAGGATATTTTTATGTTTTCAGTGGTTATGATTACTTATTGTTTTTTCATGATTTTAGTAGACATAAGTTATAAATTTTCATTATAGACATTATTTTATCTATTGCATGACTCAAGATTTTATCAAATAAATGTTTATTATTTTATTAAGCGAGTTATTATTTGTAATATTATTTTTAAAGTTTATACATATATGTATGGGCTTATATGTATATAGTATAGTATAAAAAAAAAAAAAAAAAAGTTTTTCCGCATTTAGTAGTTCTAGGGCGTTTCAGATGAAATGTGTGAAAGGAAAAATTAATTTTTAATACACATGACCTGGCGGTAAGGAGGCATAATCAAGCTCCATTTAGTTTAGCATCTACAAATATATTTGTCTTATACAAGTTAAGAACTTCACGACTTCAGTTGCTAAGTGCGGATTTAGGACTCATATAGCAGTTGGCAGTGTGTTCACGTTTATGCGTTCTTTACTATTTCGCTTCTGGATATGGCAGCATTGCAGTAGGAATATGTATATATTACCAGCCCATGAGAATATAATTTGTCTCTGTTTTGGAAGGTAGTTGTTCTACAGTGATTTATCAATCAGTTTATGGAATATTATATATTAGAGATTACATTTTAATACCATCTTGGTTTTAGGCCTTTCTAAATGTAATTAAGTTTATGGAATATGTTTATATTACAAATTATATCTTAATTCCAGCTTCCTTTTAGGCTTCTCTAAATATGATATCTACGTATATTCTTGATCATTTTACATTTGGTTAATTCGAGTTAGGAATTAAGATGGAGTTTAGGGGATGTGATTCATACTGTTTGTA
Organism: Henckelia pumila; assembly: GCF_033568475.1. Lineage (NCBI taxonomy): Eukaryota > Viridiplantae > Streptophyta > Magnoliopsida > Lamiales > Gesneriaceae > Henckelia > Henckelia pumila. Next base: position 7,200,395 of record NC_133123.1, on the reverse strand, counting down.
ACACCCGAAAATTTTAAAACGTAAATTCGCATGCATAATTAGGAGAAATTAATTTTTAATTAAGGGTTAAATGTATTTATGTGATATTATGTGATTTATATGCATGATTTAATTTATTTTAGGATTTAACCCATAATTATCGAAATTCTAGATTTTTAAGGAATTTATTATTTTGATCGCGTAGACGGGACCGTGGACGGACGAGATATCAAAATTCTTAGCCAAAAATATTTTATGAGTTTATGAGCCTTAAAATAATATTTTAAGGTATTTTGTCAAGAAATTTTTAGTATTTACTTATATATTTAATTAAGAATTGATTTTTGGCCAAAATAAGTCATTTTAATGACTTTTATTGATCTTTAAAAATCCTTTAATTTTATATTTCGGGATTTAATATTATATATCAGATTAGTAGGTATTTTTTTAAAAGTTTAAAATCTTATATTTATGTTATATTATCTACCTAATTATTTTATATTAGTTATTATCCTAAATCTACCCAAAATTTCTCCCTACCATACGTTCTCCATCAGCCGACTCCCCCACCCCAATCTTCAATTTTTTTCATCGGCTTCCAACATAAAACATAGTCCATATCCGATCCTTCAAAGATTTTTGGAGTTTTTGGTTCGTTCGTCGTTCCGGAGCCTCGTACACGCATCAACCTTCGTCAATCAAATAAAAAGGCATGTCTAAAACTTTTTTTTGGCCACCATATAAGCTATATATTTTGTTTTTCATCTAGAATATCATATTTGTATGAAGTAAATATACGTTAGTGACAGAAACCATCTTTCTTGCGCATGGCTCACGCTATGGTCTTTTGATGCATTTATACTCACGTTTTTTGACATGGGACGGTCATGGCTGCTGGTTCGAGGTTCAAGGGGGCGAGTGAGGATCCATAGGGTCAAGTTGGCTCCTGGTTTGGGACTAGAGATGGCTAGGACCGAAGCTTTTGTTTTTATGGCTTAACAGAATTCGGCAGTTCGGGATTCCCGGAAGTGAGGTGCGGCTGGGCTGTGTGGTGAGCGGTTGGGTCTGGGTTTGGTGTCGTTGGAACCGCCCAGACGTGGGCTACGTCTGGGCGGCGGATCTCCGGTCGGTGGGAGGCCGGAGCTGGCCGGCAGCAGGCCATAAAGGCTTGCTGCTCACGGCCGTGACCTGCACTATGGTGCAGGTCATGTTCGTGTCATTCGGCCCATTGAGTTTTCAATGGGCCGGGCTTGGTTCCGGGTATCGGGTCGGGTTAAAAGAATGTCGGGTCAAGTTAAGTTGGTCCGGGTCCGGGTTAGGTGGGCCGGGCTCGAGTATTTTTAATTTTTAAATATTTTATGTTTTAATTGGTTTTTGGGCCAATTAATTAGAAATAAAATTATTTGGGCTCCCAAATAATTTTATTTGGGCTTTCAAAATTATTTTAAAGTTAGCCCAATGATTTTTATGGGCTCGGGGGCCTATAGGAATTTTTGGGCCAGTCAATGATTTTATGGGCCAATCAATGAATTTTTATGAATTAATTAGATAATGGGCCTAAACATTTTTATTTAAGCCCAATAATATTTAAATATTTTATTTTAGTAAAAATTTTAATTTTTTTAAAATTATTTATTTAATTATGGGCTTTAAGTTAGTTAATGGGCTTTAAGTCAGTTACGGGGCTTAGTAGAGAGACCAGCAGTCTGGACCAACCCATGAAAAATTAACTAAGTCCGGAATATATATTTAATTATTTTTTTATGCATAAAGTCTATTTTAAGTATAAGTATATTATATTATGAAAAATTAATTAAATATATATTACGGACATATTTTTCAGTGCATGCATTCATGAAATTTCTTATGTATATAATTATGTAAATGATGAGCAATAAAATATTTTGGTGGAAATTGAAGTATGTGTGACATAGGGGTGGTTTTCCACCATATGATTCGGTAGTTTTACTACCATAGGGGTGGTTATCCACCATATGATTCGGTAGTTTACTACCATAGGAGGTGATTTATCACCGCCATCGTACGTTGGTTTATGAGGCTGATCAGTCGACACATGAGCGTCACACTTATGGATAGGACCATCTACAGGTTTCAAATGAATTGCTCAATTATGTTATATATGATGAAGAAATAATATGTTTATGATTATGGTTATGATTCAGTTTATGATTCAGCAGTTTTATTATGTGATGAAAATATTTCCATGCATGCTCATGTACATGTATATGTATTAGTAATTATGTGATGCATTATTTTTAACATTGTTAAAAAGTATTAGACATGTTGAGCCTCTAGGCTCACTACGCTTATATGGTGCAGGTGAGACAGATGACTTTTTCGTAGCTCCTATCGGTGGTGAGGACGTATGAGCTCACGAAACAGTGGCCCCGTGACCGTTGCAATTTTTATGGGATGTTTTAAGATATATTTATTTTAGTATGTTGAGTTTTAAACATGGAATACTTACTATTTTTGTTTCATGCATGAAACCCCTTTTCAAATATTATTTATTTGTTATTATTTAAGTTACTACTAAGAAGTAGTATTTTATTTTAAATGTGATACATATATGTATGGGCATATATGTATTGTTATTATTTAAAAAAAAATTCCGCATTTATTAGTAGTAGATGTTTCACTGTTCATATCACGTTATTTTCAATCAAAGTCGACGAACGTAGCTTCGTAATCGACTATTGATTTGATATATGGATTTTATCTTTGTGCGTACCGGGAAGAGTATGGTACATTTACTTCTTATGTCTTTCTGAATGCTTGAGATACAATTTTCTTGGTTGATGTGAGGAGGTTGTTGATTTTTACTGCTTCATTACCTTCAACATGTGCATATGGTATGTTTGGAGTTGATATTATGTTATTGGTATTATGTTAGCGAAGATAATTTAGTCATTTAAGAGCTAACATAAAAGAGACGAGTATTAAATTTAGGGGTAAAATGAGAATAATTTTTGATGTGATTTGACACCAAAATCGATTAGTCTAAGAGGTTGAACTATTATAAATAATATATAGATATAGATATTTCTAAATTTTAAATGATTATATTACTCTTAATAAAAAATATGTTAAAATTCATAAATTTAAAAATAACAAAAATAATCATAACATAATTATTTCAAAATGCGTGCAAAAAAAATTATTATATATGTAATATATTAATTAATAAAATTAAGGAGTTTAAAATATTACCTATTTGCAATTTATATATAATTATAATACATTATCTGTTTTAAAAAAAATTAAAATATTATTTTATATTTATCTAACATTTTGAATATTTAATTCATTGTATCATATTGAAATTACATGAAAATTAATTAATACAAAAAAGTTTGCAAGACACTAATATCTTATTAGAATTGACACGCATATACTAACTAAATTTTAAATGATTTTATGGAATATTCCTTGAAATTTTAATTATACCCTTGTCATATATTTTATTGATGAAACAATTTTAAATTTTCTAAAATAGTATTTCTAAAGTAATACTTCAAGAGCGTGCAGGTATCTGCATAAATTGATTTTACATGTAACTTCGATTAAAATTAATTTTTTTATATATTTTAAAATGATGAGATCAAATAGAAAATATATATTTATAAAATTAACTCCTGTGATGTTCTCATAATAGTTTTTGTGATATTTCAAATGGCATATATGCAAAATAGCACTGGTTATAATTAGAAGATGTTAAGTAATGTGCATGATTGAAAGAGTAAAATGATAAATTAATTGGGGCAGTCGCCAGTCGGGCTTGAATGATTCAATAAGATTAAATAATATACCCATAAAAAAAAATTAAATAATAGACAATATGCCCCCATTTTCGGCAGTCGCCAGTCCGGAGTCTCTTTCTTTTTTCTTTTCCTTTTTTTAGTGAAAAACTTCCATTACTCAAGAATCCGAATGCACTAATGATTTTGTGATTTTTTGTTTTGGATAAGTTAGTGGGTGTGGATATGATCGATAATTATTCCATTATCTTTATATATATTATCGACACGAAAATAAGATATCATGACTTTGATTTAGTCATATAAAAGATAATGTTTTTTTACGAGTTAGGTCGAAAATATATCTCACGAAACTGATCCGTGAGAGAGTCTCGTGACAGTTTATGTAGTAACCCGGTTTCATTTTACAAGATTAAGTTATTTTAAACATGTTAGAAAATGACATATAATTATAAAAGTGTCAAAACATGATTAATAAGTCATTATTTGGTGAAAATAAGTGAATAATCAGATCTGGAACGTCCAAAAATGGTAGGAAAGATCTCGGAGGTCTCAAAACATTCCAGAAATAGCCAAACGAGTTCGGAAGGACCAGATCAGAACGTTGCGTCTGAACCCGAACAGACGCAACGATCCGGACCAGAACGTTGGTTCCGATCTGGAGAACGTTGCGTCCATTCTGCTGGCTGGACAGATGTCGACGAGATCATGACACGTGGCAGGATGGTGCAAGAACGTTGCGTCCGTTCTTCGTCTATAAATATGGGCGAGATTTGCTCATTTTCAGCCGTTCAGAGTCCTCTTCTTCACCCATATGGCTCTATTTTAGGGCCTTTTGGGTACTCTTATTTTAGAGTTAAAGTATGAAATATATATTTTACTATAGTCAGACAGTGTCTACCATAATAGTGGACAGAGTCCGTAGTGGGGGCCAGGCGGCGGAGCTCTGACGAGGCGTCCAGGGGTCGTAGCTAGGCTATGCCCAGGCTCTGGGGGATGCGACATTAGCGGGCTGACGACGGACGAAGGTATGACTTAATTTGGTTCCCTATAGTAGATAGGGAGTATGCTATAGTTTAATTAAGGCTTTTAGAGCCTAGTAGGTGATGTTTGGCATGCTAGATATGCATTGTTATTTACGTTGTAGTGCTGCTTGGTAGGCTTTGACTTAGATGAGAGCTTCTAGGATCTGCCTTAGTAAGGTACGGAAGTATTATTCGAGATATCAGATTGAGTATGCATGTATCATGTGTTTGCATGGATTATGTGATTGCATATTTTATATGTCTTTATATACAGCATGTCACGAATGTATATTACATACATGAGTATATTGAGCTTTTATCTTAGAGGTATCCTGTAGTAGGATGCTCACCCTACGAGTTTGTGGATGATTGGATACGTAAGTCTTGTATCAGGTCACCTTTATGGTTGTACACATGTACTAGTATTAGGTCACCATTATCCAATGGGTATATGAGCCACCTCCTGAGGCGACGGCGCAGCGTGCTATATACCCTGGACCCGGTCTATGAGCTTGTTTCTTGACCTGAGTGTCTTGGTACCCAGTTCATTTGCATTCATGCGCATATAATAGTGTATACTCATACTCTCGTACTGAGCATGTTAGGCTCACTTCCGGTTGTTTTCTGTTGGCTGGATGTCCTATTCCATGAGACAGTTGCAGGTAGTTCTCCCGGAGATAGGGAGGTTAGGTGGTGACCAAAGCTGGATAGCAAGGTTGACCACTAGGATTTGCTTTCATGGTATTTGACTTACTTTAATTCCGCAGTTACTCTGATTAAAATTATTTTATTGATTAAATGCATGATTAAGTTTTGATTAGTAGGTGATCACGGTGCGGGTCATTACAGTTTATGTGTTATTGTGTAATATACAATAACTCTTCACAAGTATTTGAATTGGATGGAACATCTTAGAAAATGGCTTTATGTTGATTTGTATTTGGGATCCCATATAATGAAACAAAAAATAACTCCGATTAAAAAAAAAAAAAAAAAACCATCCAAACAAATCAATAAATTTATCTTATCTCCAAATTAACATTTCAAATAAACAATCGACCATAAAAATATTATATATACATACTATAATATAACTACAGCATGGGCTGTTTTTATAAATTATCATCGTTTAATATGCACTTTATTTTTATTTTAGTATAACAAATTAAATTAGATTATCACCAGGTCCAAGTCCAAATGAATTGGACAGGTGGATTTAAATAATCGGGCCAGACTTTTAATTAATTGATCTCAAATTGCCAAAACTTTCATTATCAACAAAGAATATAATTTTTTAAATTAAAGTTTGTGTATATGCTCCAAACTTTAACCATTAATTGAGCAACCGAAGACCACCTTAATTTCTTTGACCATTTTAAATCCACAACTAAACCTAACATTAAAAAATTTCACATGACTTAGTTTTCAAAAAAAAAAAAATCACATGACTTGAAGACATTATTATATTGTGGGTTGCCTTGAAAAGAGGGTTCAATTAAAAATCTCGAAATAAAATCATTTTTTTCAAAATTAAAGAAATACATCTGATCATATATTTCTCAAAATATTTTTCTTTAAAATTCTTGTGTACGCTCTAGAAAATCAAAATATTTAAATTTTTTTATGTGGTCTAGCTATAGACAATGCTAAAAATTACAATTTTGATATTTTTGTGCTTTTAAAAATTTGAGAAATTGTGTGTTACTATAAATGTATTATATATGTGTTATTTAGTCTATGTATTGGTAAGAGATAATTAAAATTTGAATAAAAATTTAAAACGTTTTTCACATTTTAACTTGTATTAAATACGTTTAAACTTATAAAACTTGAAACTTGATGTCAACGTTTCATCACGTTTCGCGTTTTTTAAAACATTGATGTCAACTTATATATATATTATGTTAATTGTCACACTAGTGTGTTCGCCACCAATATTTGAAATAATGTATAGAGTATAAGTAGATCAGGTGCAAACGAATCGAATCGAGCCGAATAATAGTAAATAATTAAGGCTCGAGCTCGGTTCGAAATGAAGTTCGAGTTCTACTCAAAATATTCGTGAAATATTCGAACTATTGCTCGAATATTAAGGTTTAAAATTTCGTTCAAAGGCTCGAAATGTTTCACAAGGTTCGAAATATATATATACATATATATTTATTATATCATTATATTTATTTATTAATAAAATATGAAGGTTCGCGAACTATTCGTATCGAACAAAATAATTTTCGCTCGAGCTCGGTTCGAAAAATTTTTCGAACATGTTTGAATTCGGCTTGAGTTTGATAATTTCGAATACAAATCAAATATTTATCGAGTTGATTTGAAAAGCTCACGAACCGGCTCAATTCGTTTAAACATTTAACTATAACCTATAAAATATCAGGTTGGACCTCGTAGACGCTGGCATACTCATAATGTTGACGGATCTTAGCAAGGATGATCATGACAATAATGATTTAGCAAGAGAGCTTTTAGCCAATTTTGATGGCCAAAAGACATTTCTTATCCGAACATTCAGTAATATAATAAAATAATATGCACAAATTAATTATTATAATTATTAGTAGTAAAATAAAAACAAAACAAATAATGTTGGTTTCGAAAAATGAAAACGGAAAACAGGTAAAAAGTGATGTCGGGATCCGGTTCGAAGTTCGATCTTCCAGAAGAATTTCTGCGGGTTCTCCCGGCGGATCCATTCCAACAGCTCGATATCGCGCGGAAGATCACGTCCATTGCGCTGTCCACGCGTGTACAAGCACTTGAATCGGAGACTTCTGACCTCCGCCTGCACCTCAGAGACAAGGATGCTGTCATTTCTGCTCTGGAATCGCAGCTCCAGTCGCTCGACGCCTCGCTCAACGAGGCTTCCGATCAGATCGCCGTTTCTCAGCAGGAAAAGGTATCAATACACAGCACGACTTCAAATTCTTGTTCGTTTGTTTGTTTTGGGGGTTTATGATTTCGAAGTTATCGAAAACTTTGTGTGTGTAATTCAGTTAGTGGTAACTGGTAAGGATGTAAAATCGCCGTTTTTTTAAGCAGGAAGAAGCCCGAATGAACACTCCACTCCACTAAGCACCTGCTTAGTGAATAGTGCTTATTTCAGGAAATCTAGTTATTCACGGCATGTTGAAACTGTTAGGTGAAAAAGAACATAGCTTTGTCCTGTCCGGTGCCTAAGAAGGCACCAGAATTCGTCCTGTGCTAACATAACCGGAGAAGGCATTAGTGAGGTTAGGAGCTGGACGAAGGCATTCAGAAACATAGTTGCTCTTGTTTGATATTTCGAAGTGGAAATAAATAAACAATTTCAGCCATTTCAGGGGCAAATTGTTACGGATTATGATTTTTTGATTAATATAGTTCCAAATTAGTGACCTTTATTTCCTGGTGTATGTATTCAGTGTTTAAACTTTAAATGTTATGACTGATTCTCTTTCAATCAATTCAATGCAATGATCCCCCCATTTATTTTGTAGGTTGGGAGCCATTGATGTTTATAGAAATTCACTTTTAAAAGAAACATACAGGACATACATTTTTCTTCTGCGATATTCATTACCACATCTTTTGACTGTTCTTCAATTCCAAAAGAACAGTAGCAGGCTATTTTTCTGGAAACCGGCAGACCATTCAATCATATCCATACATGGCAATTCGCCAATTCCATAACAAATTCAAATACGGCAAATCCCCTGTTTACTTAATTCTGCTTTGGATCAAACTTGAAGTCAGATTTTGTGAAGTCTTACTCCTGTCTATTCTTGTTATTTAAACCATCCAATCTAAATTATCGAAAATATATGTAGTTTATTTAGTAGAATAATGGCAGCGGAACCATAATTATGAAATAAGGTCTAACAGCTTACTCCTTTTCTTTCTTTTTTTTAAAAAAAATTATCATATATGGGCAGAATCATCCTATTTAATATGGTAAAAGTAAAATACTCAGGTCTTTTAAAAAATTCATCAGGACAATAAGACAACCTTCCACGTGGGCACCTCGTCCTAATTAACCTCATTGCTGACAAGTATGTTCAATATGGTTGCATATGAAAGTAATTAAATGTCCAGCCTTGGTAAATGGTTGGAAAGCTTTCTCTTTTGTTTCTTGTATGAAGTTTTCATAGTTTTGATTGTTTTGTATTTGTGAATGATAGGAGAGCTTGAAGCTGGAGAATAAGCAGCTTAGCAGTATTGTGACTAAGCTGAATCGTGATGTTGCCAAGGTATGATTGGTGACGTTTTGGTAATCGATTAGGATGAATTTGATCTTCGTTAAAATCACTGAGTTCCATTGTTTGTGGACTGTGGTGTAATTTCTTTCTGCTTTTGCGTTACTTTTTTTTTGGTTGGTAGTTGTTTTACAGACCGGGGGAGGACAAATGAAATTCAATTGGGGGCGACTGAGGGACAAAATTTATATAGTTCAGAAGCTTTGGTCCTTACTCTTTCTGGTTTTAGTTCTCATTAGAAATAATAGAAACGCAACTTTCAGGTGTTAAACATATGTAAAATTGATAACGAAGAGGTGTTAGTGAGTGGTATCTAATTCCTTCTTATTAATAGTCATCAAGCAACATTTAATGTTTTCCTTGTACGACTCTAATTTGCCCGAAGTTTGTAGTTTAGATTAGATTTTATTGTGGAACCACTTTAGTAGATTAGAAACTTCAAGTTTTTTTGGGACACTTGACATGGGAGTCTTCAATCTTTATCGTTGTGTTTGTCTGCTAGCTGTTCTTATGGTTTTATATGATGCAGTTGGAAGCCTTCAGAAAGACACTCATGCAATCACTTCAGGATGATGAAGACAAGCCAGTAAGTGAAAATCTCCATAAATTTGTGTGTTAAGTTCCTCAAGTCTGTATAGTCATCCTTTCACGCATTGGATTTCCTCATTTTCGTACTTGGTTTTGTAGGCAAGTGCTCTCAAGGTTGATAACAAATACATTTCAAGTAATCCAGGTTTGGAATTTTGATTTCTAGGTGAATGCCAGTTAATTCAGCAACTCTTTTACCTATATTTTCTAGGGTCTGGATCCCTGTAAATAATCATTTCAACAGTAAAGTGGGGAATAAGTTATCAAGGTTTCTTGAAATATGTAATAAAATATCTTGCAAGTATCCGTGATAATAATATTTGAATAGTTGTATAATAATATGTTACAATTTACAAAATTACATGGGGAGGCACAAGCTAGAGTGTCTGTGCGTTGAGCCATAAATGCCTAGTGCATGAGGACCAACCCAACCCTTGTGTGAAATAATTGGTAACACAGATTATAAGAGGTACTTGAGGCAATGGCCACTAAAGCTATTCTTGATTCTTACTAATAAAGATAATCTCCATTTCCTCACAAGAACGTTATTTATGTGAGTGTTATTTAAATAATTCATTTTATCGTGTTTCTTGAAATGTTTCAGATGACGATTCTTTGTCGCTACCTAGCAGAACAACTTCTACAGGAAGCCAGTTATCTGATACCGGTAACTCTAATGATAAGAACACTGAGAATGAAGGTATGCTTTCTCATTCCAATCCATCCGTTTTTCATCCTTTTCTTTTCATGGTACATATGCTTGCTTTCAAATATAGTTTCTAATAATTATTCGATCATCACGACAGCTGCAAGACCACGTGTATCACAAGGCCTATTGCTAGAATCCCAAACTAGCATCACACCTCTGTTGACGCCTCCTGGTTCTCCTCCAAGAGTATCTGTGTCTGTATCTCCATCTAGGACACCCAATCCAGCATCCCCAAGGGGACACTCAGCGTCATTTTCAACAGCAAGAAGCTTTTTTGATGATAAATCTTCGGTGTCTTCTTCTATGTCTTCTAGCCAGTTCAGTTCAGTGTCAAGCTTGGACTCGGGATCACTACCCGGTTAGTTACTGTGACTTCATATGTATGAAGCCTTTTGTTAATGTTGCTGACTGTTTAAGAACGGAAAATATTGCTATGATTACTCAACGTATTAGCAAGTTCTTACTTGGTGAAGTTTAATCTTGCTTCTGATGTCTTGTGGAGTAATATACTGCTAGTGCTTTTTTATGGGGAAACACTACTTAAGATCTTGCTGCCTTGGCTCTTATATCAGGAAAAACCCGTGTTGATGGGAAAGAATTCTTCCGCCAAGTCAGGTACTTTTGGTTCTTCTCATACCTCTGTTACACGACCACTTATTTCAATCAAGTTTCTGGCATCTGAAATTTTTGTTGCTTCATCAGAACCCGATTGTCACAACAACAGTTTGCAGCATTTCTAGGAAATGTGAAGGAACTTAATTACCACAGGCAAACGAAAGAGGTATGTTATATAAGAATGCTTACATCCCCGTTCCTTACGGCAAGCACACAGCCGTGCATCTAAATATTTTTTTTATTATTTAAAAATTTCGAGTTTGTAAATCTCCTGTTCAACAAAAATCTTGTACCTGCCTAGTTGAATGTCATGACAATTATTTTTAATCAACGCATTCTAGGAAACTTTGCGGAAGGCAGATGAAATATTTGGCTCAGATAACAAAGATTTGTATGCTACTTTTGAAGCGTTGATCATGCGTGGTGGACATTAATTGAGAGAGATTTTAGCATTGGTTCCCTCTGTCGCGTGTAATTATCATTGTATTGTTAGTTTACAGTTGTTATATTATAGCTGTTTTTTTTAAAGAATATTATAGGTGTTGTAAATAGAAAATTGTAATAATGTGCATCAAATTACACCATTTAATTTTCTCATCTGTATCACCAGTAGACGAGGGTTTGTAATTCTGGAAGTGGTTGTAATTGGGAAAATCATTTAAATATTGAGGTTGGGGAATTTAAAAGAAATTTGATGAGAATAAGTGGTGATGAAATGTTACATTGATTCTACAATTATAAAATATAGCACAATAATCCACATCTTATATATATCACACGTTCAACTAATTCAATTATCTCCAACAACAATCAAACATGGGTAACGCTGGAATATCTTTATATTTTCATAGAATTCAATTATTATCAAAATATATATTCAGGATAAATATTGGTATATTCCGTGTGCGCATTGTGTTGGTGACCAGCATGTCCGTAGTTTCTTGCATGCATCCCGTGTCAGCATCGTGTCTTTGGGAGGAATTTAACATAGGAGAATCCGAATTTTCAGCAGGAAGATCTTCCATAAAACGTGGAACAAAATGGATGCCCACCACTACTCCAATATTTCTCATATATCGTCTCTCTATATCATCTCTCATTAATCTGAATTAGCTAGAATTTTGCAGAGCTGAGTATTGGTTCCTGAGACACCCTGTCTCCAAGGAACCATGGAACATACCCATGACACCTTCACCCTTCCACGGTAATTATACTTCATGAATTTCGTTTCCTTTTTGGTTATATTCTGTCAATGGATCAAGATAAATTTATGGATATTCGTACCAAAAGTACGTACCATATGTTTTAATTCCTTTTGGGATTCGTTTGTTTTGATTGTGAATTCACATGCATCATTTCAAGACTGTGTCATAGCGTGGGATGCAATAAAATATGTATGCAATGTCAATGTTTTGATTGTTTCACATGCATGATTTCAAGACTGCCTTCATTGTCCATCTCTGTTTTGGCCATGCATGCTCACCTCTTAACAAACAGGAGGTACAAAAAATGTATTTTTTGAAAAAAAAAAAAAAAAAACTAAGATTTCGGATGTTTTGTATGATTCTTTCCAAGAATATACTGCATGGTATCCTAGTCCAACGATTGAATTGAATTTGCATGAGGTGGGTATTGTGGGAAGGTCAAAGGTGGTATTTTGGGGTAGAAAATGTTCCCTTTGGAGTAGTAGTATATGTAATCTAACAGGTTCTCAAATGACAGCGAAAGCGAGAATGCATGCAATATTGCTGTTGAAAGTTCTGAAGGAGAACTTTTGGTGATTGGACAGGCATTGCTTGTTCCTGCTTCCTCCATTTCATTCTCTGATAGTGGTAATGATCTCAAATCTTTTGGTAAATTTTGATTGATTTTATTGAATCTTTTTTTACAAGGTAAATGGTAATTTAAATCCACTGAAACTGCAATATTCTTGAAATGTGACTCAGACTTGCAAGATTCAAGTGTGGAGGAAGTATTACTAGTAGAAGAATGCCCGCTTAGAGAAGAGAATGGGGAGGCAGAAAAGCAAGAAACGGTTAGTAATTCCGTGACAAGGACGTTAGATCTAGAGCCTATTACAAATGGGAAATCAGATTCGTGGAAAGGGTTCATTCGGAAGCTTAAAAAAGGGCCAACGATGAATTTGAATTCCTTCCAATATCCTAGTATACTTAACCTTCCTTCGATCAAGAAACTCTCAAGAAGACGGACAAGGAACACACAAAGCTTGCCAGCATTGCCTACCCAAATAGATGCCGACTTGTACTATTGCTTCGAAACTTCTTGGAAAAGTTTCTCTCTTGCAGATCTCGAAGAAGCAACCGACAATTTTAGCAATGGTATGTGGTTGGAAAGATCCTCGGTGTGAATGGATAAACTGCAAATTATATTGATGTCAAAAAAATGTAAAGATTATGAGTTTTATTAATTGTTTGGATAGATAACCTGATTGGGGAGGGAGGCTATTCTGAAGTTTACAGGGGACACCTGAAAGATGGGCAACTAATTGCCGTGAAAAGGTTGATCCGGGGAACTCAGGAGGAAATGACAGCAGACTACTTATCCGAGCTCGGTATTCTAGTACATGTTAATCATCCAAACATTGCAAATGTTATTGGATACGGTGTCGAAGGAGGGATGCACCTTGTTCTTCCTTTGTCTCCACATGGGAATTTAGCATCTTCGCTGAACGGTTTGTCCCTCATCCCATGACAAGAAAATGAGTTTTTAGATGTTCAACAATCTCGTATATAGTTTCGTTTTGCATGATCTGTGCAGGCAAAAATGACAAAGTACTGGCATGGAATGTAAGATACAATATTGCTCTGGGGATTGCATCTGGGCTTTCATATCTTCACGAGGGGTGTCAACGAAGAATTATCCACAGAGATATCAAGTCCGCAAATATTTTGCTCACTGAAGATTTTGAACCTCAGGTAGTGAACAATACATGCAAAATTCTTGTGCAGCAATCCATTATCTCTATGCGAATTTGATGTAAAAGAGTAGCAATTAAATTTTTTGGTGCTTATTCACTTTAGTACTTGGATGTTCATTGTTTACTATAGATTTCTGATTTTGGGCTTGCAAAGTGGCTGCCTGATAACTGGACTCACATTACTGTTTCACAGTTTGAAGGCACGTTTGGGTAAGTGACTGAATTACATGAGTCAGAAATTGGTTAAAACCCTTGTAATCTTATAATAATCACAATATCTCAACCTTTTCCTTATCAGCTATCTCCCTCCCGAGCTTTTCATGCATGGAATAGTTGATGAAAAGACTGATGTTTACGCTTATGGAGTGCTGTTGTTAGAGCTCATTAGTGGTCAACCAGCTCTAGACGAATCGCACAATAGCCTTGTGATGTGGGTATGTTTGCTTGCACAACCACCATTACATGATAAAAATCTGGATGCTAGAAGTACTTGTCTTTCAACCAAGAGATGCACTCTAATCTGCTTGAAATTTTACAGGCCAAACCTTTGCTGGGCAGAAAAAGTATATTGGACCTAGTGGATCCAACACTAGATGGCGTCTATGACTACGACCTAGTCAGTCGAATGAGTTTGGTGGCCTCCTTATGTATCCATCACAATTCATCAGAAAGGCCTCAGATGAACCAGGCATGACATTTTGTTTTGCAAGCACTTTGAGAGACTTATTAGGTAAAAACACGAATAAGATCAACTAATTTGGTTTGAACTTGAACTTGAACGTGATGCAGGTTGTGAAGATGTTAAAATGTGGTGAAGGCATAACTCAAGGCAAGAAGAAGTTCCAAAAACGGCCTGCACTCAAGAGGACGTACCCCTTGGAGCTAATTTCGGAAGAAGAATGCAACTGATCTGAAAAATCTTGAAGCATGGGAGCAAGAGAACCCATTTTACCTACGGTGTACATAGACTCGTTCCTACAAAATTTCTTCTGAATTTTTCCTAGAATACATAGTATTCATGATGGGGTAGTTCATCAAATGAAGAGGTAGAGTAGAGGTGAATTGTATGTAATTACTTGTGGACTCTGTGAATGAGTTGGATTAGTGTGTAGGAATTAGGCGTAATGGGAACGAACATTGGTTCCATTTTTACTACTTTTAGAGCTAACATTTCATCTCTTCTTGCTTCAAAATTACACCATTTTTTATTTATTATAGAACATAATAATTGACCGAGAAGCCTCTTACAATGATGCATGGAGTTCAGATCCCAACAAATGTTTTCCATAATTCAGGAGAACGATTGATTTTACTCATTTGGTTGGAAACTAGGTAGAATCCTTCCCTCTTTCTCAAAAAAGAAAAAAAAAGGGTAAAATCCTTTCCTCATCATCCCATAAATAAAATTCCAAAAAGCCGAAAAAACCTTATTGTGAAATCAATGGGCATTAAATATGCTTGACTTGTAAAATCCTTAGGTAGGGTAAAAGCTTATAGTTTTTGGGGAAAACTGCGATTTTTTGTCTTGTAATTTTATTGTTTTGTTATTTTGATCTTTTTTTAAATTTTAGTTTTTGTTATATATCATTCGATTTTTTTTTGCAGTTTTAGTCATTTTTCATCGATAATACTGACACATCAGTGAATATAAGATTCATATCAACATCACATTAATATCACATCAGCGAGCATTAGGTTCATATCAACGTTACATCAGTATCACATCAGCGCCACGTCGAATACAAGTCTAAATTTCCAAAGAAAAAAACCGAAGATGATGAACTAAATCTAAAACTAATGTCTGAGAACTAATGACTTAGAAAAAAAAACTAATGTCTGAGAACACATAACATCAAAATCGCAAAAAAAAAAAAAACAAACATATATAAAAAAATTTCTTAATTTTATTATGCATTATGATTTATGTTTTTTTTCAAAAAAAAACTTCTATGATGGTGTAAAATGCTATTTTCCGTCCATATTGTCACAATTAAATTTGACAAACAAAATCAATTAAAAACATATATAAACATGAGCTTCCATATTTTCTGGCAGCAAATTGAGAGTTTGGCGTATTATTAGGGCGTAAAGTGCAAATACTTGGAACTGGAAGTTCCCACTAAAATGTAAATTCTTATTAAACGACGTCATTTTAACTACTCGCAAACCGTATATATATTTCTCGTCAACACTCTGTAGTTTAATGATCGGCCTAAAAATCTCAATCCCAGAAAAATTTCAGATTCGAACAAATATTTTCCATACTGGGGAAAATGGTTAATTTTTCTCAGATTACGCTGATTTTCATTATCACTATCGCCGCGATCGCGCGGGAATCCTTGGGGCATTCGATAATCAATCCATCTAAAGTCAAATCTATCTCATGGAAGCCCAGGTACTGAATGCAGGAATAATGTTTTTCTGTTTATCCATAACCTTAAATTGTTTTTCACAAGTTGTAAGATTCTTTTGACAGCTATTGGCGATCGATTAACTGTTTATTGATTGCGCTACGGTTGTAATTATGTTTTAGAGCATTTGTGTATGAAGGTTTTCTAACGGATGAGGAATGTAACCATTTGATCTCACTGGTGAGTTTGGAATTGATTAAAGAGTGCGATCTTTTGTGGTTTTAGTTATTTGTTTGTTTTGTGATTTGTGGGATTTCATGATGAAATTAGGCAAAAAACGAGTTGAAGAGGTCAGCTGTGGCGGACAGTGAGTCTGGTGAGAGTAAGCTGAGCGAAGTGAGGACTAGCTCTGGAATGTTTATCCGGAAGGAAAAGGTTTGGTTTTCTTTTTTTCTTTTTATTTCCCCTTATTTTTATCATCTGATTTTGCTTTGATGTGATAAACTTTTTGTTGTGTTTTTTTTAGTATTGTTGCGCAAAGGTTTCAACTTTTTGGTCAAAATTTCATCTTTTACAAACCAAGTAAATCAATCCCAATTGAACTCGTATTTATCACCTCCCAAAATTAATCACACTTTTGAGCTGATTTAGTTGGCGAAAATTGTAAAATGTTAATCATGCATGATTCATCAGGTAATAGTACTGCGATTTATTTGTGTCAGTGTCCACAACTTGCTCAATTTTTTCGAGATTTGATGGTAGGTTTGGCTAGCCCTATGGTGCTAAGGTGAAAAAGTTATAGCTTGAGTTTTCTTTCTTGGTGGCTCTTGTTTGTTATTTTAAATGATATTTGGTTGCGACTTATTTGTTTTTTACTGAAGTATGACTTTGTTCAGTGTCTTATATAAATTTTATCGGAGGGACAAACATCACACTAAGAACAATCACATTGAATCTTGTAAATGAGCCACGGAATCATGCGCTTAACTTTTGAGAACTTAGCACGTCATACGCCTAAATCTTTTTCTCCTCGTCACTTGTGTAGGATCCTATAGTTGCTGGCATAGAAGAGAAGATATCTATGTGGACATTCTTACCAAAAGGTGTGTTCCGTGTTGAAGAAAATTTTGAGATGTGAAAAAAACATTTTCTTAAAATTGGTCTTTATCACGATTTCTTGATCACGGTTTTTTTTCAATAATATTTGAATAATGGAATATCTATTTATATATGATTCTTAGGGCATTTATTTTTGAGTTGTTTGGTCGGATTGAACTTGCAGCATTGCGGGAAGTAAAATCCAGATCGTGCTGGCTTCTGAGTGTGCCCTTTAATATTTACGCTAACAATGAAATACTATTTTTGAAACACCCTCTGTAAAAAGCACAGTATTGGAGCGCCTTGCGGTCTTGTTTGTTGCATGCATAGAGAATAGTGGTATTTGAATCCACTGAACTGAATTCCTGCTTTATGTGTTTGCTAATAGAGAATGGAGAAGATATACAAGTATTACGCTATGAGCCTGGGCAGAAATATGAACCTCACTATGACTATTTTACCGACAAGGTCAACATTGCTCGTGGTGGGCACCGAATAGCTACTGTGCTAATGTATCTTACTGATGTCGATAAAGGAGGTGAAACTGTTTTTCCCAAAGCAGAGGTTTGTTCAAAACTTGCTTCTATTAGATTTTTGTCGATTCTTAAGAGGCGGTGATTTGTTCATTAATTTAATATATTTGCCAAAGGTTATATACTTCATAAAATTAGTGGGTTTGAATTTATTCAATTGTAGAAATGTTTCGTCTAATTTGTTTTTGTGTATTCTTGTGGTTCATTCTGCAGAGAGTCGCGTCTATTTTTAAATTGAAATGTGTATTCCTTAAATTTTCATGAGGTGTGCCTGAAAGTTGATGAATCGCTACCTAATTTCATTTTGTTCTTTGCATCTGCTGAATTTTCTGTCCCATGTTGCTAAATATTCATTCACACAACACAGGAACCACCTCGTATCCGGTCTGTTTCGACTGATAATGGCTTGTCTGAGTGTGGAAGGCAAGGTCCTGCAGGTGAGACAATAAACTGATACTTACAATTATCTGTGATAAAAAGGTTCGCGTGACCAGCAACTGACATTTTTGTTTCCGTGTGGTTTCATCGCATATTGCAGTGAAACCTCACAAAGGAGATGCACTTCTCTTTTTCAGTCTTCACCCAGATGCAATTCCAGACCCTGCTAGCCTGCATGCGGGATGCCCCGTAGACGAGGGTGAGAAATGGTCTGCTACAAAGTGGATCCATGTGGATGCTTTCGACAAGATCGTTGGTGGGAACTGCACAGATTCAGATGCTAATTGCGAAAAATGGGCTACTCTTGGGGAATGCAACAAGAATCCAGAATATATGATCGGATCATCAGATCTTCCTGGATATTGCCGGAAGAGTTGCAAAGTGTGTTAAAGTTATGCCTTCCACTCAAAACACATTCATCGGCAGTTCACCTGTTTATGTTGGTTATTTTCCGAATTCTCACGTAATTAATAGTTTTCCGGTAATTACCAGACAAACGCCTATTTTGATATTCTGACTTCGCGCTATCTAAAAAGTTTTGTTCTGTGCTTGAATTCAATGACCTGAAAACTATTCTAGTTTGAGGGCTTTGTCTGTGTTACATCAAGAGTAGCGATGGTGTTCCTCTCATCGTAGTTTTATATAAGATGTTCATGAACATCTCACATGAAAGAAAAAAAGATGAGTCATATCATTTCTTTTTTGTTTTCAGTTAAGATATTCGTACGAACATCTTGTGTAAACTATATCGGGAGTGTTACTCTCGGTTTAGCATAAACAAAGTTTGAGATGTAAGAGTGAGGTTGCAAGGTTTAGTCCAATTTAAACTTCATTTCTCATAACAATCCGATGAGATAAGCCCCAGAACAACACTCCCGATTTAGCATAAACAAAATTTGAGGGATAAGAGTGAGGTTGCAAGGTTTAGTCCAATTTAAACTTCATTTCTCAAAACAATCCGATGAGATAAGCCCCAGAACTAGGCATATTCTGTATGCTAGGGAATCTACAGTTTTCTGTGGATAACATAACATAAAGACTTTTCTCAAAACCAAAAAAAAGTTTGGCAAGTGCCATCGTTCATCTTAAAAAAACTAATAGAATCGAGAAACAACACAATGAATACCAAAGTGCCTTGTTAATCTTGAACAAAAATTAATATTTCTACGAGTTGATGGATGCTTGAATTTCTTCCAGTGTTCTTCCCTTTGTTTCAGGCACAATCTTTACCACAAACAGTATAGAAAGCGCGCAGAATCCGGCATAGACTAAAAATGTACCTGAAGTAAAATGTAACATTGTTGAATCTTTAAAACCTTTTTAGACTCGTGCTGTTATATCCATTGTGAAATATGCGCCATTTTTGTGATTACCTGGTGGACTCCAGCTCATGAGAAAGTTGAATGTGTAGGAAACTGCCCATGCACCCAACCAATTCACCAGCGTTACCAAGCTTCCACCGATGCCTTTCACATGGATTGGGAATATCTAAAAACGAGTAACAATGTTACAATGGTAGCGATGTTCGAACGATGGGGGTCCAACACATGTTATGAGCCCCTCATTGAAACCATTTTGTAGTCTCACAGGTCCAAGAATATTAGAACAGAAATCCATGAGTTTAGATATTGAGAGTGTTGATTTTACCTCAGACATTATGACCCAAGGAACCGCCCCCATGCCTATCGAAAACGACGCTACATAAACCTGGTTACATACATTCAAGAAACAGTAAAAATCCAATTTTTATGGTTAAATGTTGGCTGCTCAAAATCTAGAGTGAGTTCTTTATGTATCATCGTTACAAAGACGGGTGACCTTGCATTTTCATGAGCAGCAGAACTATAGAAGTTAGTGTAAGCCGACTCCAAGTAATATGAGACTGATAATTGTTTGTTTATGACGAATACAGCCTCAAGCTTACCAGTACACCAGATATTGCCAGAAGTGGAACCAATCCAAGTAATAGAGACTGACCCTGATAAGGAATCACAAAGAGTGATGAAATATGAAAATTTTTTGCTGCAACAAATGAAAATTACCCTGATTCTGAAACTTTACCTTCAGGTAGAAAGAGGTTGCTGCTAGAAGGCATCCAATAAACATTCCTGAAGCTGATACCTGAAAATGTAAGATAATTTACTTTGTGTAACTTATAACTTGCAGCAAAACACAAGGAAAATTTCACTGGAAAAAGTATTCACCATGAGAAGAGGTCTTCTTCCTGATCTATCCATTAGTATTGCACCCAGCAGAGTAATTGGAACCTGATGTATCATGTTAAACAGAAATAGGTAAATATGATTTAAACTCTAGTTCTAACCATTGTTGCTTTGCTCCCCTAAATTAGAATGGAACTGCTTTCCTAAAAGTGGCAAACCTGAATTATAGCGTACGAGATTGTTCCGATTTTCCCTGAAGAAAATCCTGCGTATCAAACATCAAGATTAGTGCTGAACTTCAGAAATAAAGAACGACCCACGAGTTGGATGGCTTCTTGTTCATTCGAGGAGATGATTATGCTAAAAAATGTGGGAGAAAAAACATACCTGCTGCCACAAAGGTTTCACTGGCATAGAAGCCTATTCCATTTATTCCTCCAAATTGTTGGAAAATCATTAGTCCCACACCAATCTAAATGTATGGTTAAGAAAAACTCTGTAAGAATTAAGGTACGTGCATTTATAAGTTCAAGAAAACAAGATGTTGTTTAAGGTTCTCTTACTATGACAGGGCGCACGTATTTGGCGTGAAACAAGTCCATAATCTGAACTTGAGGAAGATCTTGAAGGTTGTCAATGCTCTTCTGCAGTAAAAAAAAAACCTTAATATTTAGTCAAAACTAAAAAAACGATTCAAATCATATCACATATGAAATAATTGCTGACTAAAATGTACTTGAATTTCTGCAGCTTCTTGAGAAACATCAGCATCTTTGCCACGCAGCCTTCGCAATGACAGCTGAAATTCGTTTTGATGACCTACTTTTGCCTGCAAGATTCGATTTTTTCATTCATATCTCACTATTTTAACCGAAAGGCGGACAGAACAGAGGAGATAGCAGGAAGCTTTTGCCATAAAAAAAGGTTACAATTCATTCTGGATTAGATAGAGGTCTGATTCATGCATACTTACCAGCCATCTTGGAGATTCTGGGATAAAGCATAGTCCCACAAGTTGTAAAATACATGGGACCAGTCCTGTATATCAGAAAAATAATACAAAAAAATTTTTCACATGAGAAGTAAATGCAAACTATTTGCCACTGTTTATTTTATTACATGATTAAAAATTTCACCTGTCAAAGCTAAGGTTCTCCATGTTACTACTGCTCCTAGCAGAAATGCAGTTGATGCTCCACAGACAATCATCAGCTGCCAAGACAAGAAAATAGGAACTTCAGTCCGTAGGAAACAAAACATAATTTGTAAAAACTAATTTTATGATAAAAAATTTCCTTTTTGTATTTCCTCACCTGATTAAGAGTAGCAAGTCCTCCACGGAGATTCTTTGGTGCGATTTCAGCGATGAACACCGGAACCTGTGGAATAAACGATTTTGGAACCTGTGGTCGATCGCGTAATAATGCAAGTTTGGAAAATCAAAACAGATGGTTGTTACCACAAAAGAAAATATCCCTATGCCATATCCTGTGCAGAACCTCCCAGTATCTAGCCACCAGGCCCCCTGCATCAATATATTCGATGCCGTGAGCCGCCATTGTGTAATCATAGGCTACTAGTGTAAACTCACAATTTGCAGCAAAATGTAACTGTATATTCATCGTACGTACCTTGGCAAAATAGACAGCTAACCATCCTATGATACAGAAAGCAGCCGACATTCTCATTGCCTGTTACATAATTTTTGTAAAAAGATAAAATAAAGATCATATTTTTACATCTAAAAAAAATATTCAACTCTCTCTTTTTTTTTCTTCTTATTATTTTTTTGCATACCCCTTTTCGACCAATGAAATCTGCAATTCTGCCGCTGGAAATTGCTCCAAGCATAGCACCGATTGTGATTATTGACCCAAACATTGCGTACTGTAGATTATATAGCAGAAAACAAGAATAATTTATTGGATTGAGTTCAAAATTTGAACTAGTATCAAGCTACCATTTTTTGTAGAGTTCCATTCATCTATATGTATTATAAAAGCTCTCCGTATTCACACATCTTAATCCAAATTAAATTATAAAACAAACCAGTCCCTTTTCAGATTATCAATCATGCATAATTAAGATCGAAAGAAACTAACAAAAGAGAGCCAAAATCAAGATCACTCAACAAATATTTAATTCCGGTGAGATGCATGATCTGGAAAATTTTGTACCTGAGATAGAGTCAAGTTCAAATCTTCTCTTATTTGTGCTTGAGTAGGTGAGGAATAGCCTACCTGCATGTACAAGAACATGGCTAAAACCAAAAAACTCCTACGTAATATAATCTGACACAACAAACTTACACATGATCCGAACTCAAAAGACCCACAAACACCAACAGCTGTGCTCAACAGAACCATCGAAATCGACCCGTTTTCGAGCCCTCGGACGTCCTCGATTCCTTCTCCACGATCTACACATGAATCCTCTTCCGGAATAAAGGGTCTCTCCAAATCATAACCCTCTTTCTCAATGCGGTATTCACCGATATTAGCCATGGCTACTTAATTGTGTGACTTTTGCCAAAGATCAAATCAAGATTTTTATCGGATTAATGAATGTAGCAAAGAGGACAGTGCATGTAAACGATGTTATGTAAAAAAGCCTTACAGCCAAATCAAACTCATGTAATGTAAGTATTCTCTTCTATATATTTGTGTGGGGCGTGGTTAAGATTTAGATTAGGATTCATGTGAGCGAAAGCTGTCTCTGACGTGTAATTGTCACTATATATCGTGTATTAGAGTCCTTGTAGTAAAGTGTTTTTTAATTAATCGGTGAAACGAGCTAATTATTAGGTAGATTATTTACTTTATATGGATTTTTTTATTCATTTTTTATTTACTAAAATAACGCTTTCTTTCTGCTTTTAGGTGTTTTTTTTAATTTACAAAAATATCACCCAACTTTGTAAAATTGATTAGGAATAACAATGAATCGAGTCTAAACTCGACCTGACGGCGACAGGGTGGGTCTACACCCGGCCAAGCTGTCCAAAAGCGAGTTCGGGCCGGTCCGAGTTTGGCCAAACCCGACCGTCAAAAAATATATAAAAATCTGTGTGTGTATATTAATAATATATAATTATATTTTTAAAATATATATAATTATATTTTTAAAATATATATAATTATATTTTTTTCTTATATTAATAATTAAAAATCTATCCATAATTTGAATTTATAATATTTTTATATTGTATTGATTTTATTTTATTATGATGAATTTAATATATAGATATATCATTATAAATTTTTAAATTATTAATTAAATATAAGTTGATAAATTTTAGGTTTTAACTTGTGAAAATATTATTTTTGTATAAATATTATTAATATAAAATTGAAAAATAAATTAAATGTTTTTTCTTTGTCGTCCCTAAAATTGATATATCTATTCTGCTTGATGACCATCACGATACAAACAAACCACTTGTTTACCGAAACACTTGGAATATATATATATTCATTCTATCTATCTATCTATATTATTAAAGTTGAGGGGTTGATATGAGTATGACCAGCTCCTCTTTATTTTACCTTTGTATATATTTAATTATCAAATTTTTATTTTATTTTGTTCATTGATAAGTACTTATTTACAAAAATGTCACGTTTATAAAATTAATTAATTAATTTACCAAAAAAAAAAAAACTTTTCAAAAACGTTCTCTATTTTTTTTGGGTTTTTATTTTTAAAAAATATATATATTACATAAACACGCAACACGTACTCCCAAGTACTAGTATATACTATATAGTATATATGATGGAATGGGACTGAAGTTTTGGTAGATGAACTTTTATTTTCGGCATGCTGATTAGTTAAAAATGGTCCAAATACATAAAATGTTGTTACTTGTTACCCTCCACCCAACTGGCGTCTCATAACGCATATCATATCCACTTTTTTCTCAAAATAAATAAATAAATAAATAAATTGAAATTCACGAAAAGGTTCACATCACAAGAACATAATGTATAAATAATATTGTTAGTTGCAATTTTAAGTGATATGATTATTTAGTTTAAAATTTAAAAATATAGATAAAGATAAAAAGATATTTTATTAAGATATTATAGATACAGATAAGATGCAAAATTATTAAAGCATGTTTAATGACAAATTTTATTAAATATAAATAGAATATTTTATAATTTAATTGAAATGGATTTTTGGTTAATCTAAAAACATATCAAGATACCAATGTTTGTTATTATACACTATATACTAATAAATGTGGTACACATGATGCGTATCCATAAAATATAAAAATAAATTGAATAGAGTTTTATAGAACTACAAAACAATAAAATCAATTGTTATTTTTGGTGGATTTTTTTGTTTTGGAAAATTTTGTTGAGTATGACAAGAAAGAAATTGAAAAATGACTTGCACAAAAAAATAAAATTAAGTGTAAAAAGACAAAATTAAGAACAGTTTCGGAATATTGAAAATATGAAATGAATAAAATTCATAATTAAGTTGAAATTGCAAATGATTAAAAATATACTTAACTACTGTAATGGTATAATCTGTGTTAATAAATATAGTTTCTCTGTGCATGTGACGTGTAGGTACACATTAAATTTTTTGATTGAAATAATTTTAATAATATAGTAAGTATAGAAATAATATAGATGGTATAGATATGTTACAATTTATAAAGATATAAATAAATAAAATTCACTGTAGTGTGGATATTAAAAAAACAAAAAACAAAAAACAAAAAAAAACTGTATGTGAAACACACAAATTCTGTGAAACCATGCAAATAACGCTGGAAAAATATTTACAAGCTACACAACAAATGCATTATTCATCAGACAGAAAGAATAATGAACAAGAAATTAACTGAGAATATTTTCAAAACAAAATTTCATGCAACAAAACTAGGGATTGATTTATCCCCTACCTGGTTTCCATTCATCAGGCGGTCATGTTAGTGTCAAGACTTGTCAAGCGAACACAATCTAATAGTCGTGGCGATCTGAACGACCCTGGTACGATGGAGGACGACTACACATACTCCAAGACAAACACCAATGGCAACTATTGCCATAATAAGAGTCCGTCGGGGTACAAAATTTGCCAAGTGGCTGCAAGATTTTATCGGCCTTTCTTGAAGATTGACATTCATGACCACGTCGTCTCGGTTTAAGAGAGGAACTGATAGGCCTTCATCTGGCGAAGGAGAGATGCCTGTGAGCCCATGAATATTCTCCACTGGTCTGTGTACAAGTACAACCTGCGGAGGAAGAACGCTTACGCCATTGAATAGAACAGGGTAGACTAATAAAAGTACCCTTCTAATAAAATGCAAATCAAATTGCTATGTACAGTTTTTTTTTTTTTTTTTTTTTTCTGAAAATGTAAGTCCCTTGGCTGGCTTTTTGATGAAATTTGATGCCATCAATAAGAATATACTGTTTTTACCTGATTCGTGACTGGGACAACAAATCGACTGACGTTTTGGGAGCTTTGACTGTGAAGAGTTCCATTACTTGTAGGTGTCACCGAAAAATCATTCTCCTGTAGTTTGATCAGGTAAAGCAAGTTTTGTGCAGTGTCCATATTTTTCTGTAACAAGCTCCTATCCGCATTCGAAATACCGATAACCGAATTGTTGTCCAATGCAGATTTCAAGGAACAAAATACTCTCTCCAATATAACAGAAGACTCTTTTTCTATCAAAAACTCCAGCAAATGGTTGTATCTTAACACTGACAAAGATGGCGATGGCTGCCGTGATATGGGATTTCTCAGCAACCATGCTACATCTAAAACAAATTCTGAGAACCGTGCTCGTCTTGAGGCAAGAACCTTACATTCAGGCCTCAGACAAGATAGTTTTGGTTCTTGGGAAGAGAGATTGGCGTCAAACTTTTGTAGCAAGATCTCCATCTCCTCGCAAATTTCTTTGTCACCCACAAGAATTGGAATGAAGTTGGATAATCCAGACTCATTCTCAACCTGTTGGAAGAGCCCAATGTAAAATGAAAACTGCTCGATATTCTACATTTTTCTTGAAGCAACACACGCATCAACCCCGCATAGAAAGAAGAGTGGCGGATCTCACCTCAATAAAAGCTGGACCAAAAAGATTCATTTTAGTTTCCGGGACACGTATCTTCAGTAATTGGTGGTCAGAACTTTTGGTGCCTCCCTTTTCACAACACAGAGATGTAACGGAAATATTTGACGACAGGTATCTTCCAGCAAAGGAAACAAGAAACCTGTTATAGGAATCAGATATCATTTAAGATCTGGAAAGTATTTCAATTTCCCTACAGGCATGAAGAAGAACATATATAGAGGAGAACAGGGATTGTTAATTTGTTAGTACTATCCACGGCATGAAAAAATTCCACAAAGGGTGCTGCTTTCCTTGACGCAACATACAGCACACTAGAGTCGACTAGTCTCTTTTCCTATGTATCAATTTACCATTAAAATTAACATCTGGCATCCTAAAAGCATTTATTCAAAATTTTACAAACAATTTTGTAGACAAATCCATTATCTTTCACACCCAACAAGTATGCCACACCAAATAAGGATGAAAATGTTGAGGTTTTGGGCAACAGATCCTGCAGCAAGTGTGGTAATACCCAAGTTAAGGAACAAAAAGGAGTTCAAATCTGAATAATGATGGCAAACTTGGGAATTAGCAAAGACAATACTAGACAAGTAAAGGAAACTCAGGGAAATAAATTATATTTTAATATAGTATGTATCACATCATATACCGAAATTTTGGTTGAAGTAAATCACTTCCACAGGCAACAAATTCCATTGGCTTGCCAGACTCAAAGCAAGTTGGATAGATATAATGTAGCTTTGGTGCTCGATCCTTCATTTCCATTTTCACAATTGAATTTGCATCTGTTTTCACACAAGGATCCAGCATATGTAAAACGTATTAAGGTAAACAAAAAGGTAACCAATAAATTCATTGTAGGGCATGAGTAACAAAAGCATTCTTTCTCTAGGGAAATGAATGACCAGTGAGTTTTTCCACTAGCTAATAATTTCTTCTTCATTGCCTCGCATTCTCAGGACATGATAATACACATAAACTCTTGATGCAAAAACAGTTAACTCACAGAGTACGATATTTTGTGAACTACATAGTAATATCATTGTTAAAGGTGTAAACCGAATAAATTTGACCACACAAATTTAACTCCATAACTTGGCATTTAATCCATCATATACCATTCCAATTTTCATCAACATAACATATTAATATCTCTCATCAATATAGTTGCTTAACCACTAAGTTTACATTCATTCTGTCACCATTTTCGTTTTGTGAAGAATTGTTATTCTGGTCGAGCAAATCGACCAAAATAACTGAATTTAAATCCATTTGGTCAGTTTGATTTTGAATTACAAATCGATCAAGTTGGTAGTCTTGAAAATTATTTCACATCTATTACGATTTTTAGCTTGGGTTAGACAGAAGTTGAACTGACCAAACACTCAAACCCAATCATTGTATTAAAAATTCAAAACCGCCATATCCACTGAAAATGTTAAAATGATCAACATGCAACAATAAAAGGCTAAGATGACTTAGTCCAGAAAGAAAACAGAAACATTAAATAAAAATTAGTAGTGACCAACCAAATTTAATATGCAGTCACATGATTGTTCACAACGCCAAAAACTTATGGACACACTTATATAGACACATTCCTAATCTGTAAAAACCATGGAATTAGAATGTGAAATGAGACTAATATTGGAAGTAAAAACTGTAAGTAATCGTGCATTAAGATGCCCACTAACCTTTGGTGACACGATACACCATGTCATTTAAATAAATGAGTACGGTGCCTCTTCCAAACAAAATGCTTTCATGTGGGGAAATAAGGTCTTTTATACAAAGAGATGGTTCCTCAAATATCTGTTTGATGCAATAATATTTAACAATTAGGTCATAAAGAATCTACAAGGGAACAACAATAAAAAGTTACAAACCATGCATAACCAAGGCATATAACTTACATCAATAAGTTTTTACTGTCAGCCATATACTTAGTTGTAAATACAATGGCCAAAATGAACTAAAAGTTTTCAACTAGTATTAATTTACTCGCTGAGGTTTGTAACAGAAATAGCAAGTGAACACCCGACAGGCAGAGATGAAAAATCAGTTAAGTTTTAAGTATCATGGTAGACCATTACAAAACATTTAATTCATTTCACACACACACTTGTAACATTCAATAGATTTTCAATTATGACCAGACTAAATTCACAGTTATGAAAAGGGTAAGATCCTGAGCACCTT
Source organism: Henckelia pumila (assembly GCF_033568475.1). Classification (NCBI taxonomy): domain Eukaryota; kingdom Viridiplantae; phylum Streptophyta; class Magnoliopsida; order Lamiales; family Gesneriaceae; genus Henckelia; species Henckelia pumila. The sequence goes on along the minus strand of NC_133123.1, from coordinate 7,171,628 downwards.
AATCCACATTGGCTTTGGCATTGCAATAAAAGCCGTCAAAATCGTGCAACCTGGACGAATATACTCCTCCAATTCAACAGGCATGCTAGCCAACCAGTGAAATATCTGTTGACAAACAGTTACTGGTGCGTTAACAAAAACCCATCACGATGATCATACAAAAAATATTAAGTTTTCTGCCTTATATACTAAACTGCAACAATAATCTTTAGAATACTTGATGTCGAAGTCGTCGAGGAAACTCGGCTGGGTTCCAGTTGTAGAGCTTGAAGGAGATTCTGCTAGACGGACACTGAGATGTATATTAAAGCAATACTCATCAAACCAATCTAATTTCATCAAATAACAATAATAAGAGGGCATAATACAACAATAAAGTGTTGGACGTACCAAAGAGGAAAAGGTACTCTTGTCGTCACAGAAGGACAATGATTCTTTGAATTCAGGATTCTGTTTCTCCTTAGTCGGAGCAAAGGATACAAAACTATCACTCTGGAGACTTTGGGAGTGTATGGTTGAGCATGGTGTGGAGAAATGTCCATCTAACTCTGGTAATGCCTCAAATTCTTCGTTCTGACAGCTAATGGATACGTCATCTGGACCATCAAAAAAATTGTTACAAGAGGCCAACCAAAAAGTAATACTTTCTGTCAAACGTTCAAAAATAACAAAAGGTAAACTGACGCTCTGGAAAAAATTCAAAGCCAAAAATCAACTCTATTGACTTGTTAAATGGGAAAAATTAAAGAGAGACCAAGAGGAAGATTGTTATATGGAATGTTTCTAGCAAAATCGTTCAATACATAAAAGGTAGCTACACCTTTTCCAGCAGCATCATCACCACAAACATCATCAGTCAAGATAATCTGTTGAATTTCCTTTTCTGTGTCTTCTTTGGAATCATTAGCTTTTCTTCGACGTCGATTGTGTCGTTCTAATTTTCTCCGACAACTACGTTTACCCTCATCAAAATCTGACAAGATATGAAACCTGCCGAAGTTGTTAATATATTGCGATGATAATCCCAGATACTAATTGTACATCAATTTTCATACGTACACGTTAAGGCAGACTTAACATTCTTTTTGAAACAACATAAGAAAATAGAGAGGAAGACTGTCATTGTTTCCAAATATTATCTGCACTTACAAGACTCCTGAGAAAACATGAAATGTATGATTTTTCCAGCTAGAAAGATAATTCATTTTACGTACATTGCATCAACCAGAAGGTGTGCAAGCTTCTAACTTGGCACTACTGCCTTTTATTTCATTCTTTTGGATAATTCAAAAACAGAAGATTAGTTAATAGTGACAACATGGTCACCCAAATCAAAAAAAAACATAAGCTAATTTCTCCAATTTCCATTTCCAAAAATCAAGTTGCCAAAAGTTCAGAATTCATGTACAGACTGGGTAAGATCTTCGATCATTTAACAGATGATTAGACATTAATAAGCAACATCACTAAAAACTCAAATACTGTGCCTCGAGACAAACTTTTTTCCCTCAATGAATCATAAATATTAGCTTTAAGAGATCCCAAATTTCAATATGATCTCAATTTTACCGAAATCCACCTTGTGATCTAGACCTAGGCCTAATGCAACGTAAAATACTAAATTGAGCTTCTATACACAATAAGTGCAGTAGCACTTACACCTTACTGTCCGAAGGAAAGTTATCATCCAATATGCCCCCAACACATAGACCATAAGAAACCATCCCATATAGATCACTTGCTAAAGCTAACTCAAATACTTGACCTAAACATCAAAAGGTGTTTCATCATCAACTCAACAAAACAAAACCCGAGTCTAAATGACCAACAACTTCTCTATGGAAAATCTAGTCTCAAGTCAAATAAACTCATTGAATTAGCTGAATCTTAAGAGAAAGAAACCGACTTTCGGCTATTTTGAGAGGAAGAAGCTGACTTTCAGCTATTTCCATAGACACGTGGGCCAACAAAACACCTAAAATCTATAAATATAGATTGACCAATCTTATAGATTTTAGAAACGATTGTAAACGGAAACTGAAGTTACTCTTAATCATCATGACAGAAGAATATCGGTCGATCATCTAAACATCAAAGAGATCCATGAATGCAGTGATTGATCCGGAAGAGAGATGAAAAGAAAAGCCAAGGGTTGAAAAAAAAACGAAAAGAAAAGCTTACTTTCCGCACTGCTGGCAGTACCGCTTGCTCACCCCTTCCAGCACCACCGCACTCGCATTTGCGCACTGCAAACAAACCCGGTGACGCTTATGGTACCCTTTGAGCTGACTAATATCCGCCTCGCAGCCCGGCACCTGACATCGCACCATATTCCCGGTCGGTGCCCTCACCGCCCGAAGCCGCTTCTTCCCCGGAAGCGCCGCCTCCTCCTTCTCCTCTTCTCCCAACAGCAAATCAAGTTCCGGGCATGCGCACGGGATCCTGCCCGCCAAGAAATTGGAGCACACCAACCTCGGATCCCTCTTCCTGACCCGACCCAGAATCTCCGATGGTTGACTTTGACCCGTTTCGGGCTGCGGGAAAGAGATATTGAAGCTTTCATCCAGGTTGAAGTCAAGAAGATCAGACCAATCGAAGACAGACGAGGAGGAAGGGTCATCGGCAACAATCTGAGTACTGGCGGCGGACGGCTCATACGGCATCCCGGCTATGTCGGCTGGTTTCGAGTCTCTTGGTATTGGGTTTTGCTGCATATTTTACCAATTCTTCACCTTCCACGGAATAAATCGTGACCCGGAAAACTGGAGCCGACCCAGTAAACAAAAGCAAAGAACTGAAGGGGACAGCAGTATAAAAATCGTCAGAATGTGCGAGTTTGTGCGTATGCATGCACACAGAGTCAATGGAGGTGCGTGGGTTGGTGACACGAAGCCGCAACTATAGACACAGGATGATCTTCGACCACACTCTGATCAATTTTATTTCAAAAACAAAAATTATTCGACAATCTCTCCCCTTACATTGTCCTTTGTCTTTCTTGGTAAGGATGTGCTCATATGGATGACAACATATCATGAAATTTCCCCAAAATTATTTATTATATTTTTCACTCACTTCATTCATTTCGACTGTAAATGTCACATCATTAACCTCATGGATTTCTATACGACACTGATTTCTTACAAAAGTGTGCGAAATGTGTGAAAATTACTTTTACACCCATGATCTGTAGGTGATATGGTGATTCTTTTGGAGTTAAATTTATATTTAATGAAATTCATACTTCAATCTTTTTTGGCACAAAAATAGGCACGTATTTTATTGATTTTTTAAAGGCATTTTATTGAAAATTTTTATTAAACTTGAAACGTATAATAAGACGGAGAAAATAACAGATAAGAAAGGGATGGCTGCTAATTTCCCGGCCCCATTCTATGTTTGGGCGGTATCGAGTCCATCAGGCAAACACGTTTTCATTGTTTGTTTTATTTCTTTAATTACTATAATAGTGGTCCGAAAATTTTGTGCGCTGGGAATAACAACAATTTTTTTTATTATTTATATTTTTTTTCATTTTAAATCATGTTAACGGTAAATTTGTATTTTTAATCATGTAACTTGCATGTTTTTTTTTTTTGGTCATATTACTTGAGTTTTCATTTGTAGTCATCTAATTTGTGTATTATTTTCGTTTTTTTTAACTTGTATTTTCTTTTATTTTCGGTACAGATACAAAAATCAAAAATAAAAATAACTACAAGTTAAATGACAAAAAATGCAAACAATATACAAATCACAGAACTGAAAATGAAAATTCATCGTAACATGACAAAAATAAAAAACATGCAAGTTACAAGATTGAAAATACAAATATACCATTAATAAAACCAAAAATTGAAAAAAAAAATACTTACAAAAAATATAATTATCCCGACCCAATAATCTGTATTGCTTTTGCATGATGGAAATATGTATGGATTAGGAAAAGTCCAAATGATCACATCCAAATTCTGTAATGGTGCTCGAAAGGGACACCACACCACATTCATAATCATAATCCCAATTATTCTAAAAATAATAATAACCATTATCATAATCCCAATTAATAATGTATTCAGTGCTGTCAACCGTCCATTCCATTGGATTGGCAACTCTTTGACTTTTCCTATTGTGGGCCGATGTTCTTAATAAAATTGGTTAATTAATAAAATTGGTTAATGTATGATGTTAGTAGTATCATCATACTACATCCGGGGTGAGTCTATGTTGGCAGTCGGGCACTGTCCGATCTGCCAGCTTCAAGGGCCCAGATCACTCGAAAGATTACATCATGTGATCTCCAGGATGATTCGGGTCTATGCTACCCCATCCGAGCACTACTCGGTTGAGGTAGCATAGACTTCTCCTTACATTCGATAAGAATATTATAACGTGTTATGAATTGTTATGAAACACATTATTGAATTAATCTATTTTAGTGTAGAAGTTTTGTATAAATTTACATCAGAGAAAGACAAAATAGAAAAGATATATTAATTTTTTAAAATAATTTATAAAAGTACTAAGACCAAAATTATGTTATATTTTAAAAATTCAAAAATTTTCTTATAAACAAAAACAAAAAAATAAATAAATTAATTAAAAAGTTGCTAGCACACGCGCGTGTCGTCCAAATGCTAGCAGCACCTTGTATTTATTTATATAGAGGAGAGTGATCTCTCAACAAAAAATAAACATGGTTCATATATTTTAACCATGTTTATGTTTTGGACAATGAACCCACTGCTACCAATGGCTCAGGTTCATTTTTTGAACCACACAAATTAGACCTCTATTGGAGGTGCTCTTATCTATATTATTAATTGAACTTAGGTCATGTATACTAAGGGAGTGTTTGCCATTACTAAAAAAAAGTGATTGTTAGCTTTTGGCTTAAAAAATCATTTTTGTGTGTTTCTTAAACCTAGATTATGTGTTAGCTTATGCTTAACTTAATTGAAATCCAAAAGCTAGTCATGTGGTGATTATGATTCTCCAAAAGTGATTCTAATAAGAATGTCATTGTTAAAATCATTCTAATCACTTATTTATCAAACACTATCAAACTTTGATTTTTAGATTTTCACATTTGTTTTCAAACACTACCAACTTTTGATTTTTCTTAACTTTTTTTATAATCTATAAATTAATCACTTCTACAAAAACAAAATCTATTGTAAACACTCCCTAAATCAACTTGGTTTGTCAATGCGACACAATATAAATTTATTTTTATAACGGTCTGATTCCTTTTCCATCAATATAACTTGAAACCACTATAGAAATTTGAAATACCGTTATATTAAAAACAAAAATTGCATCACACATCATGATATCGCATGTGTTGATCATTGTATATAATGTTTTAAAAATTTCTTCGATCTACTCATTTACTGAAAAATGTTTTTTTTCGAGAGTGGAAATGAAAGAGATGCACTCTCTATTTTACATGTCATAATATCGCGTGTGTCGATCAATGTAAATAATGTTTTAACACAATTTCGAACTATCCATTTACTTAAATTTTTTTTTTAAAAGTAGAAATAAAAGATATGCACTTTTTATATTACACATCACTATATGGACTCATTCTATGCTGTATCGGGTGAATTTCACCCAATGCAGCATCCACCGTTCCTGAGCTCAGGGCCCACACAATTTTATGTGTGGGGCCCGGCCCCTGTATGTGGGACCCGAGCCATGAACGGCCCAAATCGAATTTTACCCGGTGGAGCCAAGCATCACCCCACGAGATGGCTTGAGTCGATCACTCTGTATAATAATGTTTTAAAAGCCCTTTCGATCTACCCACTCACTGAAAATTGTTTCCTTCGAGAGTGGAAATGAAAGATATGCACTCCCCACATTATCTTTCTATCCATTTACGATTTCTGATGACGTGGCCCAATGGAAATCTGCCTCCTTACTGTCTTCCTCTGACGTTGATTCCATCCCCTATATAAATACTCACAAGTCGCAATGAACGAAGCGTGGCTCCTTCGCTTTATGTGCTCCAGTAACAAAGATAATTAAGACGATTAAATATCAACCAAATCGCTGTTCTGTAATAATTCCTGAATTTACTCTCGCCATCCAAAGCCTGTTCCTTTTCATCGATTCAAGGATTTCTTTGCGAGTTCTAAGTGCAACAGCCCATATCAAACCACCCATATCCCGTAAAGTTGCGTCTTTGTGAAAAATCAGAGTAAAGTTCGTTTCTTGTTTGGTAAAACCAGAGTGAAGGTTGTTTCTTGCTTGGAAATTTGAAACATTATCTGGGATTTCTTGAAATTTTAGTGTGCGGATACGTGTATATAGAAATAGCATTTATATGATGGCACTCTGTACATTTCCCTTCGCTGGTCCTGTGAGCAAGGGGGTGGGCGCAGATGGGCAAAAGCATACTATTTTAGCCTCTCAGTGGTTGGGTGGAACTGATCTGCAGTGCCACCTCGACTTCAAGAATAAGCAGGTCTGTAATTATTTTATTTTTCTGTATTGATTTGTTGATTAAAAAAAGAGAGACAGAGAGAGAGAGATTCTTCTTGAGTTTTGGGAGTTCCATGTGCTTGTTCTTGGATGAGGAAGTTCCCTCTTTTGTCATTTCTATTACAGATTGGCATTTCATTGATTTTGTCCTAGATTCAATGGATTGCTTAGCGTGCAAGAATTTGCGGTTATCTTTTGTTTTTTGCATGTTGTTTGGGGTGTAGAAAAATTAAAAGCAATTGTTTGCATACTTGCATTGATATTCGTGAGCTCTCAGCCAGGCAGGAGGTCTACCATTGGCATCTGCCGATTAAAATAAAAAGTTTTCAAATTTTATTTCGAGATCAAGTGTCAGTTCTACCAATAAATCCAATTAAGTCGGCCCGAAAATCTTAGATCCACCCTCGAGTTTGGAATTTAATCAGTGGATTGAAATGGATGGTTTGTGCTATGTTTGTGTTGAAGGCAAGAAAAAAGTCTACCGTGGTCCATGGGTCATTGTCAGAACGAGAAGAGTATCACTCACAGAAGCCCCCAACTCCTCTTTTGGATACTATAAATTATCCCATCCATATGAAGAATCTCTCCATAAAGGTTATTACAAGTGTTTGAAAGTCAAGCTATTATATTTTCCGTCAACCTTGGAGAGCATTTATTGAATACTATTTTCGGTGCAGGAATTGAATCAACTCGCAGATGAACTGCGATCCGATGTTATTTTCAATGTCTCAAAGACCGGGGGTCATCTAGGCTCAAGCCTTGGCGTAATTGAGCTCACTGTGGCACTGCATTATGTTTTCAATGCTCCTCAAGATAGATTGCTTTGGGATGTTGGCCATCAGGTGATTTTTCATTTCGATTATATCTTATGGTTGTATAAATTGAAATTACTGTAATCGTTGTCCTTGTTTTGACGGTGTAATTCTATACGCCGCAGTCTTATCCCCATAAAATTTTGACTGGAAGAAGGGATAAAATGTCAACTTTGAGGCAGACGAATGGCCTTTCTGGCTTTACTAAACGGTCTGAGAGTGAATATGATTGCTTTGGTGCTGGTCACAGCTCTACGACTATCTCAGCTGGATTAGGTATGATCCGACACAGAGATGAAAAATATAGACATGCTTCATAAATTAGAAATAATTATGTGATTTTACCCTTTTTTTTCCTCACTAAGAGTATGGAAGCTCTCGTGTTACATTGATATCCGATCAATTTAGCTTGATAAATGTTGAAATGACGATCGACATTTTGTAACCATAGAGCAAATGCTTTAAGTTATTGATGGAAAGGCGCGTCATTACTTAATTGCTGATGTTATACATCAACTTGTATGTATCATACATCTAATAACAATATATACACAAATTGGGAATTTAAATCTTTTTCAAGGTATTTTTATCCGCATTTCTTGACTGAGCAGGAATGGCAGTAGGAAGAGATCTTAAAGGAAGAAAGAATAATGTTGTGGCTGTGATCGGGGATGGTGCTATGACTGCAGGGCAGGCATATGAAGCAATGAACAACGCTGGCTACCTAGATTCTGATATGATTGTTATTCTTAATGATAACAAACAAGTTTCTTTACCAACTGCCAACTTAGATGGGCCGATTCCTCCTGTTGGTGCTTTGAGTGGTGCTCTGAGCAGGTTGCAGTCCAACCGGCCTCTCAGAGAACTTAGAGAAGTTGCCAAGGTTCTTATTATTCTTGGACTTATTAACTGCTAAAAGTATCCTTTTGTCCATGGCATTTATTTTGAATCATCGATTCATTGTGTCTGAAATTGTCACAGGGAGTTACTAAGCAGATTGGAGGGCCCATGCATGAACTTGCATCAAAAGTGGATGAATATGCTCGTGGTCTGATCAGTGGTTCTGGGTCAACGCTGTTTGAAGAGCTTGGACTTTATTATATTGGTCCAGTTGATGGTCACAATATTGATGACATGGTGGCGATTCTTAAAGAAGTTAAGAGTACTAAAACAACTGGTCCTGTTTTGATCCATGTGGTGACTGAGAAAGGCAGGGGATATCCATATGCGGAAAAAGCTGCAGACAAGTACCATGGTAAGTTATTAGCTTAAAATTTACAAAAAGTTCCAAAAAAACTCAAGTTGTTCCTCTTAAGCTTTTGATGCACCATATTCGCGCATGAACACAATATCTAGATCATCATTTAATGGTCGTACTATTTACAGGTGTGAACAAGTTCGATCCAGCAACAGGCAAGCAACAAAAATCCAGTTCCCTAACTCAGTCATACACGACCTACTTTGCCGAAGCTTTGATTGCCGAAGCTGAAGTAGACAAGGATATAGTTGCAATCCACGCTGCAATGGGAGGTGGTACGGGTTTGAACCTTTTCTTGCGCAGATTCCCCACAAGATGTTTCGATGTGGGAATAGCAGAACAGCATGCCGTTACTTTTGCTGCAGGTTTGGCATGTGAAGGCATCAAACCTTTTTGCGCAATCTATTCTTCATTCTTGCAAAGGGGTTATGACCAGGCAAGAAAATGGCAACACCCAATATTCTGTTTTCTCATCCATTGATGTTTATTACATTTTTGAAAGGGGAATTTCTTAGGATTTGGTTCCATATCCAGGTAGTGCATGATGTGGATTTGCAGAAGCTTCCCGTAAGGTTTGCAATGGACAGAGCTGGCTTGGTTGGATCAGATGGTCCCACACACTGTGGAGCATTTGACGTCGCTTTTATGGCATGTCTTCCGAACATGGTAGTCATGGCTCCATCTGACGAGGCTGAACTATTTCACATGGTGGCAACTGCGGCTGCCATAGACGACAGACCTAGCTGTTTCCGATATCCAAGAGGTAACGGGGTAGGTGTCGAGTTGCCACCTGCAAACAAAGGGATCCCCCTTGAGGTACTGAGCTCTTTTTCTTCTACTCTAATTTATGTTGAAGTAGAATATAGTTGGCCGTGATGAAATCGTACTTGCCTCAATTTTTCTCAAGGTTGGAAGAGGCAGGATCTTGATTGAAGGGGAGAGAGTGGCTCTGCTTGGTTATGGATCAGCAGTTCAGAGCTGTTTGTCCGCAGCTGCCTTGCTAGAATCCCGTGGTTTGCGGTTGACAGTTGCAGATGCTCGGTTCTGCAAGCCATTGGACCATGCTCTGATTCGCAGTTTGGCGAAATCGCATGATGTCTTAATCACTGTGGAAGAAGGGTCGATTGGTGGATTTGGATCTCATGTAGCTCAATTTATGGCCCTCGACGGGCTTCTCGATGGCAAGTTGAAGGTAACAATATAAACTGTACAACTAGTTTTGAATCTCTTTCAAGAAACATACTGGATTAACATAACCAGATCGGACATGATCTCAATTTTTTGGATCATGCTCAATGAATTTCAGGGTGAAACTTAGCCTTTCTTAAAAAATTACGAAAAAAAGCCACAACTTTAGTGTCTGACTGTGTCTTTCTAATTCTGCCCCTTGGTTTTGGTTCCACCAGATTTAAATTTCGGCATGCATGCATTCGCATTCATTACATGTTTTACTTGCAAACATCCTGCACAGACCATCTGAAACTGTCAAATTGATAGTTCAGTCGAATATAATGAAACGTGATGGATAATTAATCCATCGTCTGTGTAATTTGTTATCCTGCAGTGGAGGCCTCTGGTTCTTCCAGATCGTTACATCGACCATGGATCCCCAGCCGACCAGCTAATGGAGGCCGGTTTGACGCCGTACCACATAGCTGCAACAGTCTTTAACATACTTGGGAAAGCTAGGGAGGCTTTGGAGATCATGTCCTAGGAAGATATATATGCAATTGTAGAAAGTTAAAATACTTCATAATCTTGTTCATAAATGTCTTATTTAGCGTTAGATTGAGAATGTTTGATTTGTACAAGTAACCAGATTGAACTACACTTTGTTGTGAAACGACTGAGATTTCTTGCTGCGGCAGAAGCATTTAAGACACTGGACTTCCTGTTCCTTTGTCTGGTCCAATATATATGAGTATAAGCTTATTTATGTTTATTCAGAAATTTATTGGAACAGTAAATTTAATCTAAAGATTTTTGCAGATGATTTGAAGTAATGGCATCGTCTGATTCGTGGAATGAGAATGGGATGATGAAAAAAAATACTAGTGTATAATACAAATAAGAAAATAGTAAGATATAAGAAGTTTATATAGTGTAATCACAAAATGAGAATTTTTTACACATTTTGTCCATGAATGAAATATGTAATGATATAAATATTAGAAAATAATCGTATAATAACAACTTTTTATTACTACAAAATTTTAAAATTTTATTAAGAAAAAGCTGATAAGTGTTTCATAGAAGCTCTGTCGTACTCTGCCGAACTAATATTGAAGATGAAACTCCCACTATTTTAAAATCTAAAAAGTTATAAAAGAAATGTATTTATTTTCTGTCACGCAATGACAGAAAATAGAAATCAACATAAGTTTAATGGCATTTTCTTGATGTATTTGTTGTTTTGTGTTTCTCATGATAATTATTATTTATTCGTCACATGCAACACATTAAAAAAATGTTTGCAACCTTTAAACATAAGTGATTATAATTTTTAAAATTTTTTTTTAGAGGTCAACACCTGCTAATTATGTAAATCCATTGGCAAATATATTTCACATTATTGGGTTGGGCTGATTAAAGAGGGCAATTACAAGGCCCGTTTAGTATATTGGGCTTCTGACACGTTAGAATTTCGGTTGGCACTTACATTTATACATTCTTCTGTTCTAACAATAAACCCTTGTTTGAACTTTGAATCCTGAACCGCAAGCACTATTGCATTGCACTATAGTCAATCCGAACCCTAAGTGTTAGATTGTTCAAATTTTTGAAAATTACATATCTTTTGCTAATGCCACGGTAAGTCTATCTTCGCTCATTTGTTCCGTAAATCCGTTTTTGTTTGGTTTTGCCTGCGAATTTTTTTGTTTCAAACTGATGGGAAATGGCGTGTGGTTGTAGGTACTATTGCGATTACTGCGACACTTATTTGACGCATGATTCTGTGAGATTTCACTTTCTGTACTTTAACTTTCGATTTTATTTTGATTTAGTTGAGATTTAACCAATCAAGCAACAATTATGAGTCTCTTTGATTTTAGTAAAAGAGGGAATTATTATTCTGATGGCACATTAATTTTTCATTTTGTCTGTTTAAATGTGGAGGTAGGTGTTGCTACACTTGTCTGGATTTTTTTGATAAAGAAAGTTTATGTTTTGTTAAATAGATTAAATTTTAATAAGAGGCTTTGCCGTGCTGGAATGTGATTCCGCGAAATTCAATGCCTTCAGTTGATGAGTTCAGAAATATGGTTGGCAAAATGATTTAGCGGGATTTTTTTAGTTTATCTAGATTAATAATTGGGTGCTTGACGAAACAACTCTGGAAAGTTTTATAGTTGTTGCTGTGAGAGTATATGGATGGGTCTGAGCTTGAACTAGTTTAGAGTGGGATCTTTTAGATGTTTAGTTACCTTGCGAATCCCACTTTCTTGGCAGGGTAATAGATATGGCCTTCAAGATTTTATGTACATGAATAAAAAAAAAAACTTTAATCCTAGGATTCATTGAAGCATTGGATATATCAGAATGAAAATCCATTTATCATTCCTGATGTGATACAGATCTCTATACCCAACTTGTAACACATCAGTGTCATGGTGTGAATCGCCTAATTTGGTCTTAATTTAAATGAATGAGTGACCCGGTGCTCAAATAGGTGAGAGCTTGCCATCGTAGACTGCAAAATAAACTTATAATGATGATAATTGTCCGTCCTCAAGCGATCAATAATAGGAAAACTCGGTTAAGTTTATTTATTGAGGTAAAGTTCCTATTTATTATGTGTTAGTTTTTATTGTGACACAGATACTCCATCACTCTCACTTCAGGTTGTAAAGCAGAATGACATAACTAATATCTCAATATATCTGTGTCAAATGCTGACAACAGTGACTTGCATCTTTCATGGCTATAGTACACCATTGAGGCATTAGTGTTTCCCTGCTGGTCATTGTTATGCTAAAATCTTTTCTCAAATGCTCTATGTTGCATGATCCTTCAGAATGGATCACAGTATCTGTTTGAATATTGATATATTTCATGTCAACTTGCATGTACTAAGAAATAAGACAATCTTTTTTTTGAAATAACTAAGAAATAAGACTTTGGATTTACTTGTCTACAGTTGATTAATGGAATCAATATTTCATTTTGTGTCATTCTCATGCACAATCTTTTCGCATTTATATCGCCAAGAGGATATATTTCTGACATTTTTTAAACTCTCCCAGCCTTCTGTCAGAAAGCAGCACAATGCTGGTTACAAACACAAGGTGAAGATAAAAAATTTGTAGTAGACTATTGATTCAGAAATCTATTATATTTAATTAACAAGGGATGTCGAATGCTCATTGCATGCAGGCAAATATAAGGTCTTACTACCAAAAATTTGAGGAGCAGCAAACACAGATCCTGATCGATCAAAAGATCAAGGAGCATCTTGGGCAGGCGGCAGTTTACCAACAGATTGGTGCAGCTTATAATCAACATCTTGCTGCTTTCCCAGGGGGACGGCCGCGCGTACCTATCATGCCCCCACCGATGTTGCCTATTCCAGGCGGGGTTGCCCCACAATCTACTTTCGGTGTCAGGCCTCTGGTTCTTCCAACACCTTTTCCGGTTGCTTCTGGTATGCAGGCAGCAGGCCATACCTGTTCACATATTTTTTGTATTAAAACATGACAGGAGGAACTCTGATTCTAATCATATTCAACAACCTGGTAATGAATGCTTTAGGTTATGCAGCTACACAAATGGCAGCACCAGTAAATATGCAACCTCCATCAGTTTCACCCTTTCCCCTACCTCCCAACGGGGTACCAATACTTCCGACTATGGTTGCGCCTTCACCAATTTCAGGAGCAGGGCCTCCCCCGGGCTCAAATGGTGTGCAATCTGCTACTACACAATCGGCATATGAGGTTAATCCCTCCAGAACTGCAGCTAGTCTTGCTACACCTGCTGCCGGAGTATATTCTTATTCACAAGACTACCAAGGCAAGCAGTCATTGATAGAATGACAGATTCTAATTGGTGTGCATATGCCCACCTGTAATCTTGCATAACAAAAATACATCTCTTTCGTCGGTTAACTTCGTCTGCAAAATGTATACATCATTAGGATTGCTCCGGCGAAGAATCTGTTTGACTTAATTTATGGTTTCATTTCGAAAAGTGGGAGTTGAAAGACTTATAGGCAAAAGAATATGTTTATCAAGAGGTTTGAGGGAGTTTGATATCTCGTCGGGGCTTCGAAAGAAACATTTGTGAAATGACTTAATATTATAATAAATTTTAAATTTATCACTGAAAAATATATACTGTTTTATAGAAAGCAAATTAAAGATGATAATTGCCTTGCATTTCTCATCCCCGATGTCACATACTGCACAATTCACATGGATAATGTGTCTCAATGGGTCGAAGTCGAAGCTTGATTATATGCTGTTGGGATAGATTGATCTTTAAAATCTTAGCTTGATAGTTTTAGCCCAGCCGAGTTCACGTAAAATTTTCTCAAATTGAGAACCGATTTGAAGCTAATTATTTCAAATTCATTATGATAAATCTTTTGGCTTGTTTAATTCACTAGCGATAGACGCGTGCGTTGCATGTCTGAACATATATGAAGAACGTAAATGCGAAAATAAATAAAATTAATCATTATAATAAAAGATTTATGAATCAAATTTGAACGTTCACATCATACTACGAATGACAAACAACATAAATATTCAAAAAATTTTCTTTTTTATCCTAACCACTTTACACCTGAAAGAATAAAAAGACAAAGTCGTTAATTCACAATAGTAACACTTTGTGCTTTTATTTACTCTTTTAGATAGGTGATAGATAATATATTTGACAATGTATTTCAAATTTCTACTAGTCAAATCAATTTGAACATGAACTCATTTCCAAATCCTTCGTGTTTGCATTGAATTTGGATTTGAGGGACATTTTGAGGGAGGATTTCGAATGAGTTCGTGTTGGTCTTTGGTTGAATTTGAAATCGACTCCATAAATAACCAGTTTAGATTTGAAATCCATTTTCAAGTGGATTTTGTCAGAAAAACAAATAAATATATAATATTTTTAAAATCAAACCTCGTTTACTAATTAGTTTTGGTAAGATGGTGAAACTTTTTTATAGTTATCAAAACATATTCTAATCATCCAATTATATATACCATATTTTTCTTTATATTATATATATCTTTTCTCCAACAATTTCAATTTCAAAATTTAACAACTTTCATTTTCAAAATTTAAAACTACTTCATTCTCTGATTTTTTTTAATCAAATACACGCATCGTGCCCGTTACTTTGGTATTATGGATTTCAAATTCATCACATTAAATGTAACATCAATCCAATTTAGATAAGGTTACATTTAGATGGATGAATTTGAAGCTAATAATTTCAAATCTATTATTTGTTTAAACAAAATATGTAAAATAGATTTCACATCTCAATTAGTCATTCAAATTCAATCTTCTCCTTGGATACTTTCTTAAATCTTTGATCTTTCGACCAAACGAACATGAGGGGTCATTTAGAAATACGAATGCTCGAACAATGAATAGCATGAAACTTGCCAAACATTTCGATGAACATTGCATACCCGAATCATATTTTACTGAAGAACATGATTTTTCATTTAGTCCCCGACTGCGTAAATTATATGCTTCTTGATTTCTCCAGAAAAGATGATTCTAATCAGATGGAAGGATCTTTACCTGAAAAATGATGTAAGAAAATTTTCTTTTTGAAATGGGGAAAAATAAGAAAGAAAGAAAACGACAATCTGGGAGGATTTGGAATCCATTAGGATGATTAATACAAGATCCAAGAAACTTGAGCAATACAAAACCACTTGGGGAATAAAAAAGAAAAGGATAAAAAAAAAAAAAAGATTTCTCACAGTACAGTCGCTAATGTCGAGTGCAATCCTTGGGATGTAACAATTATGTAACAGAGAGAAGCCACTTGCTGAATTCGAGTCGACAAATCAAGTTCCAACCAGATGGCGAGCGGCCTTTCATGCTGAGGACTGTTGAACACCGATCAGAGACAAAATGCTGCTCATTTGCACGAAATAAACTAATACTCTGTTATGCCAGAATCATCAAGATAACCGAAACAGGTCCAGAATCATCAAGATAACCGAAACAGGTGTCGTGGTCGTGTAAAATGAAAACCGAGGAATGGCATGAAGAGGAAAGCTGTAATGACCTTGCCATCAATATTTTTTCGCGATTTCTTTAAATAGTTCCTTTGGAGCTGCAATCAGATAGTAGTATGTCAACAACGATGTGTTTTCTTTTATACATTTCAAATATTCTGCCATAGAACTTGGACTTTTAGTCATGAACTTGGACTTTTATGTGGTCAGAATTTCAGGAGGCATCAACTGTCATAAAAGATGTATAATGTTTCTAACCTGGTAATCCGGTAAACCTCTCATATTGATTATAGGCCTGTCCAACAAACATATCTACTCCACTTACGATTTTGGCTCCCATTTCCTCAGCTTCTCGCAAAAGCCTAGTGATTTTGGGGGTGTATACAGCGTCGAAAACAAGCTCGTAATATCTCAAAACTTCCTGAACAAACAGACAAAAGGCTAATAATCTGGCATTACTGAAGCAAATGAGTGATTACAACAATCTTCAAATCTGGATAACATGAAATTTTCCAAGCATGCGCAATAAGTTGCTTATATTCAAAAAAATTTATCGGCTCCACCTTTGCAGA
Organism: Henckelia pumila; assembly: GCF_033568475.1. Classification (NCBI taxonomy): domain Eukaryota; kingdom Viridiplantae; phylum Streptophyta; class Magnoliopsida; order Lamiales; family Gesneriaceae; genus Henckelia; species Henckelia pumila. The sequence continues at coordinate 7,155,298 of NC_133123.1, read as the reverse complement.
CAAGATTGGTGAAATAAGAAAGACACAGTTCACCAACCTTGGTAACAGGCGTCTCATCGACCTTAGGGTGCATTCCTATAGAAGTTGTGTTTGCAAGTATCATTCCACTCTCGGGATGGAAACTATCCAGTTCTGCAAAAGACAGAGCCTGCCCTCCAACAAGCTCAGCCAACTCTCTAGCTCGATCTTGCAAAATTTTAACGGGTAGAACGCTTTTATAAAAATAAAAATATAAACATGCTCAAACTTCACATCCCAGTAGTAGTCAACAGACTCAAACCCTCTGAGAATGGGCGGTTTTCACTGGTGCTAAACTCAGTGAAACACACAAAGTCCATTAATTGAAGTAGACTCAGAAGGAACTAAAAGGTTCTTTGTCAATCCATGTGATCCAACTGTAGTGTGTATTTCTAAACATAAACTAAAAAGCCTTCATGTAAAAGGGCATCTAACCATAGGTTCGATTAGCAATAACGACCCTTGCTCCCTTCTCTTTTGCACCATAAGCAAGCGCCTTGCCCGCACCACCAGCACCAATGACAATAAACAGTTTGCCCGCCAAGGGCGACTCATTGGCAATATTATGCGAACCTAAGAAATAATACAAACGTATCAAACTGAGCACTTCATGTCATGTTAAAACATCTTAGCCAGCAAATAAGGAAAGAACCTTGAAGTCCATTCTCAATAGCATTAATTGCACCGATATAGTCGGTATTACAACCAAACAGCTTTCCATCAGGTCGCCTGATGATGCAATTAACTGCACCTATCGTCTAGCAAGAATTCATGTGAAAATTTAGATGCAAACAAAATGCAATAGACTCAATGACATGAATCAGCATGATTAAGTAGGTCGGTATAGATTTCCTTAGCTACCTTTGCAACAGGATCAACTTCATCGCAACAGGCAAGTGCCACTTCCTTATGAGGAATAGTACAGCTGTGATATTCCAATTTCATTAAATTATATATTTAGACAACAAATCAACTTTAGGGCCAGATGCATAGTACTAACCGTAACAATTTAAATGAAGACGAGGAACCAAAACATATTAAGAGTTAATGTCTATGGTGGGGTAATAATAATATCAACTCTGTGAGTTGGTTTCATCTGTGAGTTGGTTTGAGAATCGATGACAGAAAAATTCTAATGATGTAGAAAATTTTGGTAATTTCATTTAGATTTAATGGAGACTCTTTCCCATACATTGTTTAATTCATAGAGCTGACAATACAGAAGTTGAATAGTTACCTGAAGCCAGTAAAATCTGTTGAGGAATAGGTTTCAAAGAATTTTGCAACATCGTCCACTAACAAATATACATACACGCCATTAAAGTTTTCTGATTTGAAAGCTCCATTGTAAAGTAATGGTGATTTGCTGTGACCGACAGGCTTCCCAATGATCCCAAATACCTTTGTATCGGGACCAATTGATCTAAAGTTGTATAAACTAACCAAGTCCTCTATTGTTGGCTGCCCAGGAGCAGATACCTTTCCTGGTTCCAGAGTACCAAACGTGAGATATCCACCAAATTTTGGGCAAAGTATCCTTGACATCAATCCCCTTTCTCCCATAACCAGCCCAATGATGGGCACCTGAAGATCACGAAACTTTAGCACATGTTTCTGGCTCATTTTCAAAGCAATAAATAAAGTTGTATCCTATCATTTGATTAGAAAAAAGTTATATTAAGTGATTAAAAAAAAAAGAGGAGAGAATAATAACAACTCGTGAAAACATCTCAAAGCAAAAAATAAAGGTGAACAGAAAGTGCATGATTTTATCTGGCTTTCAAACTTACTTGGGAATGAACAGTTATTTGAAAAACTCGTGCAACATCAGTGATATCTAGTGCTGTAGTTGCAAACTTTACTATGTCAGCTCCGGCAGCTTGTATTCTGGCAACAAGGTTCCCCAGGTCCTCTGCTGAAGGGGTAAAATCGTAGTTGTGCGACGAAATTATGACTTTGCACTTTACAGGTTTATTTCCATTCATAAATTTGTTGAACTCATCGGCAGCCTTCAAAGAAGTTGACAGTATAAGATCTTTGCAGATCTTTTAGAGACTTCAAAACTCACACAGATTATCTTGCGAACAATACTTGCATTTTTCCTTGTTTGGTTAAACAACAAGTGGTACCAGTGTTAAAAAAAATTTCAAGAAAGAAACTTTAGCCATATAACAATAGTGGCATCCTTAAATAATTAAACATTAAATAGGCAAAGGGACCTTGAGCTCAATATCAATGTGGTCAGCTCCCAACTCCATGGCAGTTCGAAGTGCACCAAAACGACTTTTTTCATCACCGTCATACTGCCCACCTTCCCACGTTGGTCTAGTAAAGACTACGAAGTCAGGTTCTTGAGATAATATTTTCTATACCCTACTAACATGCAAAAGAATTGCTTACGGCAATAAATAGACATAAGATGCAATTCTAAAATCAATGACAATGCGCATATGCTCACATCTTTTTTTTTTTTATCAGAAACAATAGTCATGTTATTAATAGGTAAAAAAGATAAAAGTTACATACAAATGTGGACCAGAGGTCCACGAGTTAGTCTAGGGGTCTCACAATCATGTTCTGCAACTTGCTGTCGAAATAACTTGTGAATGTAAAGATATGATTATGAAGTCAAACATTTTACAGCCATCGTGGCATTTTTAGTGGCCAACATAAATGAATCTCATCAAATCAAATTACATCAATGACAAAATAGACTCTGAGACACGTTTGTTTATTCACTTTTTCGTGCATAATCTTTTTTTAAGTGATTTTAAACTGGCAAGTTTGATTTTTTCACTGTTATTTTATCCATCTAATAATCAAAACAATTCACAGATCTTGTGCTCTAAATACACTTACAAACCTGTGGTACAGAAAAGTGAAGGTTCGAAGAGAAAATCTTGCCAAAAAGAATTATCCTATGCCCACATAAGTTTAAAATCTTTTCCTTTGACACAATCTCTCAATGACACTTGTACACAATGAAATTCTTAACCTTCACTCCTTTGTTTTCCTTTCCACTTATATTATTAATGAGCTGAAATTCTTCATCATTTCATCTATACACACACAAATGTGCGTGGGTATCTTATCCATAAAAATTATATATTGACTGGAAAAAATTATTCAGACCTAGAGGGAGAAGTGGCAAGTAGCAGTTAGAGGGTTGAATTAAAATTCAAAAGGAAGAAGAAAGAAGAAAGAGACATGTATGGCAACTGCAGATCAACCTATAAGTAAAGAGAGTAGGCAATGGGCACTCTTTGATTAATCTTTCAATATCGAATTGAGGGTCAAAGCTCTTTAAATGGTCCAATCTAATTTCTACAATATCAGCTCCTTTTAACTTCGCCTTGTGCATCAACTCCACCAGCTGGTCCACTGAGTCAGCCATTAATGGAGCACATATCAAAGTTTCGTTCCTCCTCATTTTCAAACCAGATTCAACTGCCAGAAAAACCCTGAAAACCGACCAAGAAAACTGAAAATCAGAATTTACAAGGATAAAATATATCTTTGAAATCAAGGGGGCAAAATAAAAAATGGGTCTTTTTTTATGTATGAAAAGTGATGGAAATAGATAGCAAAAAAAGTTATGGAAATAGTCGGAAAACTGGGATCTTGCTCGAAGTTTCCAAGTTCTTTTAATTTTGCACAATTCTTGTTTCTTGAGACGTCCAAGCACCAAAACAGGGGAAGAAAAAACCAATCTTTACAGAAAAAAATTCAATCACATATCTATATTGTTGATGGGAGGTAATCTGAATAACTAATCTATATTCTCGAATCTAACTAAAAACATCAATGACAGTCGAAACAAAACAAATTGAAGATTTGAGTAATTTTAAAGCGACTGACTCAAATTAAGTTCGTATGTTTTCTTTAGAAGAGGGGATGTTAACCAGCAGCCAAACGGGACCAAAGCAAATATAGTAACAAAGACACTAACTTGAACAAAACCCAGAAAGCTCAAAAAAGAAGCAGCAGCTAATGCACGTAGAAGTCAATGAAAAACATGGGTGTTGGAAGCTTACAGACAAATTCAATGCGGGCTGCTTATTGCACGGATGGAGGTTTGAATGCGTAGCGTATCAGAGATGGCAGAATGTGAAAATCGTGGAAATGGGGAGAGAGAAGAAAGTTTGCCAACATTTGGAGGAGAAATGGGCAGTTGGGGATTCTTGGTTGGTGAGGATCATTCCACTGCACCACAAGGCCACAGGCCCATCTACTGTCTACCCCTTGCACCTTCCAAAACTCTGAACCCCATAGTAATTGACATGTACCTGCCAAGAATCCGAGGCAAAGGCGAGGCCCAAAGTCGAATAAGTCTTGGGTTCCAGTCTAATAAGTTACTTGTGTTTTTACACATATTAAGAAAATTATATAAAAATAAGTTTTATGAATAAAGTTTTTATTCTATTTTTATATAATGTCTAATGAGTGTTTTAATAAGATAATAGTAAAAAAAATTGGAAAAAATTATATTAAGTATTGAAACTGAACTATATATATGAACGGATGAAAAATCAAATGCAGCATTATATATGGGCGGAATATTAAATTAATGACATTTTTTATTTTTAAAAAATCTCTCACTCTTGCAGTTGGACTTAAAAGTACTTCATGTGCACAAAAACTTTTGTGAGACGGTTTTACATGTTAATTTTGTGACATGGATATCTTATTTGGTTTATCTATGAAAAAATATTATTTTTAAATGTCAAAAGTAAATTTTTTTTTGTAATATGGATAGAGCGGACACATTTATGGATAAAGATCAATGAGATCGTGTCTCATACACCTGCTCATTGTTGTGAGGCATATAAAGTGCATGAAAATGCATTTGAATAAGCGTATTAACATAAAATGGTAATTTTTAAAAAAACTATCATCGTCGTCTCAATAAAATGATGATTAATTTTATATATATATATATATATATATATATATATATATATATAGTTTCTTTCAAGTGTCCACCTATCATGTCCATCAATGATGTGACACTATTCTATTGGATGTGATAAATTGTAGGTCCAATAGAATAGTGTCACATCATTGGTGGGCATGGTAGTGAGCATGATAGGTGGGCACTTGAAAGAAACTCTATATATATATATATATATATATATATATATATATATTTGACGTACGATAAGATATAGACGTTCTTTTTTCTTTTTTTTTAACCATATAGACGTTCTTTAGGGAAGTGTCGATGCTACCCTACCCTGTGGGTATCGTGGCAGATTTTGATTGTCAAAATCAATGGGTCACACGTTACATGTTGCCCACATGATAGTACCATGTGGGTAACATGTACAAAACCCGTTCTTTAGATACATTATAAATTATTATTCTACCTTCAAGTACTTCATGCAAATATTCTGAAATTCTCTAGTGAAAGGTGAAAATAAAATTTTCACGTCAGTACATGAGAAGGGAGACTTCTCTAGTTCTCTTCAATCAATACACCCCATTGACGTTTATTGGAACCAATTTAGTGATTTACCCATCCCAATCTCATCAAGTCATAACGGGTCGGGTTCTGTTTCTCCTTTAGTGTTTATTCTATCCATGAAAAGATTATGTTCTGCACAAGCTTTTCCAATTTATCGCAGCTCCGATTTATAAATTTTAAGTCACGTAGAGCTTGGAACTGCCTGTCTCCTGGTCTTTAATGACCACATCAAACCCCGTGATAGAGCAAACTTCAGAACTACAAGCATAGACTATAGCCACCTTATTTATTCCGAACAAGACATAACCAGGGGTCCAGGATAAATAAAACTTCGATGGACAAAGTACTCGGTTACACCATGAAATATGAAAATATAATGTTAAACTTTAAAATTACATGAGAAACGTGTACTTGACAACACAACATCATGTAAGTAATGAGTACCATATAGGTAGTTAACGGTGGTGAAACCTCTCGCGGGGGAAGGATATGTCAAGAATTCAGCCCTGGAGGCCAATGACACCTGCAAGGTAGTAACATAAACGTATAAACAATAGGAACTCTGAACTCCTATTTCTTGTGTTTTCGGCAGGAATCCAGTGTAATTAACTCACAAAAACGATGCAAGAAGTAAATTTCTTACCACAAGCAACTCTTCCACCAGCATTTCCAGTGCTTTTGCTAAGTTCATGTCCACCTGAAGCAACAATGGAATTCATGTTTCAAGAAATAAATAAATCTAAGAGTATGATGCTATGCATGAACTCATAACAATCACGCATATGCTAGTCAAAGAACTAAAAGATAACAGGGAAAGGATAAGTAGATGAGACTTCTGACGTTTTGCAACGTTCCCTTGAATAATCTGATTTGTGCACTACAGCCGGTTCTAAAACTTTAAAGAAGATGCTGGAAAGGTTTCAAGGGGAATACCCGGCTATTGATTAACATGTTGAATGTGCACTTAAGTATGTTCAAATATTTCTTCTTTAATTGGTCCACCCAAGTGAGAGGTAGGACAAAAATATTTTTCACACTTTCCAAATTATAACATCCAACATTACTGCAGAAAAAAAATTTAAGAAATTTTAGACACATACCCTTGCCAAGATCATCAGGATCAGCATGGACAACTACTGCTCTTCCAATAATGGAATGTGGTCCTGAAAGTGGAATCTGCACAATAACTCACAAGTCATTAAAATAATATTGCTAGAAAAGAGCAATATATCTATGGGAAATGGTAGCAAAGAAGGCCTACCTGTTTGTCAATGATGGTGAAAGAGGCAGTGCCTGAAACATTAGAAGGTGAAAGGAGCATATATGTTAGGTATATATTGATGTGCGACTCTCAAACATCCAGATAAATTGAAATAAGTCGAGAAACATTGCCAAGAAATCTAAAAGGGGAGAGGGGTGGGGAAAATGACTTCACATGTTTATTTCCAAAAGTTTACTGCCACTATATTTTATCCTTCAAAACATGACAGTATCCAGCAACATAAATATGCAGACATCTCTAGAGACGTATATGTTTTGCTGACACTGACAGCGGAGATAGGAAACTATGGTTCTCCTCTACATGATAGTTCCGAGTTCTGACAAACAAAACAACATATTTTAATTCACATGCCTAAGACTGATATAGTATGCAAGTTATATAACAAATACTACCAACGAGAGCAAACAATTTGCATGTGTGTAAATAATCGTGTTACAAGAACTTGCAGTTCAACTCATTAACTAATAATCAAAAAAACTTTCAATGAATGTTTCCAAAAAATAATAAAAAAGACTTTCTACTTAGAGGAGTTCTGTATTTAGATCATCAAATTGTCAGTTAGATTCAACTCTTAGGACTTGTGAGAAAGCAAAAATTCATTATGTTGCTTGTTTGTTGAGTGGCACTTGCGAATATGAATGTCCAAAGAAATTGAGTTCCCAACATCAGCACTTCATATCAATTCTCTTTTAATCGATGTTAAGACTATTTTGGGAATTAAAATATCCGGTGTTTCTAATGTAGTTAGCATGATGAAATCCCACTAAGTATGTAGGACATACAATAAGACTTACCGTCTTCTCCAACGGTGACATTCCCAAGATCACCAACGTGACGAACCTCTGCATCAGGAGCACCATGTTCTTTGCCAGCCGGATTGAAGTGAGGTCCTTCAAATTGAAATAAAAAGTAGGACGATTAAATAAGAATTGATAACAATTCAATCCACAAGTTCTTCACAAATAAAGTAGAGTCAATAGCAAACATTGCCAGATAAATTACCAGTCGACAAACATCCATTCGTGGTGTCACCAAGAGCATGAACATGAAATCCATGAAGTCCAGGCTTAAGCCCAGAAAGATTTCCAGTAACTGTTGTTGGACCTGGGGAATGAAACAAACAAACCATTAAACAAGAGATTTGACTCAGTAAGTTATTTGATGGAAATGAAAACTACCATCTCCTTCTTGTGAAAAGTGGACTGTGCCACTAACACCCTCGCCGCTGCTAAGAACCACGACGGCCTTCACCATGGCTATTTGTGATCTGAAACATCAAATTCATATACCTCAGTCAATAAGCAAAAAAGAACACAAATTTCACACAAAGGACAAACATCAAACAAGCGAAAAAAAATATCGACGCTGGTGGGTCGGTCATAACTGAACTGAATATCGCTTCAAGGAACTATAAACAGCATTTTAAAAAAATGAATAACGCAATCAATTACATATAACCCAGTTGGAGAATCAAACAACCCAAAAAAAAAGAGAGAAAATATCAAATCAATTCATTGACGGATGGAATGAAATCAAACGGATTCGATCCATTTCATCTTTACTATGATTTCGTTTACCTCAGAGCGCCCCTTTCGCAGTGGATCGAGAAGGATTGAGTAAGAGTGAATGGATCAAGATTCCAGTTGAAATCACGCAAAATGAAAGAAAGTGACAATGGGCTGCTGATTTTTACTAGAATTGTTGAGTTATTGACCAATGGGATTTTTTATTAAAATTATTTTTAAAAATAGCAAAAATTTTGAGGACCTGAAAATCTCGGTTGCTCTATTGTGTTTTCTTTATACCAATGATCTTACCGTATTTTTTTTTAATAAAATTTGTTTTTTATTTTTGGTTTGGGAGAAAGAAGGTTCGTTTGGGAGACATGTGAGAGAGACATGAGATGAATTTAGAATTATGGAATTTGTCAAACTGTTATTTTGCCCTTTGTTTTAAAAAAAAAAACTGTGTAGAGAACTCTCAATGAACAGGGTTAAAATGAAAAAGAAAATTGGTGTCATTTTGACATACCAAAAGTAGTTATTAAATTGTGCTCAAGTTTTATATATAACAATAATATAGATAAAAAACAATATTTTTTTTAAAAGAAAAAGAAAAAAAAACAATATATATATATATATATACAGAAGTGATCCCCTGCACCCTAGAGTGCAATAAATTTGTGTATGAGTACCGGGTTTTAGTGGTTTGTTTTTAAATTTTTTTCAACCACTAAAACCCACTAGTGGTCGCTCGCAGATTCTCTGCACCCTAAGGTGCATGAGATCAAAATTTTTTATATACTAGCAACGGTGCAGACGTATTTGCGTGTGTAAAATAATAACTACAATGTATATGAATTTTGATGCTTAACAGATTAGGTTATTTAGAAGAAAAAAAAAAAAAGAATTGAAATTGGCAAAGAGTGTTATTGGATATGTGGGGAGAGTAAGTAAAAAACATGGAGAAAACAAAAAATTGAAAAGAAGAGTATTTTGGGTATATTGAAAAATAAACCATGTTACCAAGTTAGTTATTTTAATATGCCTACACTTAATAAATAGTAATATATATATATATATATACAATGATACGTGAATCTCTTAGAATAATCACCGTGTTCAAATTAATAGATAAACAAAAATATCATTTTTTTTATATTTCGATAAATTTATTATTTACTAATAACTATCGTCTTTCAATTTTATTTTTTTAATTTAAAAATATAATTTTTTTTATTGTATTTTTACATGTAACATAAATTATTTGTTCAAATGAATTTTCGAGTGCTAGATTGCTAGTTTAAAATTATAATTATATGCTCATTACATATAAGTTCATCAATAATTTATTTTACTTTCATGAAATAGTATTTCTTTTTAAATCAATGTTATTATTTTATCTATAACTATAAAATTTTAGAAAGTTTTTTTTAGTTGATTATCACTTTTAAATAAAAAAATTATTAATCTAAAAATAAAAAAATTATCATGTTTAAATAAATATTTCAAGGGTATAAATACGCAACATATGCAAATGACACTAAAATTATTTAAAAGTTATAAATAAAAAATTTTGTATTTGAGAAGCATTAACATAGTGAATCTTATTGCATAATATAGATTATATTAGGTTTTAAATTATCACAATTTCATGTTTATATTAGATTCGAATTATTTAATTGGATTCGGATGGAATAAACTCTCTCTTTGTATAAAAGACTTGACACAAGTCTGTCCAAGACAAAAAAGGAAAACAGAACAAACATGAAGGTTCGTTACAGTAAAAAGTGCCTAGAAGGCAAGCACCCTCAAACAATAAACATGAAATCATTCAAACATACGGCCCTAAAGAGCTTTCTCATGGAGGCCACAGGCCAAGACTCAATCCCAAGCTCTTCACTTCTCCAAGAGCCTCTCGATCATATCAGCCGCTTCTTGGACCGTGGCGATGCTCTGGGCGCTTTCTTCCTCGACGCTGATCCCAAACGCCTCTTCAAGTCCCATCACAATCTCAACCTACACGCGCAATGGCATCGTCTCACATGGCATGATGAATATACAATCATTACCAAAAAAAAAACTATCAGGTTTTAAGTGGTAAAAGATTGGCAACCACAAATGCCAGCCATGAAGTATATTTAGACCTCCCTCCTGTTTTTAAGGCTCCTGGCTCCTAAGTACAAACATTAATGACAGACAACATACCTTCGGTGGTTGAAATGCTACGCTTTTGTCAATAGTTAAGAAACACAATGTTTGATCGATATCAACACTTCAATAACTCTACATTACCGTGTCAAGTGAATCGGCACCAAGTGCTGCAAACTTTGACTCTCCAAAGACGTCTCGATCAGCGGGAAGCGCAAGTTGCTTCCTCACAATTTCACACACTTTGTCCACCGTTTCAGGCTTGGCCTACACAAAAGAGTTATCTCTCTTTCTTTCAGGACTTCAGAAACATCACTATCTTTTCTACTTTTCAGAGAAGCAACAAAAGTTCGTTTATAATAAATATGAAACTGCCACCTATTACCATTTACAAGTGAACATAGAATAAATTGCAAAAACTTCATGACGATGAGAGCAAGACGCTAAGCAAATGAAGAACAAATGATTATGGATATGACGAGACATACTGCACTAGTAACTCGGAAACGAGGGGCTGAGTGTGATGTAAGCGATCGGAAGCCCTTCCCATGGAATGAAAGTGAAGCCTTCCTCAAATTTGAAACCTGTTTGATCTAAAAACATTTAAGCTCGGGGGAAACATGGTACTGAGTATAGAAGAAAGCAATTAAGATCCATAATTAATCAAATTGGAGGTGATAAAAATGACAATTAAGACAGCACTGAAATTATTCAATAAAATTTGAATTCTTTCACATTTATCAGCATTATTAATCAAACCAATGACACGGGCAACCTCCACAGAACTAAAACTGCTACATCCCTTTACGCATTATCATACAAATAAATGGTACCAAGGTCAGAATTGAATCTCCATAAATGTACTCTACATGTATACAAAATCCTTATTACAAAATACAGGATTATTTAGCTCATGCTACAATCAAAATGAAATCAACATCAGGAAATAGGAATCATGAACTCAAGCACACATTTAAGCATGTGCTCGTAGCAAATGCAAATTTGATTCTTTTTGTTTGAGGTGAGACTCCAAAATCCTATTGCCTGCATAATGAATTTGATTGTCTTCTATATTCAAGAAATATATCTGCTAAGTCCCAAGTTCTAAACGAAAACTTGAAAAAAAAAAAAAGAAAAGAAAAGAAAAACCAAAAATTGGACTTCCCAATGGAAATCAACAAGCCACAACGAAATCCAGAGTAATTATGGTAGATCGTGAAGTTCTACAGCGAATATTTATATGCCTATATCAGCCATCAAAATGACGATATGTTCAGAGTTTAAACCATATAATCAATAAACAATCAAAATCAAAAATTTCCTCGCTGTTTGTAATTAGCAAGCTTGAATTTCACGACCCAGTTAAAAAAGGTCGCTTTTTTTCAACAATAAAATCAACACAGAATTTACAACAGAAAGATCAGATTCTCAACCCACGAAAAAAAAAACTTAAAAAAAGAAACGAGCCAAAAAAATAACATCAAACCCAACAAAAGAACACAAAAGAAAATGTACCTGATTCTTCTTCAAGCTGCAAGAAACGGATGAAAATGAAACAGGAGCAGCAGCAGCGAACGAAGCCATTCTTCAGCGATCAAAGAATGAATCTGCGAAAGGGTAGAAATAGAGAGGAGGGGCGGCGGAGAGCACGAAGCTTGTGACGTGTTGGTATGGAGATTAGCACGCCAACTGTGTAGAGAAGACAGTGAAAGAGGCGACGAGCTCTCTTGCTATATACATACACCTATACATACAGTCTCATTTGTTTTTGTTTCGTTTGTTCATATTTGACCTTTCTTCGATGGTATCGAAAAAGGTTTGTCTGGATGTGATTTTGTTTGGTATTTTCAGGTTCAACTTTTTGTATTTTAATGCAAAAATTCTAGTGAAATCTTATTCCAAGTTCATTTGGTGGGATTGATCTCATGTTTGATTCGGCTTTTAAAAAAATATTATTTTTTATATTAAAATTATTTTTTTTTTGAAACAATTATTATTTTTTATTTTATATATATCAGCTTATTTTACAAATATATATTGTAACATTGTATTCAAATTTAGAATGACAATTTCTTCTGAATCAGGCAAAGAATCGATATCCGACCAGAATAGAGTATGGATTATGTAGTGATTTTTTGGACCAGATTAAATAAATAGATAATTGAGTATGATGGTTTTTGGGTTTGTGAATGGAGGCGGATGCAGTACATCCTATTCATATCCGATTCAAATATCCGATTAAATATATGTATGTATATATATATACATGCATATACATTTTTATTTATTTATATTAAATAAATGTTAATTCTAATTTACTTTTTTTGAATGATGGTAGTTGGATGAAACGAAAAAAATTATTAATATAAAGTTAATGTAATTTTTGTGGGATAATAATATTGAAATAAATTGTTTATAATATGTTATTATTTCTTATATGATCTTTAATTTGTTTATTTGTTTATCTTTAATTTTTCTCATTGTTTCCTAAAAATTTGACAAATAAACATAATTTATCGAAACGATAAAAATTCAGAAAAAAAATTATACGTGATAATAAAGTATTTGGATAGGATATGAATATTCGATCATCCAACGAATATGATGATGATGATGAATTTTGAATACCCGATGGGATGAAAATGAATACGGCGTGAATACTATAACTGAAAATGAGGATGACATAGCATCCTACCCAAACCCATCATCATCCATAGTCAAACTCATATTTAAAATTAACGTAAAATTTTTGTATTTTAAAAAACATATTTCAAACTGACGGTTGATGTCTTTTCTTTTTTTTCTTTTTTTTTTGAGTATTTTAGAATCATATTCCAAACTGACCTGATTTTTTTGTATTTTTAAAACCATATTTCAAACTGACCGTAATTTGTTTTATTTTTAAAATCATATTTCAAACTGACTAAAATTAGTTGAATAAAATATAGAGAAGATTAGTCAATCTTGTACCAACATGAATGTCCAAAGTTTGATATATGGTATTGGGTCTAATACTCAATTATAATAAACTAGCACTTTAATTCAGTGTGTGGGCAGCATATAATAAACTAGTCCTTTATATAAATGTTTTCATTTTCAAAAAATTCTTACAATTATTATTTCTTTAATTCCCCTTGTATGGACAGAACCATGGAATATTGACTTATAGTTCCTCCAAAAAAATCATTACTAAATTTAGAATGAATTTCTCTAAAATACCTCAACTCGTGGTGTTGGTTGAATGATAAATAAAATACTTTATTTTGATCTCGAAAGTATCGAGTAAATTTATCATATAGAACCAGTTTCTTATTTAATTATTCACGTTATAACAATTGTGTGAAATTTTATTTTTTAAGTAAGATTTTCTTAAATATATATTCATTCAGTTTTTTTTTTTTGGTTACAAAAGTTAGTTCTTACAAGTTCAACGGTGTCTTGGGTAAAATCTGGCCAGATTTGATAAATTGAATATTTTAATACGAAGGTTTCTTCGTGAAAAATAATGATTATGATTTATGAGAGCTATAAATTTGGTTGGTTACTGGAATGTGAATTCAATTGGTGGCAATTCGAAATCGTTGGCTGAGCAATCGATAAAGACATGGATTAGTCTATTTGATTTATACATAAATATTTGTTTTAAAATAGTATATTATTAAGGTAGTATTTGAAAATGATTAAAAATTTATCAAAATTTTATATAGAATTAAGCTCGTTCAGTTGTTAAAGCATTTCCAACACTACATAAGTGTCATTTTTCAAATAATTTTTTTCCCAAAGTACTTTTGCGCGATAAAAAACGATTTTTTAACGGAAAGTATTTTTGTTGGCTAAAAAAACGATATTTTTGATAAATAGTTTTAAAATATCAATATCTTAAATTTAAGATCAATTTTCGACAAAATGAAACAATTGTATCCCCAATCGAAAACAATTTTTTGGAGTTGGGGCATATGAATATCGTTCGTAAATTGAGCAGAAGTCATTCTTATTTCAATGCTCTAGCGTATTGAAAGAATTAGGTAATTAGGAGACCTTTTACTTCTCAATTTTTTCTTAACAAAATTTATTGATAGAATTAGGTAATATTTAGGAGAACTTTTACTTCTCAGCTTTTTTTTTTCTTAAGAAAAAACTGAAAAGTACTTCCTAAAAACTCTTCCAAACACTACCTTAATCATGCATCCAACGGTTCGTATTTTTACACATATGCGTAATTAATTATATATTGTTGACATGACAAATCATGAAGCATTAGATCTATCATTAGGGTATTACTCATATGCTAGGTTGAAATCTACCTATTAGTACATGCGGATGCGGGTCAATTGATTTCTTCTCACATGTGGGTAAGAGGAAAAAAATCATGACCCATATGTTCAAACTTTTATTTAAACTATGATAAAAAAAATTTATTTAAACTAAAAAAGGGAAATCCAAACCGAAAAAGTAAGAAATCGAACCAAAATCGATTTTTTTTTTATATATTTTGAGTACAAATATTAATGTTAAAACGAAATTTTTATGGTTTGATTTCAGATAATGTATGTTAAAACGAACCGACAAAAAAAAACGAAATTTTATTAGATTAATATTTTTATTTTTATATAGATTATATATTTTATAACTTATTGGTAAATTAAGTACAAATTTTGTTAAGTTTTAATTTATTAATATGATCATGACTTTGTATTTAAATGTTTTGTAATGAAAATTAACTAAAAAGATAATATATTATATTTTAAAATAAATTTTGATTACTAATTTACATAATTGTCGAAATCGAATAAACCGAGCCAAATTAACTCAACCGAAGTAAAACTGTTCAATTATCAAATTATATATTTTTAAAATCGAGTCAAACCCAACCGAACTTACAATGAACCCCTCTATGTGAGACCATTTTATGTAGGGGTGATCAAGGTGCACCGGTTTTGTGGTTTTTTTAAAAAAGTTTAAATCAAATTGCTCTTTGCGGTTTGTTTATACTTTATTTTTTTAATTGCGGTTTTGCATATAAAATTGGTTTTGCAGTTTTGAGCGGTTTTGAGTTGCGGTCGGTTTGTGGTTTTTTTAATGATAAGTAGAATGAAAAAAAGTTCTCAAATTATTTAAAACAATAATATAAAAAATAATGAATAGCATATTTAAAGATAACATAACCACAAATAATACAAACAAAAATTAGATAAAAATATAAAACATAAAAATAAAGCATCAAAATAATGTTAAAATAGATAAATAAAATCCTTTATGTTTCATTTTTAGTCATGATTATAAAATAACTTCGAAGAATATTTGTTGTGATAAGAAAGAAAAAAAAAAGAAAATATTGAAAGAATGTTGCGAAAGAAAGTGACGGAGTGCAATTAGAAATAAAGAATATATTATATATTAAGGTGTCATTAATAACATTATTTAAAGCAACTATATAAGCTGCAAGGCGGTGCGGTGCGGTCGGTTCGGGCGGTTATTGAAAAATTTTGATCAGCCCTAATTTTATTGTTCAATTCAATTTTGCAATACAGATTTCCAACACCCATGAAAAGTGGGCTAATTACATTCACATCCCCTGTGAAAAGTCTAAAAGGCATAAAACACTATGTGTAAAATTAATAGCATGTTAGACCCTATGTTTTAAAAAAATTAGCATAAAAACCCCTATGAGAGGGTATAAATGTGCCTGAGTTTGTATAACATAGGGGTGAAATGTGCTATATTTTAAAAAACTGAGGGATGCATTAACCTATTAATATTTCTTAGGGGGTTTTATGTCTTTTAGACTTTTCACAAGGGGTGTGGATGCAATTAGCCCCATGAAAAGTATTACTTTATATCCAAATCATTATTTTTCACTAATAAATATGATTTTTGTTCATATATATTTTGTGTAATATATGATGGTTTGAGTAAAAAATATTAATTTTCACGTTAATAATATGGATCGGATCGTCCCGACTTACGGTCTAACCGTTTCAACCTATTCAAAATAAATATGAATATGTTGGATTCACATTTGTAGCACCACCCTAAAGTCTAAAATGAAGGTTGAAATCAACCTTGTGTTACCCCTCAGTCAAAAACACTAATTAAATCAATGCCGATTACATCAAATTATATATTTGTTGTCATTAAGTCCCTTTCTATTTTTTATTTTTTTAGGTAAATGTCACTTTCTATTTTGAATATATAAGCAATTCATCCACATCATTTTTTTATTTTTATTTTTTTAGTTTTACGTCCTTAAATTTTCTATTTCGAATAACTAATTTGACACTGTAGCGATCATACCCACTCCGTTATCATTTAACTCATTTACATACATAAAAACGTTTAATTAAAAAAATCATCAAATAAACAACAAATACATAATAAATGATTATATCATCCCCATCCAATATAGAATCTTAACTGTCATATATACAACTATATCGATAGTATGCTAAAAACAGGGACGGAACTATATGGGGGGTTAGGCTGAACAGCCCATATAGTTAGTGTATATATATATATTACATCGACCCGATTTAGTCCTTCGATTTTCGTCGTGTTTTCGCAATCGGTCCATCCGTCCAATTAAACATCAAAACCAACGTGGATGACCTGCTAAGCCCATTCTAGCATTACTTTTGACTAAATGATTTTTTTATTAGTTATATTTATAAAAATATTGTTTATCTAAATAAAAATATTTTATAAAAATTCAACACATACCATATTAATATTATTTTTTAAAATTTAAGCACATAATAAAAAGTCTCGTTTATATATAATTAAAATGTGAAAGTTAATTTTAAAAATTTAAAGTATACTTAGAAAAAATAAATAAATATTTGTTAACAAAAATCAAAATTTTACAAAATAAATATTAATGATGACAATATGTTTTAAATATACATTTTTTTCAAACATAAAATATTTTCCGAATGAACTCATCTAGTGTTGTTAATATAATTGAAAAACCTTCATAAATCCAAACAAATTAAAATAAGTCAACAACTAATATAACAACTTTGTAATTAAAAAATAAAATTTATAATAAATAAAATAAAAAATAATAAAAAGATATTTGTATTTATGTTAACCAATATTTTTATAAATATAACGGATAAAAAAATTTCATTTAATGACTCTACTTTTTTTTATTTTCGTCTCCTTAATAATTTTTTAAATGAACATCAAAATCGAAATTTAAATTAAAATTTATCAATTTTGAGATAAAAAATTCCACAAAAATATTTTTATAAACTTATAATTTATTTATTATAAATGTGGAATTTTGTTTCTCAAAATTGATAAATTTTAATTTTAAATTTTGTTTTTGATGCCCATAAAAAAAACTATTAAGGAGACGAAAATAAAAAAAGCAAAGTCATTAAATGAATTTTTTTTGATCGTTTATATTTATAAAAATATTGGTTAACATAAATAAAAATATCTTTTTATTATTTTTTATATTAGTTATTATAAATTTTATTTTTTAATTACAAAGTTGTTATATCAATTGTTGACTTATTCTAATTTGTTTGAATTTATGAAGGTCTTTCAATTATATTAACAAACCTAGATGAGTTCATTCGGAAATTATTTTATATTTGAAAAAGTGTATATTTAAAACATATTGTCATCATTAATATTTATTTTGTAAAATTTTGTTTTTTGTTAACAAATATTTATTTATTTATACTAAGTATACTTTAAATTTTTACAATTAAACTTTTACATTTTAATTACATATAAACGAGACTTTTTATTATGTGTTTAAATTTTAAAAAATAATATTAATATGGTATGTGTTGAATTTTTATAAAATATTTTTATTTATAGCATTTAGGAAAAATATAAATTGATGAAAACCGTTTGAAGAAGTCAAAAGTAATGCTAGAATGAGCTTAGCAGGTCATTCAGTTAGTTTTGACGTTTAATTAAACGGATGGACCAATTGCGGAAAAACGACGAAAATCGAGGGACTAAATTGGGTCGATGTAAGAACGGAGGATCAAATCAGGAATGAGGTCTAAAATGAGGGACCAAATTGGAAATTATCTCATTTATTGAGTTAATTATATATATTAATTATTATTTGCAATTGATTGGATTTTTTTATTTATTGATATATGTGAGTTTTATTTAAGTTATTTAGGCTTCTAAATTTTGTGTTTATATAGACCATTTCATGGAACATTCAATATATTGAACATTATATGCTATTGAGTAAAAAATAACATCATAAATTCAAAGTAAATCTATAATTATGTACATTATCAAATTTAAAAAATTATACTTTATAAATATATAAAACAATTATTCAACTTATTTTAAAGAGAAATTTTTTTGATTCATTAACAATCAAATTTTCAAATTTTTTTATAAAATATAATTAATTATTAAAATACAATCACTGTTGAATATAGAAATATATTAAAATTTTGTGTCATTACTAGCATGATTGATATTCAATTTTTTTAAATCATAAAAAGTTGAAAGATATATGAATAATAAAATATTAACATAAATCTAATATGTATATTGACCCTAAAGAGTTTTATTCATATTTTTTTCGTGTAAAATTAGCTTCCCGCACCGCAAAATTCTGGTTACGTCCCTGGCTAAAAATACTAAAGCAGTAATTGAACAAAACCTCCTCTTGATAACCACTTAGCTAGAACTCACCTAGCTAGCTAGCCATTGTCTTATTCGTTTGGCCTGTCTAACTTGAGATGTGCCCGTGCAATAAGATGTCCAAGACTTGAGATGTACTCGTGCATCATTTGGTTTGACTATTTATTAATTAATAATTTTACATCAATTAAATTAAATAAATTATAATCTAATAATCAAATTAAATAGTGTATTAACTATTTTTTCTTATTTATTTTTAATTTATATTATATTATTTATTTATGGATTACTTATACTATCAAACCAAACGGCGCCTTGTATATATATACAAATCGAATCTTGAATCTCATCATCTCATGCGCAGTCTAGAGGCACTTGAGTGCGTACTTTGATGATAAATTAATGCTACTGAGACTTCATCTTCTATGCAATGTGAGAATTAAAGACTTTGTGAGTGATGCTCCGAGCTGTGTTCAAATTCTCCTCATGTTGTTCTTGTTGTTATCGTTCTTTTGTTTGTATCTTATTTTATTTTTTGCAACAAACAATATTGTCAATGAATATATTTATGATTGATTAATGCTCGAATAATTTCGGTGTATTTGCTACAAGTTGACTAAATTAAGCATTTTGTAAGTCAAGACTTTTTTGAATGTAAAAAATGGTATGCTTTTGCATATCCTTGATTTACTAGCTATCTGATTCTTCGTTGTCTCTCTGGATTTCAACAGGTTTCTTCTGATTTTACTCGAATTTGAATGATCGGATTCTGGTTTGTGCTGTTGTGCAGCATCTTAACACCTGTAAGTTCAATTAATTAGTT
Source organism: Henckelia pumila (assembly GCF_033568475.1). Taxonomy (NCBI): domain Eukaryota; kingdom Viridiplantae; phylum Streptophyta; class Magnoliopsida; order Lamiales; family Gesneriaceae; genus Henckelia; species Henckelia pumila. The sequence goes on along the minus strand of NC_133123.1, from coordinate 7,135,436 downwards.
TCTTCTAGTTTTTCACGTTCGATTTTGTGTGAGTTATGATGGTTCCAAAAGTATAAATTCATGCTGTGATTGATATTTTTGTGAGGATCGTACTCATGGACGTTGTCTACTGCGTTGATTCCGCTGTTGTTTCAGAATACTTTGGACTTCGAAACTATTTATAAAAGTGTCCCATAAAAAGTGTGTCGTAGCTTTTGATAGAATTAGTCTACCTTCACCCGAGTAATTATCTCTGTATCTTAGCACTATTAGATCATGTGAATGAGTCTCTAAACAACTGAACGGCCAATACACCGAGTGAATGGTTAGCGTTTTTTGGGAGTGGAATATTGAAATTTTGGGGTTAATTGTCATGGATTACTGTTTTTTAGTCCACTTTAGCTGTATTTTAACGCTACGCCTTTCGGGTTTCAGCCTGTGAAGAGAATTTGTAAGTTTTGTCTTTGTTTTGGACCTCTGGTTGTAATTAAAATGTCAAGGTTTGTTTGTTCTATTCAGCAGTGAAGAAAATGAATCAAAATAAACTGATAATGTTATTGCTTTGAGTTTTTATTTTTATTTTTTCCTTCGAGTGGTCATTGCTTTAAATTAAGGTCAGTTGGATTTTGCATGTTATTTCAGGTTTGAAGAATTATGAATCCTCAGCTACTGGAGATTTTACCTAGTGAACTTAAATTCGTATGTGAGTGAAAGAATGCAACTGCTTACTGCTACTTTTTAAATCTTTTGATGGCCTTGAAATTGTATTAGTTTCCTAACTAATGTTTCTTTCTTCACTCAAAATGAAAACCAAAAAAAAAAATCCTCAATTCTCGATCCGCATGCAACCGAGCTACGTTTTCTGTTTCTGTTATTTGTTCAAGAACTTGTTCATTGCTTTATCACCTCCTGATATTTGTGAAAAACAGTTCTGAGTCTAAGTTTGTGTCTATAATCTGTTTAAACTAGTTTTTGTGTTGTTTACCTTTTTTGAAATGGTTGAGTTAACCACTTAAAAAAAAAAAATCAAGAATCCTCGAGTTCAAGCTACCCTGGCAAAGGCTTGAATTCTTCTGGATACGTGGGGGGTTCACCTGAAAAGGCATGAATCCCATGTGACCGAAAAAATTTGAGTCGTTGGATCTATTGATACCAGGGTGGTGTCTCATTAACCAGTTGAGATTGCTAAATCCTGATTATATCTTGTATCTGAACTTGCTTCTCTCCAACACTCTTTGGTCTTTTAAGTTGAGGTGAAGAAAGATATTTCATGTGGTGGTCACCTTACCAATGTCACGGAGCAGTATGTTGCTTTCAAGGTCGCGTTGTTTCCGACCCTGTACTTGTATCTTTTCTTTATGCTGCTGTGATGAATGTTTCGATGAATTGTCCATACGATCTTTTTTCCAGGTGAAGACAACATCACCCAAGAAGTACGGTGTGAGGCCAAACCGAGGCATAGTCAAGCCAAACTCGACATGTGATTTCACCGGTATTTTATTCTCTTTCCTTGCTCTTCCAATACTTCATCATTTCCCTTGCAACATATCTAGATGTGTAAGTATTTAGTTTCTTTCAGGGACACTTGTTTATGGATCCGAAACGTAGATACCTGTTGATTATTTTCATCGATTTTGGACACATCACGTTGCAAATACCATTACATTTGCTGCGTGTTAAGAGAGTTTCTGATGGCTTTCTCTGATGCAGTTACCAAGAAAGCCGAGAAAAATGCTCCCCCTGAGATGCTATGTAAGGACAAGTTCTTGATTCAGAGCACAGTGGTACCATTTGGCACCACAGAAGAGGAGATTGTTCCTAGCATGGTAGATAAGCAGCCACACTCAACTTTGAATTGTTGTCTGTACTCATTTCCTTTTCCTTGCATGTCGAACCATCGGCTAAGTCGGCGGATTGCCATTGTTATTTTCTTATTCGTGTTCTTTATCATTCTTGCAGTTTGTCAAAGAGAGTAAAAAATATGTTGAAGAGACCAAGATCAGGGTTGTTCTCACCAGTGCACCGGATTCGTCACAGAAGCTACCTTGCCTCGGAATTCTGAAGAAAGAAGCCTCTCGTGATACTTTATCCCAAAAAGTACCGATGACTACTTTTCTGGCTCCGAACTTTGAACTCGAATTTTAAGAATGCTGCCGTTATTTGAACATACTTCTAATTAGAATACATAGCGTTTGCTTCCTGAACCCGATCGGGTTATCAAGCCGTCTGTCTCTTGGATGCAGCTAAATAAGAAAGTCGGGGGAACCAAGATGGCTTGTAACACGGAATCGATATCAGCAAAGATTTTTCCCACCAAGGATGAGGAATCAAAACAAGTTAACGACGTGGAACTGACAAAGCTGCTACTTCCAGACGATGTCGAGGAGTTAAAGCTGAAGCTTAGTGTTTTGCATTTCAAGCTAGCAAAGGTTATTATTCATCACACCGTATCTGAATTTGGCTCCATATTGTTGTAAAAGAGTGTCATATCTTTTAAGAATGCGCGGCATAGACTGTAGCCATATATACGAACTCTGCGTGGTAGAAATCAGTAAAACAAAGTGATTTTCCCGTTTTGAATACAGGCTTTGCATCATTCACATGTCTAGATTTACTCAGCTGATGAATCTTATCTTTTGTCATTCTTACAGGCTGAGTGCAGCATTATGACATTGCTAGAAGAAAATATGCGTACCGTCCACGAGAAGGAAACACTGAGGGCAGAATTGGTTGGTGAATCTACATACATTCCTTATCTAATCTAGGACAAACTGAGAAATTTGCTTCTAATGCTTGCAAGTTGCAACTTGCAAGTATTGGTCGGTTTCGGTTATTATGGTTTTTCTTCCTTCCGTTTCCAGGCGATCTCAAGGAAAGGGTGGTGGAAGAAATGTTCGAGTTGGTTTTCCTCTACAATTTGTCTGCATGGCCATGCTGATTAGTCTGTCATTGTGCTTGCATGCAATGATCCGGATATAGGGCTAGTGTCTTTACTCTAAATCTTGGAATAAGAATGTATAAAGTACTGACTTCTATCATCAAGTATAAAAGGAGAAACAAAGGGGGGAGACCTTCGTTTTCCTCTTGGGATATTGTGATCGCACTAAATGTTGTATGACTTCTTGATATACAAAATTAATTTGGTATATATATTTACATATGGTAGATTAAATGGTTTCTTTTATTGACATAATTGTACCAATGTTACAAACTTACTTGAGTGGTTTCGTAAAAGTTTTAAGGATCAATTAGGTACAAAGGTAGTTTCTTTATTCTTGAACAAGTGATGGCCACACGAGAACGTAAAAAAGATGCGAGTAAAAATAAGGCCATCTGGAGTCGAGCTTTTCAACTTCATGGCTGCTACTTACTGTTCAGATATTGGCGAGACAAATGGTAGTTTTAACCGGAAATTTGGAGAGCTCAAGTAGTTATATGAAGCATAGTTATTAAAAGCGGTCGCCTGGCTGCGCCTAGGCGACAGGCGCACCCATTGCGCCTGGGTACTGACCCAGGCGCATGTATTGCAACAGGCGCGCCTTAGGCGCGCGCCTATGCAGAGTCGCACAGCAGTAGAGAAGCGCACAAGCGAGCGCTTCACTCCTGCTGCACGCAATTTAGATTTTTAATTAGCAAAAAACCCTAGTCCAACCAAGTTTTAAGCCCAATAACTAAAACCCACTTTTATTTAATAATAAAAAAGCCTCCATGCATGTTAACGGCGCAATAGTCTCTACATCTCCCTCAATCTTTCTGCTTTCAATTATAGTTTCACAATTTTCTGAATATTAGAAAGGAAAGAAAACTGCCCAAAACAACTTTTGTTTTCTGATTTCTATTGATTAAAATCAGGTAACCTTAGAAGGCAACCACAGCCCTTCTCTTTTTCGTTTTTCCTATTCCTCTTGGTTACTGCTTCCTGTTTTTCAATTCATATCATGTCATTAACATTCTCCTTCACCTTTTATCTCTTCTAAAGCTTATTCTTGCCGAAAAATGCCGAATTTTGAAACAGCAAACATTCGAAAAGATCTGGCATGGAATTACGCAACCTTATTATACTTATGCTATGCACTTATGACTTACTATTGCGTTTTAGATGATTGAAGTTTGTACTATTCAAGTTTTTCTTTAGTCATGCACTTATGATTTAAGCCAGGTTATATATTACTTAATGTTTTATTTCTATTGTTTGATATTTTTGTGAATTATATCTAATTTATGTAAAATTATAGCATACATCACTTTATATATGAGGAATTATAAAATTTATGGCTAATACGCTTTACTTCGATAAAGCGTGCGCTTCGCCTTGCGCCTCAGGCTCCAGAGCACGCTAGCGCATTTGTGCGCCTTGCGCCCTAAATAACTATGATATGAAGTCTAAACTCGATAATCGTCAAGCTGTATAATAATTAAGCTCTATTCAAAAGACATCAATATCCACAAAGAATGCCCGATAACACTTTGATTACACATACCACATAAATTGAGAACAATATACATATACAGAATACTAATCTCAACCATTGGATTGCTGCTAACAAAAAATGCACACCGGTTTGGCGTTCCTTTAAAAAGCTGGCAAGGACATTCCTCTCATCCTCCCTTCTCGACTCAATCACAGACTTCAAAACTATATCACAACAAATGAAGCTAATCTTGTCACCTATTCCAATTATATAGACACCTCTCCTCCTCCTCCACTCCACATGAACAAAATAATCGTCCTAAAGCTCAAAACTGATCATGTGCGACAAAGCAAGCACGATGCAAATAAAATTTATCACAACATGATTATTCTTCACCTTGCAGAAGATGGATGCTTTGTTCGATTGGTGAGCCTGGAACGTATGGAACAAAACCACGGCCACCAAAAACAGGACGCATGAATGCGTTGTCAAATTTTCTCCAATAGTAGTGGACTGTACGAGTTGGGGTTGTAAGTAGCATCTTTAAACTGCTTGGATGGAGTAAGGTCTTGCCACCTTGATGGGATTCTGAAGCTTTTCTGTTGCCAATGAATAGATCAGCTTCAGAATCTTGACTTTCGCCTAGAAGAGGAATGATCAAGGATTTTGGGGTGCCTGGCTCTGAAGAAACCGTTCTAGTCAGTTGTTTTGTAGATGGCATTAATAGCCTTACAAGAGGCTTCGTCATCAGCCCGAAAACCTGCATGATTATACCATACAACTTGCATGAAGTCAACTTATAGAGATCATGTAAATTAACGGCAAGGGAGGAATATCAATTGTCTCTGTGTGATTGGTAAAATAAAACTTCCCCAAAGTAAAAAAAATTGCACATATTTCATAATTAAGTTCTATTTTGTTTGCTTTTCAGAAGCATCAGTTATCTTACCACAGTGCTGAAAAGCACCACCGTTATGGTACTTGTGATGAAAATTGCATTCCCTCGTAATTGTGTGTAGCCTGCCCTAGTAAACTGCACACACACGAAAAAAATGGTTGACATATATTCCTTTGGATGCCCCCACACAGGGCAATAGAAGTGGACTGAGCTGCAACTTCACCTGGTTGTAAGCGAGAGCCATGGACACAGCACCTCGCATAAGACCAGCCCACCATATCGTAATCTGCAGTCGCAATGGACAAAATTATTCAATAGTGAACTGACTAAAGGTTTTGCACGCCATTAACAATTATTCTTACTTGCTGCTTAAAATCAATTCTCTCATCTGGAGACTTCTTGGTCAAGTTAGACAGGAACGATAAAGGGAAAACAAAGGCTGCTCTTCCAACCATGGTCAATCCCAGTAGTGTTGCACTAACTGAAACTGATGTTTTAGGACTGAAAAAAGTCCGATATATGAAAGTTATGAAATTTGCAGTTAAGCGAGACATAAATTACAGATGTATTGCACATCTCTATGATACTGTTACGTTGAAGAATGCTTGTTGTGCTTGCATATGCATCAACTTGCAGTAGAACACACGCACCATACCTGTTACTTACAACTCTCCATTTCTCAATGTCTAGAGCATCCATGCCAACATAAAGAAATATGAATATCTCAGCAACAAATGAGAGTGTAGCAAATGTGTGCCTGTAAATTGTTGAATATGTACATCATAAAATTTTGTATGAAATGTAGCAATTTTAATGGCAATAGGATTTAGAATAAGCAATAATTTCTTGCAAGTGGCTCTAATTGTAAAACAATTATCATACTTGGTGGTAACTCTCGAGTTCTCAGTGACATTATGCCAGGTGTAGTGTGACATCACAATCCCACAAAAGAACACAGTGAGGATGCCGCTTAAATAGAATAACTGCAGGATACATAAGGTCGAAAAGATGGTTCAGTCTTACGAATCACTTAATAAGAGAATGCCAAGTTCACAAAGTTTCTTACAAATATAAGAAAGACTTACTTCAGCCAACATGTATGAAAGGTAAGCCATAAGCATCATGATGGAAACCTCACGGTCAGTGGAATGGCTGCAGTTGATCAGAAAAACAATCATGGAGTTCAGAGAGCACTACTGGCTAGGGCAATGAGGCTATCAACTGATCTTAATCTCAACATTTCTATATTATATTGAACTACCGATAGACTTATGGAAGAATATCACATTATTTAATCACAATGAATAATAATCTCATGAAAAACAGCTGTGTGTGAATGTGCACAGGTGTTAAATACTTCATTCAGATGTCTGTTTTTGGAGATCTTTTAGAATCTTCAGCAACAGTAGTTCTCAAGTACTCAGAGATAAATTTCAATTTCAGTTGTATTGTGAAAAAGGACGTTCACAGGGAAGAAATTGTCACAAACCTTCCAAAGTAGAGCTTCTTAATAATGTATGCACTTAACAATCCAGCCTGCAGCAGTACACAAATCCAATGATTACTTTCAAAATATCTAAAAAGCTAACATATGAGATCCCAAGTCCCCGACCAAGAGAAAGAGAGGGAGCAACGTACGACAACTCCCAAGACAGTGCTTGTGACAAACAAATAAAAAAAGTTTCCAATTAGCTGCAAAGCTACAGCAGCATTGATATTAGACAGGTCAAAGTTCTGGACAGCATTGAAAAGCACCACAGATGTGGCATCATTGACAACTCCTTCCCCAAATACTAAACTGTAGAGTAACGGTGTCTCATCTTGGTTTAGCACCTGCAGCAGTAGATATAATGCATCAAGATAGAAGAAAGGTTTTTGGGAAATTTCAATGGCAAAGGCTGCTTAGTCTACCTGCAACGTACAAACTGAATCCGTTGCGGCAAAAATTGCTCCAATTGCTGAAATGAGAAGCATATACAGTTTTTTCAAAGCAGAAATAAATGTCACGCATATTGAAAGCAATAATAACGGAGATACCAAGATAATCCCCAATAGCAAGGTCGACATCCAATTTCCGGAAAAAGAAAATAGAGCCTGCCACAAGATGTAGGGGATGTAAGAGCAGAATTATTTGCATTTTACAAATTAAAGAAGTGTGACATGAAAGAATGAGCATTGAGCACATACTTATTGAGTAATATTGAAAAAACTTTAATTCCGAATTTCTTTCTCATCTAAATAAAAATCGAGTATTGGGATGAAAGAGATAGATAGTTTAAGTAAATTGCTCATGGTTATTGTTTTCCCAATTTGAAAATAGTTTGTTCGGTTTTGTGGCATATATAGCAACATTCAGAAAATCAGAACGTACAGTAGGACGGAATTATCAAATTGAAATTGAATAATGAGGACACATATATGCAACCTGCATGTTTCTCATCTGTGTGCCAATTGAACAACTAAAAAGTAGAAAAGGTAAGAAAGGAAACTCAAAACATAGAATGCCAAGATTTTGAGTACAAATACTGGATTTTTAGTAATCTATGCTTTATGTGGCCCATCTACTTTTGATTATCAGTGCTAATCGACATGGTGAAATAAGTTTTCTTGTTCTTGCTGAAGAGGTTTAGTTCTCCAACACAAACCAAAAGAGAAAACAGTAAATGGCTGATGCAAGGACCAAAAACATCAAACAAAACTGACTTAAATCTACATAAGAGGCGATAATAATTCTCGTTAGTAACATGGGCTACACATCAATTGAATAAACTAAAGTACAAAACAATACCCAGTGATATGATTATGAAGGATATCAAGGTGCCCAGTGCTCCAAACAGCATTATAGTCATGAAATTGCGAAAGAACTGTTTCTTCTTAACCTGAAACCTGATGAAAGATTGAGGAAAGGGAATGGAACTCAAGAATCGGTATTTTGTTAATCTCACATTTCGCTTATACCAAACACAAAATATCTTATATTGATTCAGATGCTTTGCATTTGATAAGTACAGCTACACCTAAAAAAACTTAGCATAATTTGGAAAGCCTCATTGGAAGCCTCAAAAGAACGGTAAAATTAGTCACTCCCACTCAAATAGCAAAACACTGTTCAGACTTCCCGGGTAAGACTTTCGGCAGAAAGATTTGATCCAGGAAAAGAGTGTCAACCAGATGACCTCAAACCTGATGAAAGATTGAGGAAAGGGAATGGAACTCAAGAAATCGATATTTCGTTAATCTCAAATTTCGCTTAAACCAAACACAGAATATCTTATATTGATTCAGATGCTTTGCATTTGATAAGTACAGCTACACCTAAAAAGCACAGCATAAATTTGGGAAGCCTCAAAAGAACGGTAGCATTAATCACTCCCACTCAAATAGCAAAACAGATGAGACTTCCAGGGTAAGACTATCAGCAGAAAGATTTGATCCAGGAAAAAGAGTCTCAACCAGATGTAAGTATTAAATATTTTGTGATTCTGTCTTAAATACACCTTATAATTTTGCATACCATGTTTTACAACGCTGATACGAAAAATAGTGCGACTCAGAGGAAATTTGAGTTCTGTGTAAACAAAATTCAAGGCAAATCTCTAATAATTTTTACCATTATGTTGATTATATATCATGCTAAAATTGAACTCATCATCTCATAATACCCTCATAATCTATACCAAAACAGGGAAAACATCAGGCCACTGCTTTTATGGAACAAGAGGACCAATGGACAAAACCATGGTTCCAAATACAAATAAACGCATGGATTTGTTGAAACCTAAGATTGCAAAGTAAATGTCAAGGGCTATCAAAAGACAGAAGTGAGATTGTTTTTCCTAAACAAGAACTTAGTTGAAAATAAGTGACGTACCCGGCATTGAAAATAATTGGCGGGAGGAGATAGAAGAAGAAAAGATCCTCACTGAAAACCAAAAGATGCGAGCTCTTCCCACCACTTATCAGGAGAATCACAACTCCGGTGCCTACTCCCTATCATATTAAATAAGTTGTAATCACCCAAATGCCAAATACAACTGAAGAATAAAATCACAATTGAAATAAAAATTGTCATTCTGCACACATATACTTACAATAAGAAGTGCAGTGATAGATTCATTGATCCATCTATGTTCCTCCAAAAGATGACCAATCACAATACATGCACACAGGAGTGTGACAAATAAGGAAATCGAGACCACTGAAGTGTGATCAGAGGTTAGCAACACATTCTTCGTCCCTCGCAGAGTTCCAAAGTCAAACCCCATTTCAACCAACGTTCAAATTTCGCAAACTGTAGTTCTCAAATAGCTAAAAGCAAAACAAACTTAATTCAGCTCGCAGGTGAAATCATTCCTGCAAAGACGAAAAAACAACTCAAGAATTTAAACTTTTTTTCTGTATTCACTTCATAGTACACAATTAACCAAAGATGTTTGAGACTCAGTCCTTGATGCTCAAGCGAATAATTGTAAAACACATGTAAAAACATCAAGCTACTCAAGGTCCAGCCATGACAGTTTAAATCACGTTTGGATTCGTCCATCATCAAACAAAGTCAAACACAACTTCGACCCAGATGATAACTTAAAATAAAGATTATCTTTGGGTTGCTTGCCTTGTTTCGATTCTTTATCGACAAATATCATAATACCCACTCAGAGATTAGGCATATGCGGCCACAGCGAATAAATAGAAGAGAAAAGAAAGATAAGAAACAGACACCCTGAAAAATAAATCAAAACGACATGCACACTCAATATTGAGAACAATTTAACGTGTGAGCAGAACTACATGATCGCATTCAAGAAAGTTGAAGAACACATACAAACAAACATTTCTCATCACTTCCTTAAAAGCCAAGCACCATCTCCTTCATCAAAGGCTAAGCTCCAAATCAGATCTCCGTTTCAAACGTCAAATGAAAACCAAAATCACCAATAGCTTCCCCGAAATTCCTCTCGGCAAAGCTGCTTCCTCGAAACTACTCGAAGACAACAAATTCAAGTCACCGAACCAGCTCAAATCACCCGAAAATTAACGTTAACAGCATTCAAACACGGATTCGAATCCGCCCTTTTCCTTCAACCAGCACAACAACAACCAAGCACAATAAATCAACAAAATAATACAATCACAAGTTGAAATTGAATATTCCTCAGGAACTTCCAAATAAAACACAGATTTCAGAATCAAACGTGTTTCCGAACAATGTGCTTAAAATTTTACAGGGGATCAAAGCTCAAACGGTAATTCTGGAGATTGAACCATGGGTTGTGCGTGAAAGAGAAGGAGAGGGAAATCGACAGAGAAACGACGAATTCTCGAGGGTACTTATATATAGCTTGGTGGGTGCAGAAGAAAATGACTGGACTCGTTACAGTTTAAATAAATGAAAATTAAATTAAAAGGGCTACGTGGGAGAGAAATCGACGGTTGATTGAGGGTTTGAACTAATGGCAACCGTTGATCTCCTTTTTGTGTCGTGATTGGAGCCCATTTCCTTCTTAATACGCTGAATCATCGGGTGATTATATTCCCTCGTCCCAATCTTCTGATTCGAATTTCATTTTTTTAGTTTATTTTAAATATATTTATATTTATTGTATATTAGTACACGGAGCACATGCAACGCATAAAATATATATTATTTGAAATTAAATATTATTTTATGAACTTGAATTTAATTATAATTTTTGTTTAAATATTAGAATAATGTGATAGTGGTTAGGATAATGGGGATAGTGTAATAAAATGTAGGAAGTTTTTGAATAAAAAAATTTACTTTTTTGGACATTCATTATTAAACATCTTAGAAGACTGATAAAAAGATAAATTTGAAAATACATTAAAATGACCCAATATAGTTTTTCTATGAGATTTATGTATAGTAAAGATATATTAAGGTTAATAAAGATATGAAGTCTGAAAATATATATAATATTATAAACTTAAAATATATAATGCTTGAATTTTATATTTAAATTTGGCTCAAACATTTCAATCGAAATAAATACAGTCTAATATTCTAATCTCTGTAATAATTACTCCTTCACGTGCAGCAGTCAAAAAATGGAAAGGGTCGATGCTACCTTTATTCAGGTAGTGTTTGCATGAAGATTCAATGACTTAATTTTTTTGTACGTGAAATGTTTTCGTAATGTGAGCATATCGCATGCAAAAAAAGAAGAGCCGGTAGATATAGCACATAGACAGCCACGTAGTAGCATTGACAGAATCCAAAAATGACATTATTTATTTTTTAACAATGAAATGAACAAAAAAGTTAGTTTATTCTAAAAATATCTTTAAAAATATTAATTTCATATCATAAAATTTCACTCTACCTGTACAGGCACCGTCTTAATAGTGAATCTAATAGTGAAAATTTATCAAAATATATGGGATCCATTAAAAAAATAGTGGAACCTACATGTATTGATAAAAATTCTCCTTTAGGTCTTTCTTTGGAACCGTATTTGTATATGTATGATCTAATTTAACACGCATATCATACTTGATTTGCAATGTTATCGCATAAATTTGGTGAATAAATCGACGACTTTAGTTGTAAACAAATAAAATACATATTCTGATCATTATTGTGATAAAAATATTAAAAAAAGGTCACCCTGATTTTATTTTTATTTTTTAGTGGCTCAAAAAAAAATGAAACGAGGGGTTTGTGCGTCTGGGGTAATTATCAAAAGCAAATCTTGTTTAGCTTTATTGGGTTACATGTCAAGAGAAAGACACCACCATGATGGTGGGAGGTTTTTAAAGTTTTATCACTACATTTTATAGAAACAAAAAAATATATATATTGTTCTTATGGAGTGTCCAAGTTAGTGGAGTAGATAAATTATTGGCTAGAGTTCAGGAGTTCGATTTCCTCTGCCAACACTTTCTTGGACTAGTCTGTTACACAGGGTTTGCCCAGTGTAGTTTACCTGACTAGCGTAGTTTGCAGGCTATTGCGTTAGTCCGAAGTTTACCCAGAGCGCACCGAAAGATAGCGGCTGCGGGTTCCCACAAAATATATATATATATTAAATCAAATTAAATAGTTAATCTTCTTCTTTTTTATAATCTAAATAACTAATCTTAGATTATTACTAATTACGGGTAAATTAGATCCTATTTATGTAGACATTGTCCCATAAAATTTATCAATACAATTAGAATCCACTATTTTTTTCAACCCCTAGTTATTATAATTATAAACAATCATAAAATAAGTCTTATGCGAAAAAATGATGATGCATGAAAAATTAGTGATGATGATGGAAGTAAAAAATAAATTAATTGTTTTGTAAAATAATCTTATACTGAATAGTAGATGATTCTCTGAATTCCTAAAAACAAAAAGATTCTCTGAAATAACATTATTGGTTGGTTGGAAATTTTGAAAAAAGGTACTTCGAGTAAAGCATATATATATATATATGTATGTATATATTTTGACTAGGTGTACTCCGAATAAAGCATATATAAGTACAATAATTGTTGGTTTTTTTATTTTTTATTTTTTGAAATCAATCAATAATTGTTGAATTGAATTCACTGCTCAAACAAAAACGGGCCCAAGTTTTTGGAGTGTTGATATGCATTTTGGATGTTATTCAAATAGAAGCTTTGAACAAACTTGTTTCACGAGTTATATATGATATATATTATCTTCCTTCTTTTTATATTACTAGATGTTATTCAAATAGAAGCTTTGAACAAACTTGTTTCACGAGTTATATATGATATATATTATCTTCCTTCTTTTTATATTACTAGCAGCCGGATATAATATATAAATATTGGATGTCAATACCTTGATATTAATTCTACTTATAACATGAACTTCAAATTTGATTTTGAATGAAAATGCCAATGTCAAAAATAAAATAAAAAAAAATATGGGAAAAAGGTGAAATCAGGCTTATGTAAAGAAACGTGATTTTTTGAAATTTAAAAATATTAGTTTTACCTTCTTAATTCCTTTAATTTAGCTTACTACTAGTAGGGGCATTTTAGTACATCCATTAAAAGTACCAAAAACAGTTTTCTAGGATACTTATGCATTATAATATAGAATAGATAGAATAGATAATGACCCCGTTTGGTATCAAAAGCCAAACCAAAAAAACATTTTTTTCTAAAGAAAAAAAGTGTTTTTTTGGTTTGTAAGGTATTTGGATAGTTATTTAAGTGCTTTAAAAACACTTTTTTAAGTCAAATCTAGAGTTTTTTCAAAAACAAAAAATTATAGCTTAAAAAAACATTTTTTCAAAAAAAAATGTTTATGAAATCCAAACGAGCTCAATAGCTACATCCCTTAAAATAACTTATTTGATTTTTTATGTGTTAGGACTTAATTACTCATCTCTAACAATAAGAATTACATATGTCTTTTCGGATGGAAATTCATTTACCTATGTTGAAATTCATTTACCTCACTTTTGAAAACTCGCACCTCCAAATAAAATTTAAGCAAGACACATGTCAGTTCTTTCATATATCTCAAAACTCACTATACCCACTTTCTCCACCACTACATGTTTTTTATTAATGGTAATTTGTATTGCACTTTTAAAAATTTTATTATATACACGCGTTTCATAATTTTTAAAATTTTATGTCTCATTCATTTTATATATTTCGTTATACACGCAAAAGTGTGTGCACAATGGCTAATATATAATAATTACTAATACCTTGTTATGCTTATTGTCTATTGAGTATTGACACCGCAGTTGGAATAATTATCGAAAATTCATAAATGTTTTGTTATTTTCAAATCTATTATTTTCTACATGTTTTTTACGAGTGACGTCTAAAAATTTAATAATATGCATATATATATGTTAAGATACATAAATATTTTTTATATAAATTTTAGAGATTTTTGAAAGTGGATAAGATAAGTTAGATATAGTCATATAGATAAGTTACAAATTTATTCAAATATATTTTTATGATAAATTTTTATTAAATAAAAATGTGATATTTTTGTGATTTTATAGGAATATTTGCAAAATGTTAGATTTTGATAGTTTGATAGGGTATTTTCGGTACTTTAAAAATGTTTCACCAAAGATTGTTCGTTCAAGTTTTTAATACAATGTAGTACTGGTATTTTGATGCATGTGTGCGTCCTTATAAAGCTTTTTTTAATGAAAATTTTAAAAAATAAAAAATAAATGGCAAAACTAAAAAAAGCAAGATGAATGACATTTTCGTAAATAAAAAAGATCACAAGAACAAAGTGAATGTTGTTTTCGTAAATAATAAAATGCCTAATAGATAAAAAAAGATGTCATACAAAATAATTAATCCGCCTAATAATTTTATTTTTATTGGAAATTGAGTTATGATATAATCGTAATTTCATCTCAAAATTCGACAATTAATAAAAAAACAGGTAATTAAAATGTATCTACTATAATAAAATAACATTATATATATAAGTATATAATATTTTTATCGATCGGACTAGATTTTGAAATAGTTGTGAAATCGTAATGGCTCTTACCTCATAAGTATGTCTGACGATTTCACATATATATTTATATGTACGTACTATGAATCAATTCGATTCATATATGGAGTAAAAAAAATAATATTTTATATATAAATAATAATACTTTTGTATGATTAGAATAAAAAAATCAATATAACAAAATTACCTTTAAAACGATATCACAAAAATTATGGTCATATATATCATCATCATGGATTGTCATGTACTAATTGAACACGACAACATGTGCGTGTGGAGTGTGGACGATAGCGAGGGGACATGTTGATAAGCATACCCGCCTTTCGGTATTACACATGTTGATTTGAGATTCACGGGCCACCAAATTTTTTTAAACTTCTCACCAATCTAAAACATTTTAACATGTTGCATTCGTATTTTATTTAATCACGTCAAAACAAATTAGCTAAGCGCGAGTTCATGTAAAAGAAAAAAATTCAAATAAAAAGTAAAAGACATTTATTTTTTCAAATAATGCGTTTTTGCTCCAAAGCTGCGTAATGACATAATTTTTTTTCAATAAAAGAGATGCTTGACTTCAATTTGGATTTTCGTCTCAAAGCGAGGCAGTATAAGTATAAGGATATATTTTGGAAGAGTTTATAAAAAGTACTTCAGATAGGGGTGGAGCCGGGATTCAAAAGTACCTGAAATTGGCTCCGTCCCTACATTACACAATATATGGGTGAAAACTCAATTAAAATCGAATTGAACGAACTTTCTAAAATCGAATTCACCTTTTTTCAATAAAAAGAACTGATCGAACTTTACTACGAAGACGAAAAAATCAAACAAAAAGAATCTAGCTATTATTTTGATCAGTAACCAAATTAAGCGATCTCGATATTTTAAAAATTTTTTTTAAAAAAAATCAAGTTTTACTTCAAAAATTGTAGTTAGAAATTGAATTATATAAATTTAAATTATTTAATAAAAAATATATTTTCAAGTCTATTTCGATTGTTCAATAAATTTTTATTATAAAATTTAATTATATTAACTTTTTTTTAATAAATGTTAGATTTGTTCAGTAAACAAAACTATTATGCTAAAATCCGAAATCGAAGTGACCTAACCAATATTTTTAAAATCTAAAACCGGACTTCTGAATAAGATGAACCGATTTTTCAGATGAATTCAACTCGGTAGGTTATTTCGATTAAAATTGGTATTTTCTGCTCACCCTAGACTCTAATTGATGTCTACCCATGATATATCGATATATGCTCTTCCGGTTTAAAATAACTTTTAAAATTTTATTTTTTTCATTTTCTAAAATACCGAAATAAAAAATTTCAATCGTCCAAAAAATCTACAATAAATGGTCACTTTTCAAATTTCATAATTATTGAATTATCAGATATTCGGATTAGAAAAATCGCAATACAAGCTGAATGATAATTGCAAATTAATAATTCTCAAATATTTCAATTTTCAATCAATTAATTATTTTTTCTAAATTTCGCAACAATAGTCTTTAGGGTAAAAATCCAAACTTGAAAATTTATATGTATCATAAATCAATCTCATCGCAACTAAATATTCGACAAATTTTAGAGTTGTCAAATAATCGCATTACTTCAAAACCAACAATAATAAACCAACCATAAAATATAATGATCGGAGTGACTCTAAAAAAATGTAATGGAGTGTTCTATTTTTAAATTTTTTTTTACATGGGGCTGAAATATTTTTTTTAAAATTTAAAACTACTAATTTTTATTTATTTTTAAATGGATGGTGCTTGAGCCTATCCTAATTCATAGGGTGGCTTCATCCTTAACTTCAGCATAGAAATTATTCATATAAGCTATCCAAAATATTGCCTTTGTAAGCAGAGTAGCTTCTCTAACGTGATAGATGACTATGGGGATAGTCGGGAATCGGGACCGTGTAAGGTAGTGTTTGAAAGAGCTTTTTAAAAGTATTTCTCAGCTTTTTATTAACAAAATTTCACAAAATTTTAAACTTTTGTTAACGAACAAGCTGATAAGTGCTTCTAAGAAGCTCTTCCAAACACTACCTAAGTTTGTTTTGCTTTCGCCAATAATTAACTCCAATTTTATTTTTTATTTTATAAAAAAATAAAAATCGAAACTTGTGTATTTTATGAGCTAGGTTACTTGACGGCATTAAATTAAATATCCAAAATAGGCGTCCTCTCAAAATATACTTATGTCATTTTCGCACTTTGGTACCTCGTTTTCGTATAATTTGTCACGAGGTTGACTAAATAGATTATATATAATATTATAAAATATTAAATATGAAAGTAATTCTAATTTCTAAGTAAAAGGAAATATTTCGTGAGAAGTTTGATTTTTCTCTTCTTCTTCTCTTTTTTTTTTTTTAATGAAATCCTGAATATACAAAACTTTAATGATACGTCATGACTTTAATTCAAAGCACCATTGGTACAAGTATAATTAGTACTTGTACAACTTATCATATTCAATTCTGCGTTCTTCTCGTTATATTATTTATTCATCTATTAAATATTTATTTTACATCAATCAAATCATTAATTATTTATCTTACATCAATCAAATCATTGAATTTAAATTACTATATTACTCTTATAAATAATATTATTCATATTTTATTTATTCTTAAAAGGACAAAATGATAATTTATATTTTTAATACAAAATTCAATCAATCAAATCAAATAAACTATAATCTACCAATCAAATCAAATACTAAATTAACTATCATTTTCTATTTATTTTATATTATATTATATTACTTATCTAAAAATTATTTATCATATTCTCAAACCAAATGATACCAGGAGTACAAGTTGGTTCGCCCGACATTACGTACATATCATGTGAAGGTTGTGGTTGTCAATAATAGGATTTATAGATATATAGTAAACTTCTCATGGCCTAGAATTATCCATCTTCATATTGTTTTTTAATAATTTTATTTACTCAAAAACTCTTTTAAGACAATTTCATGAGTTAATTTTGTGAGACAAATATTCTACTAAATTTAATGCATGAAAAAAGATTATTTTTATGCCAATAGTATATTTTTTCTTTTATATACGGATTAGATCAATATATGTCACTGGAGACTTATAACCTTTTTTTACTTCTACGAAGAGTTCAAGTTATGAATAATTTCTCAAATTTAATTATTAAGCGAGGAAAAAGATTGCTAGGACCCACCTTGTTTAGACATGGAGCCATAGAGGTTCACGGAATTAAATCCGAATTTATAATAAGATTTAATCTAATATTTATTTGAATATTCTTGTTTTGGTTGAAATTTTATTTATACCAGTCGTTATAATCGAATTGGAAATTCTGTGATAAAGTGTTTATCTCATTAAATTTGAATAACTTGACCAGTGACCACTCGTGTCTATTCAAAAGTGCACCAGTTTAATCACTACTTTTCAATATTTGTATCTATTTGATAAACATATTTATAGCTTCCTAACTACAAGCCCCATCGTACCAACAATCATGACAACTTACCATTTTTCATAATCAAAATTATCATATCAATCTTCTTGTAACATCGATGTTACTCTCCTGATTCGTGGTACAATTTAAAAGATTTGAGTTGTTTATATCTATACACTATAGTTTTTGATAAATTGAAAAAACGTTTGATCCTATAATTGATATCGAAATAGATGTCATGCATTAAATTTTCGTCAGTTGTTTTTGCTAGATAGCGGTCAATACATACTGATACTTGAGTTTTTATGCGATTTAAAATATTTAAATTGCATTGCTATCATCAGTTATAGATTTTGATAAAAATGACAGACATTCGATTTTACAGTAAGATTGAGCATTTGATATTATGCCGAATATTATAGGAATATAATTAAACATATTATTGACATTATATGAGTGTAAGTATTATATTGTGATGGGTGTGCTATATGTGTGGGAGAAAATGAGTTTTGATGCTTGTTAAAATTCGAAAGTTAATTGATGATGGTTTTTTTGATAAAATCAATTATTGACTTGAAAAACGTAGAATCTATATTTTGATTAGATATTTTTGAGATATTAATTTGCTCAAAATCGATTTCGAGTGAATGAAAAATTAATTAATTAAGATTGATATATAAAACTCAGTTTAATATATAAGTAAGAAAATGTGAATTGTATCATATGTAAAGTTTAAAGTATTTCTATTCCTATATAATATTGTGTATGTTAATTCACTTATTAAGTTCAAGTTAACCAAGGGTGAGGGAGGTGCAACGCTGAGCCTGCATGGCACATTGACGCAAAGGGTGCATTGATGAAGTATGTACGAAAAGTTTATAGGAGCAATGAGAAGCTTTTATTCATGTGACTCGAAAATAGGCTCGATGACATGTCATTGATTGGATGATGTGACATTCGAGAGTACGCAATTATGATGTGTGACGGAGATGGAACGACCATTAGATTGAAGAGACAAGATAAAGTGTTGTAATTTGGAGTACTCATATTACAAAATAAAAGTCGTTGTATTTTGCAAAACGATTGTCGTATTCACCGTGTGTAGGATAAATTCATCATAAAGAGATATATTCTAACTTTAACCCCCGATTTTACATTCTGATTGTGTCTTGTTCCAGCACAATTATTCAGACATCTATCGCAACATCAACCAAATATTTTCAGATTTGCATAGAATCATGGACGAATCCATGTTAGGGCTGTGCTAGGCTATAGCACAGCCCATTTTTTTTTTGGTTTTATATATATATATATATATATATATAATTTCAAAAATAATTAATAGTATAGTAAATTTTAAATTTTGTATATGTTTGTTGTTTAATTTTTTTTTATAAAATTCAACTTATGACTTCGACTTCTCAAGTCTTAAATACAAATACAAATGAATGTTTTTTTTTGTTTCAGATTAATTTTTAAAATTATAATAGTTGTATGATATTAATGTATTAAAAAAATGATATTTTTTGTAATTTGAGAGAAAAATTTATTACTTGAATAATTAAATTATTTTTTGTTGTATTAAAATAAATTGTAGTGGTTGAAAAAAATGAAAATTTTGGGTCTTATTTATTGTTATATTACTCTAAATTTATGAAATTTTCAAATTGGTTTAAAAATATATTATAAATAAAATATATTATGTTTTCTTATAATACTATATAATTTATAAAATTAAATTCAAGTCCACCCTAATTATAATTCCTGGATCCGTCCCTGCATAGAATATAAACCCAACTATATGTACAATAACAAAAAATGATAAAGTAGTAGACAAATACACGAGATAATTTTAGGAAAAACGATTTTTAAAATAAACGTGGTTTCAAAATGATTCAATACTAGTGCTTGTGTTACCAAGTGGCAATTCAATTACAACATGATATTCAAAGTGTGTATATGGCGATCGAGTCATGGTTGAGAGGTGTGAGACTTTAAATTTATGATAATAAACTTTTTTTCTTGAATAACGACGGACCATAACTGATAACTCCAAAGATTTGTCAAGTATATATAAACTCTATATAAAAGTACCCCAATGACAAAAGTAAATTAAAACACTCATTTAGCTGGCCACTAGCAAAATTTGTGCATGGTACGGGTCTTATAATATGTAGCATAGCAACTCAACATATTTAGTGGCTTTTGGACACATGTGTCCTTTTGCATTTTGTAAATAAAAGTAGCATTACTCAGCCAGTTTGTGGCAAGCAAGGCATGGTTTCCATGCTTACTTAAGGCAGACAAGTGTACTAATCCATATAATTTGTGGTCTAATTACTTATTAAGCTTCCAATTGTCTATTAATTATGCAACGGCATGTTAGGGTACGTGCGTGGACACTAGGCCATATTCTTATCAACGATATTGGCCCCATAAACAAGAGCAAAGACCAATAGGATTATCCGTACACAAGCATTCATAAAAAAAAATAGAATTATAGGTATTTTTAAATCAATTTCGAGTAAATTGAAGAAATTTCAGACTTTTTTAAAAAGTTTATAAAATGAGACTGGGCCACTTGGTCGAGTCATTTATATTATTTAAATTTTTTTTCCAAGTCATTCCTTACGAATTGCGATGGTTTTATACCATTTTTCAGCATTTTCTACCAAGTAATATGTTATCTTCAATCTTCATACACGAAGATAATCAATTTGGTTGGTGTTATCGGACCTTGTTATGGATTTTTTTACCACATTATTCAAACGGGTAACTTAGTAAATGACTTATGTATATATTATCTTCAAAATACATTTAATGATGATAATTTATCAATATATGTGAATCTACTATTTTCTCAAGGGTAATGTTACATGTACATTGAGAGTTACACGTTGGATTACACATTGCACTTGAAATTACATGATTATCCTACATGCATTTTTGAAAGATTTTTTTCAAATAAAGTGCAGGGATAATCATGTAATTTCAAGTGCAATATCTAACCCAACATGTAAATCTCAATGTACATGTAGCATTACCCATTTTTTCAATGGATCCTACGAGCAAGTATTGATAAATCTTCACTCTTATATACATTATTGATATCGTACCCGTAAAAGTAACATGAAATTTGCCATCCCGACGGCTCTCTTATTTCCTTCCCCGACCAACCTCGACCTTGAGCATTTACTGTGAAAAAAGTATTCCGTTAGCCCAAATTTTATTTTATATTTTTAACGTTGGCCCAAAGGAAAATAGAAAAGGAAATCCAAAAAAAGCCACAAAAGAAAATTAAATCGGTTCATCACAGCAAAAGGAATTTGAGCGTTAAAATCAGTAGCAATTGAAGAGGTTTGATCAAGTCTTGAGTTAATAACTTGGAGCACCGATCAATATTGTACCGTGTACGACATTGAAAAAAAAAAAACAGAAACATCTCTTGGAAAAACAGGTACGAGACTCATTAACATTAGAAAAATTAGTTAAATACAAACGTACTTGAAATCGAAATCTATAAAATGGTGGTTTGATAATGTGGTGAGTGGTGATGTGATACTTGGTACAGTCAGGATATACTTGGTAAGAATTGGGTGATGTGGCGAGCGATTAGGCGCCACTAGGAATACTGTGTTGACAGCGGTTGAAAATCGTTGGATCGTGATTTAGAAGGTCACGATAAATGATTGTACGTGACGATTCAAAAGTGAGTGCGATCATGACAGTTTTATGAGATAAACAAAAATATGTTAGATTGATTCAAACCAAAAAGATGGAATATGGACAATTAAACCTAGATTGGTGGTTGAGATCTGAAAGATTTAGGGATGTATTCAGTATTTGTTGCAGATATTTATTGATTTTTTTAAATGACAGACTTTTATGGAGTTGATAGATTTCTAAAAACTTTTTAGAATCTCACATGCTTTTAAAGATTTTCACGAAATCTTGCATATTTGTTTTTCATTACTTTTATTGACATTTGTAATCTTTTTCTAGAACCCTTTGAATTTTGTAATTCATGGTTTTGATTATTATTTATTTATTATAATTATTAATTGAGTATCAATAACTTTTATTTATATGTCTTTAAAACAATTCTATTTCTTTAAAATATTTTTATCTATCAACGTAAATGATTTTTTACTTATCGATTTGGTTTACAAAAATCAATAAGTAGTATTAAATTATTGCAATTAAAAAATTAATATAACTCTATAAAATTTGAATATATTTAATTTTATATGAATGATAAAATGTTTATTTTATTTTAGCAATAGAAAAATATGTTTGTATATATATTATTTTTAATATAACTAGTATGTACGAGACTAGTGTTACTGTGTTAGTATAGAAACTATTTTAATATAAATGAAAAAAGTGTGTGAGTTTGAATTACTTAAGGTCCTTTCTACGGATGTGAGTGAGTCTGTGACCATCTGAATAAATGTGATCTTGATCGCTCAATTCAAAATAGAGGCACTAGATTGAATATGATCAAATGAGGTAATCCAATGGCTGTGTTTTACCAGATGAGGTGAGATATACATAATTATATCAAAATCTGACTAATTAGATTGAATATCAAGCTTATGGACAAACTAATCGCGAAAAAGGTCCTTCAAACTCTTAGAATATTATATATTATATATTAGATATATATATATATATTTGAAGGCAAACATCAATCTCAGAATATTATAAATAGATCACTACCTCATAAAGAAAGTTTTTTAGATTTAGACCATCAGAAACTAAAAAATACACGTATTTTTGTTTAGTTCATATTGTTGCATATAAATTGCGTTCTTCGTAAAAAAAATGTTCGAAAAGCATATAGAAGCGCGTTCGGTTTTGTAGTTTGGAGTATAAATGTTATGAAACGAATGTGTTGTATCTTGAAAGATGATTGACATATTACATAAATATCGTATATTGAAAATTCGTCTTAAAAAGTGATAGAGTTTAACTCTAATCTCGACTTATTCGATTGTCTCCTATCGTTTCAATGTTTTTCAACTGTTTCAGATTTGAATCTCTTACATATCCAACAACAACTATCGAGAAAGATCAAACAAAAGCAAAATTATAAATTAAAAAAAATGACAACTTAAATAGTGTTCAAAAGTGCTTCCTAGAAGAAATCCCAAACACCACCTAAATCATCTTACAAATTCTGTCCGAATTTTTAACTAGAGTTCAGTAGAT
This sequence comes from Henckelia pumila, assembly GCF_033568475.1. NCBI lineage: Eukaryota > Viridiplantae > Streptophyta > Magnoliopsida > Lamiales > Gesneriaceae > Henckelia > Henckelia pumila. The sequence goes on along the minus strand of NC_133123.1, from coordinate 7,111,998 downwards.
AGATTGCTTTTCATTTTCTTTCCCTTGTTGCTAACAATCCTTTTTGTTAAATTTCCGTAGTTATAGTCCTCGTGTTATATTTCAATCTTTTGTTGTATAAATTATTAAAATAATAATTGATATTATGTTCATATTATTTGAAAATTTTATTATTTGAATTTTCTAGTCAATTCTCAGTGTTTTCTAATTTATTTTCCCTAGTCAGCCTCGATCGTTATTTGGAGGCGTACATTTTTCTTTGGGCCCAAATCATACATTTGGGCTCTCAAACTGCCTATTTTAGCAATCTAACAAGAGGTGGATTGACTGCAAGCCCACACATCCCAGTTGAATTTGGGTCACGGGTTGAGATGGGTTGGTCTGTTTATTTTCAAAATTAAAAATTTTATTATACATTCGATTATCCTTCCAAGTTTTATTTTTTTTAAGAAAAGTATAAATAAATAAAATTAAAAAATATAAATAATATAGTGTTTTCATAAATAAATAGTCATTAATATCCAACAAATACATTAAATTTAAATGTGTGTGACATTTTCAAAAACATCAAAAGTTAGTTATTATTCATGAAGAAAATGAAAGATGTCAACGTTTTTAAATTTAAATGACATTATATAATTAACTAATCTTTCTGCGGTGTGCTCCGTTTACTATTCTTTCGTACTTTCTTCTTTTTACCACGCAAATTGAAAGTTTGATTATAGAACATTGTCAAACTCGAGTTTTGATGATTATATTGTAATAAAATATTTTTGCGTTTTGAAATTTTATTAGAATAAATAAAAATAAAACTCGAATACAAAATTAAAATTTGGAATGAATTACTCCAACATAAATATATACATGACACACAAATTTATTGCATGTTTAAATAATAATAATAAACAATCATAAGTAAACAAATAAAATTTTGATCAAACAATATTTGTTATTAAAAAATTTGATATTTACTTTCTTTTTTCATTCTTTTGCCTAATCCATATTTTCAAAATTCATACCATTATCCTTTCCAAATTTTTTTATACCATTATTTTTCATATTTATATAAATTCAGAACAAAATTAAAAGTTTTATGTGTTTAAAACAAAAATTTTTATTTTATTTTGTTAATTAAAAAGTTAAATACAATAGCATCTGTACTAGACACCAGTAATAAAATAGTGCTTGAGAGAACTTGAAACACTTCTCAAACAGCTAAAAATTCTTCCAAACAGTACCTAAATCAAATCAAAAGCTTAAAAAACGCCGTGGACTTGTTGCCCCGTGGATACAGACTGCACATAACCGCAGGGGAAAATACCGCACCTGTTTCTCTCCCTTCTTTTTTCCTTTTTTGTTTTCTTCTTTTTGTTTTCTTCTTTTTCTTTTTTTTCCACTCTACACTATCTTGTCTCTCCCTCTATAAATACCAGAGACATTATAACGAAGTATTTTTCTTTTTCTTTTTCTTTTTTTTTCCCAAGAGAGAGGAGAGAAAATTAACGATTCTCATTTTCTCTCAAATTCTAGGTTCCGAGTAGTCTACATTGCAGATTTTACTTCATTCGATAAATTTCTCGTTCACGATGAGTTCAGCTCGAGTTTTAGAGTAATTCAACCAATTTCCAACATTTTTTTCCGTCAAAAATCACCCTCTTTGTTATTTTTCTGATTTTCTCGGAGATCAAATAGTTTGAATTCCAGGTAACGCGGCTTGATTTTATTTTGACCTAATGATGCACTCGAATTTCAAATTTTTTGATTGTATTTTAATTATTTAATTTTATGTTTCTGTATTTCAAGTTCGGGAATATAACTGTTTTTCCATGTCTTCCCTCTTTTGGCTTGAATTTTTAAAATTATTATGATAATGCTGGAAGTATCTCGTCATCTAACTATGTGTAGCAGCTAATGCATTGAGTTGCAGAAGCTATGAAGTTGTTGAGCTGGGTGTCGTTAATTTTTTATTTTTTCCCAAAAAATACCGTTCAATAAAATTTCGGTACATTGAATTGAAAGTCATTCTTGTATGAGATATTTATTGTTTGAAAACCTACATCAGAATATATATATTTTGTACACGTTGTATTGCTTCTCTATAGAGCAAGGTCGATACCCACATTCTGCTATTTAAATCGATGCTTTTCAAGATCTCTTGTACTGTTCCGAAATTTTGTTGATTAAATTTAATTTAGAGAGAGAATATATCCATGCATGAAGCAAAAACTGCTTATTTGAATGTTTATCTTCCAGAAAATATATAGTCCATGTTCTAGGTGATCTATCCTTAGCGTGATGTCCAGGAATCTGTTGATGTTCCGCTGTTCCACAGTAACTAATACTCAAGGTCTAAGGTTTGCTTCTATTAATGTAAAATTTGACGGCGACTCTTCGTTGGATTCAAAAAACTTGCAGGGTTATTGATTGCTTAAAATTTGATGGTATGCCCTCTCGGAAGTGGGAGAATGGCAGCCTTGGCGAGGCTTCATGCTGCTGGAAGTGTCTCGCAAAATGTAAAAGGTAAGGAAGCAAGCAAATTCATCTTTAAATCTGCTTGTGTATGAGAGCTGATTATAGTTATTTTGTGGCTGATGCATGGAGTATAAGATCATAGATTTACTTTGTTGATTCTTTATTAAAAGAAATGTGCTTGTCAAAGTATAATTTTACTGAACATTTTGTGATTTTAATATAGGAGTTCCCTAAAAGGTCTCTATCGGGATTATTAAGTAGATCGTGTTCAACCAAATTTGGCTGGAACAATATGATAGTAAGGAAAGTTAATGAGTTTTGGTTATTATTCTTGAAGCTTAGGAATGATGACAAAACCAGTTCACGAAGTTTATTTGGAGATTAAGTAAACCGCTGAAGAATGAGCGATCAAATGCACGGGCTGCTGAATTTATTCTGACTTCACAAAAGTCATATCTCGCAGAAATCATAAAAATGGACTAAATTTAATTTGTCTGCTGCATACTTTTTTATAATGATTCTAACCTTCTTTGATCACTTGCTAAGAAAGTTCATTTAGTCTTTTCAAACTGACCTTCCAGCCTTTGTTGACTTGTAGTATTTTGTCCTCTACTTTTGCTTCTTTTTTTTTGTCCTCTCTCTCTCTCGCATTATCGGCAGAGGAAGTAGGCCACCGGAAATTAGCTGCGCAATACATACAGAGAGAACTACGTGAGGCAGTTGAAGCAAACTTACTTGATGAAGAAGGTATGAACTCGTGTTAAACTCTAACATATCATTGTAAACCTAAGAGTTATCGATCTAACAGCAGCTCTTGAATCTTATGTCTAATTCGTGGAGATCAGTATTGTGAGGTAGCGATAGTCGCTGGCCATGGTTGCTCATAAGATTTCAGCTCATGCATATTTATCCTCTTCCTTTATTTATTAATAGTGCTTGGTGGCAGTAAAGGGATAAAAAAAAAGGGAGTGGATGTTATCTTTGATGGGAATCCATACTTATTGTTTGGACCATCATCTCCTTGCTCTCCTCTGATGGTTGACTTAGTGAAGTTGAATTGAATTTTTTACATGATTATAGAAATCAATGTCCATGTGATTGACAGAATATCATATTTTATTTAGTGGTATGCACCATTCCGTATGGTGCAACTATATGTTTGCTTGACAGTATTTTTTGTTTTAAAAAACTACTGTCAGCACTTATATTTGATTTGCATTGCTGAAAGATATTTATTTGACTGAGATAAATCTTTTTGGCTCCTTCAATGCTCAGTTGTGCTGGAGGATTTTCTAACTTTTACACCCCACAACGAATTTTGTCTCAGTTTTACCTTTCACTTTCATTCAATTTTCAGCTTCTGATTTCTCAACTTATTTCTGCTGATATATTCCTGTAGATATGATCATATTTGGTTTGAGGCCAATGACAGATCCTTTAGATTTGGTAAGATTTGGAAACTTGCTCATCTAGCCCTTTTCATCTAATGTTTTAGTGCTCTGAGGTGTTATGAAGGTATCATTACGTGTTTTTATGCCATATTGCTTTCAGTTTCGGGGCAAAAAGCAAAAGCATATCTTCAATTTGGACTTACATAGATTGTAATTGTAACCATTCTTTCGGTGTGTAAATTCCCTTTAACAAGGTTGAACAAAATGATCAAGTTACAGAGCGAATAACGGTGTTTAATGAAACTTAGAAAAGCAAAACGTAGAGAGCTAAGAGTGCAACAGGTTGCAAACTTGAAAATTATGAAGAAACCAGACATATGTATGAACTTTAGATCATGGTTGTATAAAATGTTTTTTTATGCCAAGTGCTTGGTTCCATGTGTTGGTCAAAATGATCGGATAGGATTGTTAAACACTCTTAGTCATACAATATATGGAATACATAATTCCCTCGTTAATATTTCATTGTTAAAGAGTCTGGTGTTGAAAATTGGATTAGAAGATGATTTTCCTTGAAACTCAAGTGCAAGGGAAATACATATTATGAAAATGTTATGGCCTGTTAGGTTTAAGAAACTATTATAGCATCTTCTACTAGTGAGCAACAGAATGAAATCACATGAGGTGTATTAATTTTGACTGATATACCACATTTTATGAATATGTTTGCAATAATTTAACTTTTATTTAAGTTGTGTGTCAAACTACATATAGCACTCTTCCTCTCTAATTAGAGTTTAGTGAGTAGTAATCAAGTGTTTGATGTGTTTTGAGGTATGCTGCAATGCTTGTAAGAAGCCGATCAAGGCCAGTCAGTACACTATACATGCAGGTTTTCCTTTGATATTTGGTTTTCTACTTAAGTGCTTCCTCTCCTAATTCTTTTATAGAATTTCTAAACATACACTCTTCACTTTTTCCAGAGCTTTGTCAGTTTTTGATTTCTAGAGCAGAAATAGTTCCAGAACTCGACAGTTCTGCAGTAAACAAGAAGCCTCCACGGAAGGAGAGAAAAAAGTCGGTGATTGCTCATAACCGTATCCTTTTTTCCTCCTTTCCTTGTTTGGGAAGTTTTATTGTCTTGTTATACATCCTTTCTTTGATTGTCCTACATATTCAATGACAACCTGTTATGACAGAGTTTATGAGATGATTTGCATCTTATTTAGGACTTGGAAAAAACTTGAATATACCATTACTTAACTTTATAAATATTCTACATGGTTCAATTTCTTAAATTGTTATAGACCAAGCCACATCACAGAGAGAACGAAAAAAATTCGTTTCTTTAAACTCTGATAATATTGCTGGGACTGTATCATATTTGGATGAGCAGATTCAAATCACTCAGCTTTCTGAAGCTAAAGGTGTTGTTCTACTATATCTCATTTTTCTGCATCTATGTAGTGCAAATGATCACACACCCATTTGAACATTCTTGCAGCAAAAAAGATGAACTTGTCCTTAGTTTCTATATCATTTTAGATATCCTGATTGTTGTTACAATGTTATTGTTCCAAATGTAATACTGTGCGAATGGATTAATGACTCTGTCTCAATTTCCATTTCTGTGATTCTTCTGTCTGTAATTTTGTTTTTTCACTTGTAAAATTATATTGCAGGAAACATGCAAGTAGGTGGCTTCCACTGTATAAATGGTTCAAGTGTTGGCCCTTACAATATAAATTGCCCAGAAAATGTTGTTTTGGATTCTTCAAAGCCTTTGACAGGGTATTTTAAGCTCAAGATCTCACCTCCTCACAGTTGTTTAGTTTTGATATGTTTTCTTCTAATGTTCATCGATCATTATACCGTTACAGTTACTCAGCCAATTATTTCTGGACTTGACTGTGTGATGTACTGTACCTTTTTCCCACCCGAACATTTACTTATCTAGCATTACCAGAGCCACAATTGAGTTTTGCAGTCATATGTTTTTCATATGGCTTTAAATGGTAAATAAATGTGTTAATTTAGGTTACGAAAAGATATGTATAATTAAGTATTAAAATGTGATTTTAGTTGTTAGTGCTGTAACCTGAATCAATTGTCCGAAGGTCATTCAGTAAACCTAAATTCCATGTATTTTAGTTGCTCAAAATTATGAATCCTTATGGGTTGTCAAACATTAGCTTTTTTATTGGGTGCATGAGAAAACATAAAAAAAATAAGCTGTGAAGGTAGAAGATGAAAGATGAATTAAGAACCCAGCTTATACACATTTTCACTGTTATGATTTATGAACTTCTGTCAAGTTTTACTCAAGCTAGTTTCGGGTGTTAAGTTACTTGAGATGAATGAAAACTCAGTGGAAGTGGGACTGTTAAGAAATCAAACATGTTGGAGAATGAGTTCGAAGCTCACTAAATCTTCAGAAAACATTGACTCTCAGCTGCATAGTATTTTTTTGTTATGATTGCCTATGTAAACAACTTTATCATTAATCTGGCCTATTTATGTCTTATTGTCAGTGATTGATGAGTAACACCACACCTCTTGATGATTGTTGACTCAACGTTGATTTTGTTCCCGAGTTGGATTTCTTAGAGTAAAAAACCATATATCAAGTCAAGTAATTCCACTGACTTGAAGAATTTGGGATGTAACCCATTCTTCTCCTGTAGGGAAGCAGCTGAGGCTCCATCAGATCCCCGCTCTAAGAAATTTTGTATGACAACTGCCGGGGAACTTCCATGTGAGTCGCCTACTCTTTGTTGATATTGTTACCTTTTTTTGTAACTTTTAATTTTGCAGGCTGGTTGTACCTCATTAAATTGTCTATATGTTTGCTCAAGTGTTTGTTCATTTGTAAATCTTTCCGACCGTGTGCAGCATACATATTTGAGGTAGACTCTGAGAATAAATTTTCTGCTATAGAGAGTCAGTGACATCAAATCTATATACCAGTCAGATCGTATGTATAAACCCACCTGATTTTGTTAATCCAAAAATAACTCAGTACCCGTTAATGCTATGCATTGTAAATTATTTCTCGAATGCCAACACCATGCTGTTATAAATATTGCAATAATGATTTAAAATTCCGAACATTTGTTTCTTTGCGTTCCTTTTTTTAAAAATACTTTATTGTGCTCAAATCAAAGTGGTTCTGATCCCTTTACCACCCCTTCATGTGTTTCCTGCCCAATTAGACGCCTGTTTTATTTATCTCCATCCCTACATGGCTCTCATAGTCAGCAGTTGAACAGATTCAACAGAATCCAGTAAGAACTTTATAATCTTTGTGATGCACGTGTAAAACCATTATTATGCTTGTAAATTCGATTTTTTTTACGCGTCACATTATTTTGATCTTTGAATAAATGGAGAAAAGTTAATGGTGGATAGCTCGGATACAAAGGTTTTTAGGCAATCATGGTGAAGATTTCCCTTGTAGCACTGATTCAGATGCGCAGTCACTTCAGCAATGACCCTTCTGAAACATAAAGATTTTTTGTTAGATTTGTTGCAAATGCGAAAATGACATTGGCCATACCGACTAGCTTAATGGTGTAGTTCTGGTTTCCACTGGGATCAGGCCACATTGAGACTCACCAAAAATGTCCATACATAATACTAAAAAGAATAACGGAAAAACAAAGACAAAGACAAAAAAGATAGCGGAGGACAGAATTCAGAAAATGCCTCTACATCTTATAAATGCCTGCATGGTGAATGGTTTCATCAGTAGAAACTTGAAATTATTTTGTTAGATTTTCAACGTCAATATGAGTTCGGAGTCCTTGTACTTCTATGAATATACTATATGGTGCAGGTAACATTCTCCTCCTGTATGGTTCAAAGCCATATAAGTATTAAAAGAAGTAACCTCTCTTTTCTGACAGAGCCCCTCAACAAAATCTCTTTTAGACTGACAGCTCGTGTGGTTCCACGAAACTTTGTTGTTGATTCATGACTAACTTTTTCTAAAACTTGTGCTTAGGTCATGAGATCTAAATCAGTCGGTAGGAAGAGAGCAAACACAAATAAATGTGCCCCAGGGAGCAAGTTATAACTATATTTTAGTGACCAAAGTGAAAATGGTCTATCTGATTTTGGACATGGTTATCCTTCATTGCTTTGCAGTCCAACTTGCTTAACAGGCTGTCTATAGTTGTGAGATATTACCCTGATGATAATGACTGTATCTGACATTCTCAGATGTTCCTGCTCCCCTAGCTACCAAAGTATTCTATTCCCAGAGAAGCCACCATCTTCGAAGAGCCATTCGTTTCATGTACTATGAAGGATCAAACAAGGAGTGTAGCGGTGAGTATCCGAGTATTGAAGTATTGCCAGTAAATGCAGTTCAAACACAAACTTCATCCCCCAGCAACAGTTACCATGAACCAGCTGTGAACCAGCAGGTTACGGTCTGCCACTGATGTATATCTGGTTACATTACAATAATTTTTACTTGAGAACATGAGTTCTTTGAGATGTTCATAGCTGTCATTTATAATTTGCCAGTTGATGGATGAGCTACAAGTAAACCCTGGAAGTTGTTTTGAGAATATTATTTGACCAAAAAAGAATCTTATATGAATTGGATGGCCACTTTAAGATGAATAAGGACCTCATAGGAACCTATTATAATAATAACAGTAAATTATTGTTCATCATAAAACTACAATTTTCATAATTTCAAACCTTTTTACTGAGATGCCTGACAGTATAAACCTGATACTTACATTTATTACAATCATCACATAAAGATGTAAATAAGTTTAGATGGTAATTTGGTTTCACAAGTAATTGAGGTGCTATGTTGGATTGAAGTCGAAGTGAAGTTTAAATCCTTGATGGTCATGGAAAAAATAAATTAATCTTTACTATAAGTTAAGAAATTATAAGGCGATTTCATAAAATATTTCCGTTGGAGTGGTCACTAACAAGTGTTTTTCTTCTTGGTAGAACATCCTAATGACTTTTTCATAGATCCGTGATTCAAGATGTGTCTTATCTAACTGTTACAGTTTCTGAAATCGGATTGTTCTCCTTGTGAACCATAGGTTTATGACCATATATCAGTGCCCGTGATTTACGTTTCTCTTTATCATTATAATGTCTTGGACTTTATCTTAACAAAAATAGACTGAAAAAAATACTTTGGGGCTGAAATTTGTTCTCAGCATCACCTGCCACACTATTGCCACACTATTAGTGCCTCGGATCACTAGCATGTGATTCAATACTTGCGTATGTACATATTAATCCTTAACAACATGTCACAATAACTAAACCTGTTTCTTATTGGAACAGAGAGAGAACCAAATTTTGCATCGGGCTCCAGAACCTGATAAAATTGCTTCAACAAGTCCAGAAATGCACTCAGGCAAATCAGAAGGATTTGTTCCATTGATGAACATATCATCTCAACTTCCTGTGAATAATACCCTAGGACCTCATTACATGCCAAAGTCTTATTCTTTTGCAGGCAAATCCGGTAAGTCTGTTAGTTTTAGGTGTTATGCTCTTTCTTTAAAAAGGTCAGTTGTGGAACCCCTCATGTCTAGATTGGCATGGCATGTAGGGATAGGTTGAAAATGAAATAGCTGTATTGGCTTGTTTTAAAGCACATGATTGGTATGTTTTACACACGGGATTCCCTATTTCCATGTTCCTATACTCCTGGGTTTAGCTAATCTCGTTCTTTCAATTTTTTTAATTGACAAATTTTCCCTTAATTATATTTGTTTTTAATAATATAATTGGTAATAGTAACAAAAAACAAAAGTAAAAATAAATTATAATAGTAGTAATAATAATATGAATGATATTAAAAATAAAATAATCACAATAATATTAATAGTAGTAATAATGATGGTGATGATGGTGATAGTAATTCGGTAATAATTATAATAAACTTCATATGTATTGTTGCTATTTATATTTTTTTAACTAAGAGTGATTTGGATATTAAAAAGAACTCCATTCAATCCATACAATTTAGTCATGTGACTGAAATTAAGCGAGGTATAAGTAGCATAGGAAATGTAATGTTTCTGCTATTTATTTCCTGTGTCCATTCAATTCCAAAACTCATTCCATTTTCACCCAATTGTGCTCTTCTATACCAATCTAGGTCTTAGATAATTGGGATGGTATTTAGTTCTGATTCCAGGGTAATCTGGTATTTCAATTTTTTTGTATTGTGGTCTGATTTATAGAGACAAATAATGAAGTCATACCATTCCTCGTTACCCCCATTGTAGTTTAATAATCAACCTTTCACGGATACTGCACTCTGCAGTATACCCTTATCACAACCTTGTTCTTTTTTATTTACTCAATTTATTATTTTTTTTCTTGTTCCTGTGGTTCTTATATTTTTGGGATTAGTGATTATTTTCCATTAAAATTTTGAGCTTTATTTACACAGAATTACATTATCAAGGATGCAATACTAGTGTGGAACTAAAATTTGTTACACGTTCCACATGATTGTCGTTTCTTAAACTATTGTATTGAAAATTTCAATTTGTGTGACCTGCCTGTTGAACTTATGTTTGCACATTTAATTCATTGGGTTTGCAGGAAACCCTCTAGGTACTGTTCAGTAATGTGAAGAACTCATCGAAGTTGTACAGGAGTTCTGAAGGAGATTTTTTGCTTGGTAAAGTTGGTACTCATTTTTGCTCTAATTTATGAGTTAGTCTATTACTCGGCTTTGAAAAGAAAAACAAATGGCTTATGACGGTAACTTCTTTGTACATCAGATATTTGACTGGGATAACACCCAACCTTAAGTTAGTTTTAAATTTGTGCAGTGTCGAGAATTGTTACGCATTTTTACTGCGCATTAAATAGTATACTGTTAATGAAAACAGGAAATTGGTGCAACTGAAATTTAGAGAAATAGAAACGTGACTGGGTGTTGGCTGGATGTTGATAATTGTGGGTCAAATAGTTTTCTGTACTTGCATCGTAGCATCCCGCACATTTTACATGCAACAAATCATTTTCACAGAAAGAAACATCTACTTTTTGTCTCAAATTATGCATCTGGCATCATTTACTTTTAATCGGAATCAGTGGTGGGCACACATTTTACATGTGTGATACATGGTAGTGGATAAGGAAATTTAGATTTGTAAAAGTGAGGATTTAATAATTCACTCAATTTGGTTCGTGGGACGAAACGATGAATGATGTATACATAGAGAGATAATACATCGATACGTGTGGATAACAGAATGATATATTACTCTAATATTTGTAGAACTTGAGTCAAATGTTGGGCGAAATTAACACCGGATGGTGCCTTAGATTATTTCTGGAAACACAAATTACACATGTAGAGCCGTAGAGGTGATAATAGATATGCATACTTGATTTAATGGCTAGGCATGACCAACTTGTGTCCAGCAACTAGGACCATTTCATTATCTCATCATGTGGAAGTTGTAGGTTTGGTGGGAGCTTCACTTGCTTTTATCCAAAGAAAATTCAAGTTGTTTCAATAGTCATGTATGAACCGTGGTAGTAGCGACTGAGTAAATAAATCCTGATATTGAAATAGTTGAGGCTTTTTCGAGCTTGTCCGCTGTATTGTTTATAAGAGATGTGAATTTTTATACGATTTGAGACATCTAAATTTTAAGGGGGACTCGGGTAGATTTGAAGCTAAGGATTTGAAATTTATTATAACAAATCTATGTGTTTGTTTTGGTAAATCTACATGACAACGATCAACTTGAGTCGTCGTTAGAGTACTTTGTTATTTTCCTTTCTTAGGCAGGCATTTTGACGTTTAACAAGTCACAAGTGAATGCAGGATTTTCTAGATGATAAGAATTCATACAGCTTTTAGATTTGTTTTACGCTTTAAAAGTTCATTGTTCGCTTTGGCCTGTGTAATAAATCTATTTCATCTATAATGTTTTAGCTGTGTAAGTGGGGAAGCCCTTTGAATTATATGAGTGGCGACTGCTACCTAACATATGCAATACAATTAAAGAAAGAAACAAGATAAGAAGGAATCATCGATCCCGCAAGTTGGGACTTGCATATCATACGTACTGTTTCCTTTCGTGATTATGAAGTTGATTGTTTAAAAATGGTCATTTTGCTTAATTTAATCCGATGCACGAATTTTGTCATACGATTTTATGAATTTATATTCGTGAGACGGATTCCATGTTTTCAATTAAAAGCAATATATTTTGCATAAAAATTAAATTTTTTTAATGGGTTTGGTCGGAGATCATCTCATAAACATTAACAATCAGGATGAACCATTCCGATGATAAAGTTGAAGTGATAGGTAATGTTTTGTAGAGCTTATAGGAAATATTTTTCAGTTTTTTCTTCATAAAAATTTAAAACTATTGGGAAAAAAAAGTTGGAAAATGTTACGTAAAAATTCTTCCAAACATTATATATATCCCAGTCTACATGCACATAAAAGTGAAGATATGGGCCTTACATACACGGGTCCATAGGCCTGGGTTTTTCAAACTTCAGCGAGGCAATATTTATAAATTAATGAAGAATATGAACGCCACCGACCCCTATAAATTTATAATAGCAGTATAGTTAATATAATAGCTACCCCATTATAATTCTAAAAAAAGGCTACCCCATTATAATACATTATAGGTGTGTGCATGTCCAGTTGAAATTTATTTTATAAATGTTTTTTTAAAAAAAATTTGAACTTTTTTATTTTTAATAATTTATTTTAGATTTTTTATAATTTTTTTTAATTATATATATATATATATATGTAAAAGTAGGTTTCTTTTGGATTCATGTTTTCACCATTTCTCTATTGCACAATTTCACATACATGATTTTAATTTATTTTTTTTTTTTGAAAGAACATGATTTTAAAATTTTGATTTATTTGGATAGACGAAATTTATTTAAATTTTAAATCCACTATGTATTTAGTCTGTTTAATAGTATATCCACATAATTTGATATACTTAACTCACTTCATTCTTCAAATCAAATATAATTTTAGATTGTATTTGGATTGAAAGATTTAATTGAATTTCATTTCAAATCCATATATTAAATCAGTTGTATCCATTTGACTCTGAAAATTAGAAATTAGAATGGAGATTCTGAAAATTTCCTCCTATAATTCAAATTCTTCCTTTCAAAGGTTGTAGTTGAATTGATTGATTTGCTTTAAGATTATGTTTGGAGGGAAACAATGTGTGTGTGTTACATAATGATTTTGTTTTTCGAAAGTTCAAAGTGGAGTTGGTGAAAATTATTACTTAAAAGACAAAAAATGTCACCATATTTGCTAGATATAAACACGAGAGATCGCCCAACTTATTTGTTAAGATAGTAAAATAATCTCAATTTTTGTGACTAGTTTTTCGTTTTAAGATTTTTTATTTTATTTTTAAAATAATAATAAAAAAAGAAATACAAAATGTAGATGTTATCAGCATGTTATCTCATGAATATAACGAACACTTTAATTTTGGGATAAGGTTGCATGTGGTGGTCTTAAATTTATTTTCATAATGCATTATGATAAGTTGACAACTCTCCATAATAAATACTGTACCCACCAATAATCATATCTAATATTGAAACTATTGAAAATTGACCTATTAACAATTGACAAAAAAACCATTTTCTTTCCTTGTCATTTACACTTTTTTTCCCCATTATTATTGAAAGTTTGTTAACATCCATAAATTTATGAATCGAGGTTAAATTCAAATAATCTATAATTAGTTTATATATATATACACCGCATATAAAAATTGAGACCATCACCATAGAAAAGTAGTATTTTTATTTAATATATATTTTTAATTATCATATCTTATCTTCTTTCAAAAATTCAAAAAATTACATATTATCTTACGTATTTAATATAGTTTGATCGTTATTATCGAAATGATAATTAAATGTTATTATTATGCCAAAATAACCAAGTTTAAAAATTGGACGAGTGAATCAAAGTTGAAACACATTTTGCGCTCCATTACCATATTCTTTCTTATATATTCGCTGTATATCTGTGTAGAGTTTCTTCCCAATCCCCTGTAATGGGCATTCACTCCTCGGGGCAAAATCAAACGCACTAGGAGTTTCCCAATAACCCCTTTTCACCATTGCGGTTTGAATCATGTTCGTAAATATTTTTTTTTGTGGAAAGTTTTGATCTTTAGTGATAAATAGATGGTGTGATAAAGATTCAAGTTCGCCTGTGAGATTCTTGATTCAAGAGGGATGAATGGTTGTTTGTGAAGAATCTAGAAATTTCGTTAGTGGGCCGAAGAGTGGAAAGTGTGATTTGGGAGAAAAATAGAGTGCCCAATGATGAAGCTGGGATTGAAGTCACGGTCACGGAGAGTGGTTCAGGACAGCTCAATGACGGTAGAAAAATCGAAACTTTATGTTGGAAGAGACGACAATAGTTCAAGCAAAGATTTTTCGGAGAGTTATGATTGTTGTTATTGGGATAGCTTGCCTTCGGAGTTACTCAGGGAGGTGTTGATGAAAGTGGAGGAGAGTGAATCCGAATGGCCGGGGAGAAAACATGTGGTGGCCTGTGCTGGTGTGTGCAAGAGCTGGAGGGAGGTGATGAAGGAGCTGGTGAAAAATCCTGAGGATTCGGGGAAGATCACGTTTCCAATATCTGTTAAGCAGGTATGATTCGTGAACGTGTGCTTTTTTTGTTCTTGAGGTTGTTTTTGTATTCGACATAATTTGTCTGGTTATTGTTGGTGGTTGGTTTTCTGGGCTTATGTGGTTTGTCTTCTTGTTTACGTGGATATGGATTGTATTTGGGACGGGGTAATTACAGTAAAATGCTTTGTCATATGTTCGAGATTATTAAAACTTGGTTAATGATCATCTTGGTAACTCCACAGAGCAGGAATTGATTTGTGCCGGTTGGATCTTGTTTTGTTGCATATTTTCCTTGTTTATTTGTATGTTTGTTTGCAGATTATTTTGGATGTGTTAGTTTTACAGGCATTCCAGATGAGTTCAATCTGTGATGTCTTCGATGTGATTAGTATTTGATTAAGTTTTTTAATCATATGCTTCTTTTATTTCCAATTTAATGATTCTTTCGGGATTTTTTTTTTTCTTTTCACTTCTTACTATTACATTTGATAGATATTGAACTACGTGTCCTTGCATATGATTCATTGCACCACAGTCATTTGCATTTCAATTCTACTTTTAGTTTCTAGTGCGGAGTATAGCTTTCGGTAATCAAAATAACTGTAGTTTGTGCAGATGACTTTGTATACAAAACTACAAAAGATTAAGCAACTGAAATGGTTGGAATTGCAGTCAGTGTGACAGTTTATTGTCTTGAAATGTGGATTTTTGCTGCATGAACTGAGAAACTGCAATTGGAATATGGTGTCGGGTGTTGCATCGACTGGGAGTATGGAATGAGTATCTGATTCTGTTTTCAAATATGTGACTCATTCAGCTGTTTTTGGGGCACACAGTTGGCACTAGACATGTTACTGGATGGGATCGGACTGGTTCCGGACCAGATAAAACCAGTTTTGAATTTCCGAATGATGAAACCAAACCAGTCCTGTATGATACCGGATTGGATCGGTACCAAATATATCAGATTGGGAGTACAACCCAATCTAAAACCAAAAAATCCATATAAGCTGGATATTGGACCTGATTGAGACCAAATTGGAATCAATTTTTTTTAAAACCATTATGCATCTAGAAAATTTAGATATATGTGGTGTATATGCTATCAAACATAGCTTAATGAAACCGATCCCGAACTAGTTCTGGTACCGTATTCAAACGGACAGGTCCGACAGGATTAAAATGGTTCCGTATCCATTTTGAAGCAACCAATCTGGTTCACTATTGATGTTGGATTCGATTGGTTCCCGATTGATTCAATCTGTTATCCATGCCTAGTTGGCAGTGGTTTCACTGGAGTTTTTTTGGCTGTGAACTGCCCGTTTTCATGGCACATTCTTCCCATATGTATCTATGATTGTGTGGTCGTCAGTTTTCAATGTTCTGTGATGGATATAAGTCTGTGCAAAGGACAACACGTCAAAATATTATTAGTACTCTTACCTTTATAATGAAGACTTTACATTTGCCAAGCAAAGATTTGTAATTTATGAGCTTTTTTATATTGATATAGATGCTCTTTTCTGTAATTTCAGCCTGGCCCAAGGGAGTCTCTACTCCATTGTTTTATAAAACGGAATCGTGCAACCCAAACATATTATCTTTACGTGAGTTTAAGTCAAGGTTCGTTTTCTTCAGAATTTTGTGGAGATATCTTTGTGTCTTCTTGATTATGATAGTGTGACATGATATTCAGGATTAGCCTTGTTTCGTTTTGATGTGTTTTTTCTTTTTACCAGCACTGGCAGATGATGGAAAGTTTCTTCTAGCTGCTCGTAAGTGTAAGCGAGCCACTTGTACAGACTACATGATATCTCTGCATGCTGATGATAAGTCAAAGGGGGGCGACACTTACATCGGAAAATTAAGGTTTATTAGTTTTTTGCCATTAATTTTAAACGAATTGTTTCATAAAGGGCTCAAAGTCGATCTTTTTTTCCAGATCTAATTTTCTTGGTACAAAATTTGTGGTCTACGATGCCCATCCTCCTCATTGTGGAGCGAACATGGCTAAAAGTTGGTCCACTCGCCTGGTTGGCTCAAAACAGATATCTCCAAGGATTGCTGCTGGAAACTATCCAGTGGCTCACATTTCGTACGAGTTGAATGTGTTGGGAGCTAGGTAAGAATAAGATTGATGTCATTCTTGTACTGTTATTCAATTGTATGATACGTGAATGAATTAAGGAAGTGTATCTTGAACTAGTTTTGGAAACTATACGGTGGTGTACATATATTTGCATTCAAAAATTGTTTGCAGTTTTATTGCATACAAACATCTAATCATTGACATATTGTGATTAAAAATTGGAGATTCGAAATTTTTGCAGGTAATTATCGACCACACACATGTTTGGCATATGAAGATACTTGATTTGTATGTGTTCTTATATAAAGATTTAGGTGAAGAGCATTTTCGGCAACACGCACGCTTGACACACTGAAGTGTGTAATGACTGATAGGTTTTATTACCATGTGTATGTGAGATGATACAGAGGTATAAATGAAGCGTATTTTTGACATATCAAAATTACCAGACTCATGGTATTTGTTTAGTACATAGTGCATGGTATATAGATAGATAGATGATGAGTGCTTTTTTGACTGGTTATTTGCATTTGGGAAATCAAAATAGTTATTGTGAGATTCTCCCGGCAAATATATACAGTGTAAGCAAATAAACAAAGTTGTCACTCTTTATATGCAGAGGTCCAAGACGAATGCGCTGCTTAATGGATGTGATTCCAGCTTCTTCCATAAGACCTGGAGGAGTTGCTCCAACACAAACTCACTTCCCTATCACCAGTGTCGATTCTTCTCATTCAATCCCTTTTCTTCGTTCAAGATCTAGTCGTTTAGACAGAACTGTATCCGAACCATCGAGTGGCCAAACAGATGGTTCACTTGTGTTGAGAAACAAAGCCCCAAGATGGCACGAACAGCTCCAGTGCTGGTGCTTGAACTTCCATGGACGTGTAATCGTCGCATCAGTGAAAAATTTTCAGTTGGTTGCTTCTCCAGATAATGGTCTTGTTGGGCCCGAACATGATAAGATCATTCTTCAGTTCGGGAAAGTGGGGAAAGACGTGTTTACTATGGACTATCAGTATCCGATATCAGCTTTCCAGGCTTTCACAATCTGTCTTAGCAGCTTCGACACGAAAATCGCCTGCGAATGATATGGTTCAAGCAGGTTATTGATCCAACACAATCTCGTTCTTAATGACTTACTGGATTTCTTTAACTTTGTTTCATTATTCCGTTTTCTTTTTTTAAAAAAAATATAATCAACCTACTAGATTGATTCATTTTTCCCCTTGTTTAATATTTAGGTAAATTTCCATTCCCAGCGAAGTCTGTTTTTGGTGTTGGTTCTGTCACGGGGTAAATTATTCGGCAGCATGTGTAAAACTTCTTGCTGTAAATAAATGGGAAGCAAAGTGGCCTCCACTTCTTCACAGTTTCCTGCTTTTAGAGCCATGCTTGAACTTCATTTGCTAAGTTGTGATACGGAGGATCTTGGGAACTGTATAAACTTATCAAGATTCTCACCGTACATTCTATGTGCATAAAAGAAACTCTTCATCTTAAATAAGATTTTCATTTCTTTGTTCGATGTATGTGTCTCTTATATTATGTCCCAAATCTATAGTCAAAGATGTATTTATATCAAATTTGAAATTGTCACAACGGAAACCTCACCTTTCCACATACTTTCTATATATTGCAAAAATGAAGATGACTTTGATGTTACAATAATGTCTCAATTGAGACAGAGCCCACGTACATGGAGAAGAATTTTTTCTCTAAACGGCTTGCATTTGGCGATTTGATTCCTGGATCGACTCGTTTGTTTCCTCCACTTCCACTGGGAGATCATCTGAACTTTGAACTGGTTGATTTAGGCCTTGGACGAATCGAGTGAATGCAGGAAAATGTTCAGGAGAAAAGAAATAAGCTCCCATTCTTTGATATGTGAACAAGTCCATTGTTACATGCTCGTTCAACAAGTGTTTCTTGATCAATTCGAAACGCCTGGAATCACCCGAAACCAGTAAGTTTTGGCCAGATACCTCCACACAATGGTTTATGCAGGAAGCTATTATTTGCTCGAGCAATGATTCTGGGCTCGAGCGAGATTCAACTGGCTGGTGCTCATCTGATAGGTCCATTCCAGGGAGTATAATCTTGCACGAGTTCTTCGCAAAAATTTCAGCTATAGATTCGTATCCATCTCTGTTGACGGTGTTATAGAACCCTGCTGTTAACTCGGAAGGGTGGGAACGTGATTTAAACCACGAGTGTATCAGGGGAACTTTACCAGATATAGTAACTGGTACGTCTTTGAAAGTCGCTGCCGCAAGTGACAAGATTCGTTCTCCGTGGGATACCAGAAGGCTTGAATACCAAGAAAGGAAAAAATCGCCATATGGGCTCTCCCAAGATCCACCATTTTCATTGAAAAAGCCAGTGGAGATTGGAGTATCATTGTAGCCAGGAGCATCATGAGGACCACCAAGTCCCCATAGAGGATTTCCCAGTTCTTCGGCATGCTGCCTAAGATTTCTAAGCATATATTCGTCGTAACATTGGAATTCTCCGGCCCCACGACGACTATTGCTATTAAGTGGTTTGTGGTGTGATGGATATCCAAGCTCGCCGTCTGGTCCAAGACCAATGGATATACCCTGTTCCATACAAAAGAATCCAACCAAAATCAGCCATCTCTTTTGCAATTCTTAACTATTGTACGCTACCAATCAAAATGACCTCTTACCGTGATTGTGGAACCTAAAAAATGTGAGAATTCTGATTTGAAGGTACCACAAAAATCTCGGTACACTTCGAGTGGCGTCTTTCCATAAAAAACCGGAAGATCGTTCACTGCCAATGACAGACAGTTTTTGTATCGCTGTCCTGACCGGTCGGTGAAGTATATGTTCGGGTCGGATTCACCCGTTCGAGAAACCCATTCTGGAAGTGGGATTTTGTGTTCTTCAGATGAATGGAAACAGAGAGACACATGAAGCTTAAGATCTAATTTTCGAACCATTTCTACAATAGCATGATATCCAGTCCAGTTGTACTTGCCCATGGTTTCTCTTTCGACTATCCCCCACCACACCGGAAGCTCGACACCATCTACTCCCAATAATTTCAAAGCCTTTAACCCTGTCGCTATTGCCCGTGCATGGTTTATTGTATTGCATTTAGATACAGTATCAAGCGGCAAACCGACATACAATTTCACACCATCAATCTGCAAGAGATCCACAGCAGATTATGTCATTCAACTTTACAAGAATTTGTTACTATCACAACCATCTACAACATAATCATGCCTACTTTCATCAACATGAAAACAAATGGACATGAATCCATCATCAAACTACAAATAGATCAAAAAGAAGACAAATCAGAATCAGAATCAACAGGTTTTCATGTAGTAGGACATTCACATGGATGGCCGGAACAAATATGGACACTAACAACAAAAATAACCATATATAGTTGTATTCAAGCACCCACAAAACCAGCCAAAAAAAACTCAAACTTTAGAAACAAACCAACCAACATATCAACCAATATTTTCGTTTCATCTCCAAGAAAGCTTACAGGCTTGGCTCTTGCAATTTTTGAAGGTTTCTCAGAGAAGACAACAGCTCCATTCTGCGAAGAGGCGGAGGCTCTGAGGCTGAAACCAATGCCAGATTTAGAAGGCCAACGGAGGCTCTGGCTTTGACAAAGATTCCATCCCTTTAAATTCTTATTATTACTCTTCGAATTCCAAATCTTGCTACAGCTACAGAACCCAAGATTATTATATCTTCCAATATTCACCTGTGAGCCTCCAATCACCGAAATCTCCATGATTATTCAATGGGTCTGGTTCAGCGAATAAAAAGATTGAATCTTTAATATTATCTGTGTCAGAAAAAAATGGATGGAATTGGATACGAAAGAATTTTGAACTAATTTAAGAGAATCTAGGGGATGATCTGTGTAAATTTATAGAGATATTGGCGATTAAATCATGAATGTTTGAATTGATTCAAAGGAAGAAAAGTAGGAATTTTAATAGGAAA
The DNA here is from genome assembly GCF_033568475.1 of Henckelia pumila. Classification (NCBI taxonomy): domain Eukaryota; kingdom Viridiplantae; phylum Streptophyta; class Magnoliopsida; order Lamiales; family Gesneriaceae; genus Henckelia; species Henckelia pumila. The sequence goes on along the minus strand of NC_133123.1, from coordinate 7,091,404 downwards.
GGAAGAAAAACATGTGTGGGACACGTTCCGTATGGAGAGAAACAGCTGTCCACTTGGACCGAATTATATTCCTCTTTTACACCATCCTACGTTTGGATTGACCCAAATTTCTCACTCTTAATATGAATCAATGAGAATTTCGTTTTAGAATTGAGTTTCGAATTCGAAAACGTTATTTTAAATCGAGATTTTGATGTGAGATGAGTCATACATCATTGCGAATAAAAAATTTATTTACGTTTTATAAAAATTTTATAAGATGGTTTTATAGATCAATTTTGTGAAACTGAACTTCTTTTCAATTTTATTTTAAAAAAATATTATTTTATGTAATAAATATTAAATGAATATGAGTCTAAGCGACGTATATATCTATGCTATCTATATTTTTTCATACAAGTGTGAGGGACCTATAATAACAATTTTCGGTGTCGTGGTAATTTTTCAAAAATGACAAAGAATAACCCCACATTTTGTCTATTTTAATTTTATTCAAAAAATATATATAATAAATCCATTTTTGTAATTTTTTTATAAAAATTTTGTAATTTGAAGCTCTCTTATAATTATATAATCCACCTTCAAAATTTTAAAAACTAAGAGATTAGATTTTTAAAGATTAAATCACTCCTAACAAAAAAAATTTATTATACATAAGTATAATTTTTTTAAAAAAAATTAACATAATAGATATATGTGTGAGTTTATGTATTATGCACTACGCAACGTACATCAAAGGCGCTGGTATATATTAAAAAAAACATTTATTATTATTATTATTTTAAAACAAAGGATACGGTACACCTGTTTCTGTTTGTGGATGATAGTATGTCAAAAGATCTGACGTGTAAAGTTAAGAAAAAAATTATGATATTTGACGATTATACGTAATACGCCAACTAATTTAACGGTAAGGACCATTATTATTTTTTTTAATTTTTATTTCCTAAACTAATAATTGGAAAATTTTATTTATTTGGACGCTGACTCATTTTCATCCATGTTGTATAGCATTTACATGTTCCAACTTGGACCCCTCATTTTGGTAAACCAAATTATATTATATTATATTGTATTAGATAAATATGTCTATCTCTTTTTATATTCCCTTTGCTTTTTCAAAAATAAAAAATAAAAGAAACAAATGATTGGGGCGAGAGAGGTCAGACACGTCACACATCGCGAATTAGGAAGGCGTGCCAAATAATATAATATTTGGTCATAATTGGATTCTATTTAAATTTCACTAAACCAAATGTTAAGGTGTGGACGTGACATGTGGCCTTCACAAGCACCAAATTATATTATATTATATTATATTATATTATATTATATATTTAATAAATCATCGACCATAAAATTCAAGCACCACGAAATCCATACAACTTTCAAAAAACTTGTAATGCCAACAAAGTAGAAAGTATCTAAGCCTCTGCCTCACCATGAATTCATAGTTGGCATCACCTTCATTTAGGGATGTAAATGAGACGAACAGTTCGCGAACTGTTCGGGTCTCGGCTCGTTAAAAGCTTGTTCGAGCTCGTTTAATGAGGCTCGTTGAGGCAAACGAACCAAGCTCGAGCTTTACAATATTCGGCTCGTTAGCTCGTGAACATGCTCGTTAACAGACTCGTTAACAAGCTCGTAAGTCATCTCTTAGACGAAAAAATAATAGTATTGATATTTAATTTATAAATTTACACTTTACTTAAGAAAAATATTGAAAAATCTATAAAAATTAATTTATTAGAATAAAATTACAAATTTTAATAATAGTATTATATTTTTTTCAAATATATAATTTAGTTTTTAATTAATTTAATGAATATTTAAATTTATAGTTTAAATATATTAAGCTCGTTTAGGCTCGATAAAAGTTCGAATAAGCTCGTGAGCCATAAATATATTCGTTAAATAAGCTCGGGCTCGGCTCGTTTATAAATGAACCGAGCTTGAACATTCAAAAGCTCGGCTCGGCTCGTTTACATCCCTACCTTCATTGTGTAGATTTATAGATTTGGGAAAACTTGTAATTTATTATATGTCTTCATGAGATAATGAATGTTGTGTCTATTTAAAATAATAATAATAATAATAATAATACAGCGTTCGTATTAGCATATTATGTAACATCTATTAGAAAAAAAATGAGAAAACAGTTAAAATAAATGAATAGGTCTCCCGTAAAGGTGTAAAAAGCGATCACGATCCACTAACCCGACCAAAAAAACCTTTATGTTAGAGCTGATAATTCTTGGGTTTAGGTCAGAGTATTTTGGATCCGAAAATATTTTTTGTGCCGACCTAATTATTACATGAAATCCGACTCGTAAAACTAATTTTTCTCCATAAATTATGATGCTATAGACCAAATAATATCATCATATATTATTAATAATTATAATTTGTTATTAATATATAGGTTGAAAAAGTAATTTAGTTACGGTAAAAAAAAGGTAATTTAGTTGAAATTTGTCAACTAAATTTATAAAAAGATTTCAGTTTTATTTATTTTTAATGCGTTGTTACTTGTTTTAAGTTTAGATCTAGTGCAAAAAAATTGTAAAAAGATCGATGAATAGAGCTTTAAATTATTGTGAAAAAGTAAAAATTTATGGTAAAAAGTAAAAACTTCAAAACTCAAAATATATCAAACTCTACACTTTATAATATTTTTCTCTCAACTCAATTGTATTTTTCATCACAAATGAAGACCTATTTATAGATCCACATTTGAGATTAGTCCAAAAATTAAAACATCATCATCTACATCATCACACACTAATTTTCCACATTTTACAACTCAATATTCAACATTCAATATTCAACAATAATAAAATAATATATTTTCAACACTCCTCCTTGTGATGATGATCGTCATATGATGATTGTCTTTATTATATGTTTTTATGATGTCTCGTTAAAAACCTTACTAGGAAAAACCCAGTGGGATAAAAACCATAGCAAGGAAAAAAAAGCGCAGCCACATAAAATCCCCCTCATGTTAACATGAGTGATTCTTCACATATTCCGCAGATTGCGAATCCCAATGTTGTATATATGTTTTCTGAATATCGTCGTGGGAAGTGCCTTTGTGAAGAGATTTGATGAGTTCTCACTTGATTGAATATAACAGATATCAATATCTTTATTCTTCTCAAGTTCTTGAGTGTAGGCAAAGAACTTTGGGGGTATATGTTTTGTTCTGTCACTTTTGATGTATCCTTCTTTCATTTAAGCAATACATACAGCATTGTCTTCATACAAAGTCACAGGCTTCTTGTTTACTCAATCCACACGATATTTGAATATGTTTGGTCATTGACTTTAACCATACACATTCACGACTTGCTTCATGTAATGCAATAATCTCGGCGTGATTTGATGAAGTTGTTACGAGTGTTTGTTTCTGTGAACGCCAAGAAATTTCGGTGCCTCCACGAGTAAATACATATCCGGTTTGAGAACGTGCCTTATGTGGATCAGATAAATACACAGCATCAGCATAACCAATGATACTTTGATTGGTGTCTTTTGAGTACAAAAGTCTCAAATCTGTCGTTTCTCGTAGATAACGAAATATATGTTTAATTTCGTTCCAGTGCCTCTTTGTTGGATATGAACTGAATCTTGCCAATAAATTTACAGCAAAAGATATATCAGGTCTAGTACAATTTGCAAGATACATAAGGACACCAATGACACTTAGATATGGTACTTCTGAACCAAGAATAACTTCATCATCCTCACATAGACGGAATGGATCATTTTCTATGTTTAATGATATTACAACCATTGGAGTACTTAATGGATTTGATTTATCCATATTAAAACGTTTAAGGATCTTTTCTGTATAATTTGCCTGATGAACAAAAATTCCACATTCTTTTTGTTCGATTTGCAAACCCAGACAGTACTTGGTTTTTCCAAGATCCTTCATTTCAAATTCTTCCTTCAAGTACATCATAACTTCTTGAATTTTTTTATTCGTTCCAATGATGTTTAAATCATCAACATATACAACAATTATTACACATTCGGATGTTGTTTTCTTGATGAAAACACAAGGGCATATTGGATCATTTACATATCTCTTTTTCATCAAGTGCTCACTTAGCCGATTATACCACATTCGGTCGGATTGCTTCAACCCATATAATGATCTTTTCAATTTTACAGAATAAAATTCTCTGGGTTTTGAACTTTGTGCTTCATGCATCTTAAATCCTTCAGGAATTTTCATATATATATCACTATCAAGTGATCCATATAAGTAAGCCGTAACAACATCCATCATACACATTTTCAAATTTTCAGAGACTGCCAAACTAATCAAATATCGAAACGTAATTGCATCCATAACAGGAGAATACGTTTCTTCATAATCAATTCCAGGCCTTTGAGAAAAACCTTGTGCAACAAGTCTAGCTTTATATCTGACTATTTCATTTTTCTCATTTCGCTTTCGAATAAAAACTCATTTGTATCCAACAGGTTTTACACCTTCAGGTGTGAGGACTATAGGTCCAAAAATATTGCGTTTATTTAGCGAATCCAATTCAACCTGGATGGCATCTTTTCATTTTGCCCAATAATGATGAGTTTTACATTCACCAAAGGATTTTGGTTCATGATCCTCGTTTTCATTTATGATGTCACATGCCATATTATAAGAAAATATCTCATCAATATCTTTTATATCTTTTCGGTTCCATATTTTTCCAGTATTAATATAATTGATAGAGATTTCACGATTCTCGTCAGTTTGTGGTTCTGACAGAACATTTTTATCATCTGGTGTTTCTTTTGGAACACCATTTTCTAATTTATGATCATCGTGTTTCTCTATGCCTTTTCTTTTCCGAGGATTTTTATCCTTGGAACCGACTGGCCTTCCACGCTTCAAGCGTTTTATGACATCATGAGTGTCTTCAATTTGTTTCTTTGGAATTTCAATTCGAGCAGGGGCATTTACAGCGTGTATATATGATTTTTTACCCCTTTTGTGTCTCCAAATGCATCTGGCATTTGATTTGCAATTCTTTGCAAGTGTACAATTTGTTGTACATCTTTCTCACATTGTTTGGTCCTTGGATCCAAATGTAACAATGATGGTACATACCATGTGATTTCTTTTTCGATGTGTTTCTTTTCTCCCCCTAACATTGGAAAGATTTCTTCATTAAAATGACAATCAGCAAAACGTGCTGTAAACACATCGCCTGTTTGAGGCTCAAGATATCGAATGATTGATGGGCTATCATAACCGATATAAATACCGATTTTTCTTTGAGAACCCATTTTTTATCGTTGAGGTGGTGCAATAGGCACATACACCGTACATCCAAAAATTCTCAAATGAGAAATATTTGGTTCTTTACCAAATGCAAGCTGCAATGGGGAGAATTTATGATATGCACTTGGTCTGATGCGAATTAATGCTGCAGCATGTAAAATTGCATGTCCCCATATAGAAATAGAAAGTTTTGTTCTCATAATCATTGGTCTAGCAATCAGTTGTAGACGTTTAATCAATGATTCAGCTAATCCATTCTGTGTATAAACATGAGCAACAGGATGTTCAACAGTAATTCCCATTGACATACAATAGTCATTGAAAGTTTGGGAAGTAAATTCTCCAGCATTATCAAGTCTTATTTTCTTGATTGTATAATCGGGAAATTGATTTCGTAATTTTATTATTTGAGCCATTAGTCTTGCAAATGCCACATTTCGAGTTGACAATAAGCATACATGTGACCATCTGCTGGAGGCATCGATCAATACCATAAAATATTGAAATGGTCCACATGGTGGATGAATTGGCCCACAAATATCACCCTGAATACGTTCAAGAAATATGGGTGATTCTGTTTGGATTTTAGCTGGCGATGGTCTTATAATAAGTTTTTCAAGAGAACATGCTTTACATTGAAACTTATTATTCTGAAAGATCTTCTGGTCTTTCAATGGATGACCATGCGTATTTTCAATAATTCTTCGCATCATTATTGAACCAGGATGTCCCAATCGATCATGCCAATTGGTTAATATTGAAGAACTATTAACCACCATATTTGATTCGATTGGCCTTATATGTGTATAATGCAATCCAGTAGGGAGCATTGATAATTTTTCAACCACATATTTCTTTCCTGATTTATATGTGGTAAGACACATATATTTTTGATTTCCATCAGTTATCGTCTCAATATCATATCCATGAAAATATATGTCATTAAAACTCAACAAAATTCTTTTTGATTGTGGTGAATATAAATCATCATTTATCAGAAATTTTGTACCATTTGGTAACAAAAATTGTGCTTTACCACAACCTTCAATCAAGTCTACAGGACCTGATATGGTATTCATCATTGCTTTTGTTGGTTTTATTTCCAAGAAATATCTTTTATCTCGCAGAATAGTGTGCGTTGTATCACTATCTGGTATGCAAAATTCCATGATATTATTTTCATGTTTGCTCATAGCATTTTCATATCAAACTTCACAAAAATCTAATAAAGAAAAATCAAGGATAATATATATATGAAAAATATATCATGTTTCATAAGAATGCATGAAAAATATAGCATGTTACATTCTAGTCCCACCAATATATTAATCAATATTCTCGAAATCATTTGAAAAAATCGGCAGCATTGAAATAAGTTGAACCACTTAAATGGTTACTGATTTCAACAAAATTGGTCTCTTTTTCTTTTTCATTTATCGATACTTTAAAGAGCTTACATAAGTGCTCAGGGATACATGACCAATTTCTTGGAGTGCCACATTTATAATAAGCACTCTCATATCTTTTTGAATGATTTTTATTTTCACTCATATTTTCATGCTGCCCTTTTGGGTGGTTCGTGACGTTCTTTTGAGATTAGTTATTGAAGTAACTATCTCGATTATTTTTATATCCACGACCGCGATCATTTTTACATCCACGTTCATGACCACATCCACTTCCTCGACCACGACCAAAATCTTGTTTATGCCTTTGATTTTAGTTTTTATTTTTCATTACGACATTTGCTTCAGGAAATGTCGTTGATCCAGTGGGTCGGGATTGATGATTTCTTATTAAAAATTCGTTGTTCTTTTCTAGTGATATCGAGAGCAACGAATTTAAGTTTTGCCAAATTTGACATGATGGTACTAGAAAAACAACAATGCATTTTATTAGTTAATTTTCATTAATATGACAATACAAAATAATGGATAAAAGACGCGTACAAGTATGTTTAAAAATAGATAAAATGTGTGCGGTGGAAAATCGCTGGTGAGTATAAGACTCGTGAGCATGATGATCATAGCCGTTATGAAAAATAGCCTTATAAATGCCATCATCTTCATCTTCGAAAAATCGAAAAAATATTTTGAGAGAAAGAATGAATTTTGGTGTGATTGAAAATGAGTTTGAGTGAACATATTTATAGGCAAAAAACTAGCCGTTTTGTGACCGTTGGGGGTAAGGAAAAAATTGAGTATGTGTTGAATAAAATTTGTGATAATGGTGCAATGCATATAATGATAATCATAATTAAATAATTATGTATATCATATCACATTATTATAAGATTGGTGTCGTAGACAACCTTTTATATAATATTGTGAAATTATACCAATATAGTTAGTATAAAGTCAGGTATAGTATATCATATCACATTATTATAATATCGGTGTCGTAGACAACCTTTTATATAATAACACGAGATTATACGAATATGGTTAGTATATAAATACACAATAATTTATATCATATCACGTTATTATAAGGTCAGTGTCATAGACAACCTTTTATATAATAACATGAAATTATATATTGATACAGTTAATATATATACATAATAAATATATATCACGTTATTTTCTAAAAACCTTAAAGGCTTTTATACTTGTCGTATCCCTTACCGGGAGTGTGGGATGTCGTCTTAACATCCTCACAGGATTTATAACAAGTTTTGAAAAAAACTATTTTTTTCATAACATGATATTATATATTAATATATACACAATAAAAATATATAAACAGTAAAATAAAAATTCTTACTTGTTGAATATTTTTGACTTCTTCTTGTATTTTGGAGCGTCGAAAAATATAGAGAACCTTCGAGCGATCGTGCTGATAACGTGTTGTGAAAAAATAAAAATTTATGGTAAAAAGTAAAAACTCCAAAACTCAAAATATATCAAACTCTACACTTTATAATATTTTTCTCTCAACTCAATTGTATTTTTCATCACAAATGAAGACCTATTTATAGATCCACATTTGAGATTAGTCCAAAAATTAAAACATCATCATCTACATCATCACACACTAATTTTCCACATTTTACAACTCAATATTCAACATTCAATATTCAACAATAATAAAATAATATATTTTCAACATAAATAATTAAGGCGATTTTTTTGTTCGCGTTTGAAGATCTTTGTTGTATATTAGTATCATAGAATTTTAAATTTTAAATATATTTATTTATTTTTAAAAATATTTGCATTTTCTAAATGATTAATATTTCTAGATCAATTGAATGATTGAAATACTAAAATTCAAATATAAAATATTTAAACATGTATCATATATACTATATATAAAAAAAGATGTTTATTAAACAAAAGAGGAGATCATCTTTTTTTGCCAAAACTACATTACATGATAGATATCACACTTTAATTTTTTGTTTTTTTTAATAAAAAAAATATTGACATTAAAAATTATAGTTTAGTCATTAGATAATTTGATAATTTTTACAACTATGATACTGCTACTACTTAAATATAAATCACATTAATTTTAAAAAAAATATTGAATGCGACGATACACTATTATTAGATAATAATTTTATTATCATTCGTTTAAATTTAAAATATTTTTTATTATGATTATGTGTATCGAATTTTTATAATTTTGTTAAATAATAAAATAATAATAAATAAAAATCAAATCGAGTTGGCATGTTAATCGAGTAATTGGATTGTTCTTGGTTCGGGTTTAAAGTTTTGGAGTTGTTTCAAGTTCGGAAGTATAGATTTATATAATATTTAATTTTGTTGCTCAATATTTCCATTACATAGATATATTTTTAATATTCACAAAATATATATTTTCACTCCCATAACCTCATAAGCTTTTTATTTGATTTTTCTGCAACAAGAACGTATGATATTCCTTTATTTATTTAGTACACAGAACTTATGTCAAGATCGTGAAATTACTAATTAAATTGAAATTTTTTTTGTTAGACATTGAATAGTCTAGAATTCAATTAGCCATATTTCCAGGCCATTTAATTTCATATATTTTAAGAATTATTATGAAATATAAAATTTGAGGAAAAAAATAATTTGTAGACAATGAAAATGCATTATTTATTTATTTTACATATACATATGCTTAATTTGTCACCAAGCCATAAGATAAGACCAACAAGTTGACGAGGCACAGCATAACAAAACATTCAAAAGCGAGGTGGTTCACCAGGGAACCCAATAGGGCCGGGTTGAGGTACTAAGCCTGATGGGCCGAAGTGACTACCCATAATTCTTACTGGTCCAGGCCCAATTTGTGGCGGCGGCGGCGGAAACCGTTGGTCTGGTAAACCAAATGGAGGCCTAGGTGGACCATACCTCCGGCCCGTGAAGCAGTCTTCTATGAGCCAGCAGCAACAGAAGACATAGAAGCTGCAGCACTCAAAATTAATTAATTATTCCATTCAATATTATCTCAACAAAGTGAATTTCTGCGGGGAGTAATTACGATAATTGTTCTCAAAGAAAAGAATAATTAATATCACACGATTGAGCAGTAATTACGATAGATTTCAAACATATTTACTTAATAATCACTTTCGAAATAAAATATATCAAATCAAATTCATCGATCCAAAGCAACGGAGCAACGTTTCTTTAGAAAACAAAAGAAAAAATGGATCGTTTATAAAGATAAAAGAGATTTGGAGTTCTTACCAAGAAGAGATAACTGAGCATAGATTATAGAGTAGACCCGAACCCGGATGGTGACCATACGAATCAGGGCCAGGCCCATATCCACCAGGCCCACTTGGTGCTCTCATGGTTGAAAGACAAAGGAGAAAGAAGTGGTAATAATGGAAGAGGAAGACGACCGAGACGGTGGAATTTGGAAACATTTCATGCAAAAATTGTACACGCGTCCACTTCTTAAGTACTCAGTACTCCTTCGCGCGCACAAATGCTCCCAAATTTTATTTATTTATTTTTTTTGTTGTTGTTGTTGTTGGGGGTATTATACGATTATTACTTGTTCGGGTTTTCACAAAAAAATAAATTATTGGATTGTGAAAAATCAAAATTTAACAAACAAAATATTATATTTATTATTTATTAATTTATAAAAACATAGTTGTTTGTTTTCCATTATTTTAGTAAAGATATATTAACAAGAACAAGAAAAAAATGATGACCGGATATAAAAATTGGACTATATATTCGACACAATCAAATATTTCTTCATAACTAAAATTGCTATAAGACGGTTTCAAAGACAAATTAATCATTTTTAATGTCAGATTATTACATTAATACCTCAAAGCTGAAGCATCATTTGGTGCGAAACTTGAACTAATAAAAGTTTTTATAATAAGGTATTTTGAATTAATTATATTTTCATGTTTATAATAATTTCGATTGATTATCCTTTTCTGTCAATTGTGACGAACATTATCTGAATCTGAGCATGAATTCATGCGTCGGTGCAATTACCAACGGAATCATTGCTCCGCAAATGCCGAATTCGGTGTATTGCAGCGCTTTCATATCCGTAGCTGCGGCTTCTCGTTCATTCCCCGGAAGCTTCAATTTCACTTCCTTTAGGAACTCCAAGATTTCAGTCAAAGTCATCGCTTCCTCTGCCATCGGTGAGCAGCGTATACTTATATGCTTTGGTTTTGTGTGTGGAAATTGAGGTTTTGAATCAGTTTGAAGTTTCGTGACATCATGTGATTGTAGTATATTTTTGTTCATACAAATGTGCTGCGGGCATTGATGCAGGGTTGGTTATACCGAATGATTTTGTGATATTGTGGTCGTTTTCTTGTATCTTGCTGCAAATTTGAAAGTTAACTTTGTGGGCACTCGACTCACTTGAAGGTCATTTAAGATCGTTTTGTCGAGCACTAGTATAAGGTGAACCGCAGTTTCGGCTTATCTGAAGTCTGAACCAAGCTTGGACGATGAAAAAAATTATTTTGGTGAATTCTTGGGTTTTGGCAAACAGATACAAGCTAAATGGAGGGAAATTAATGTATGCAGAATTTGATTTCTTTACCTGATGTGTTAAAGGTGTCTGCAACGAATCGGAAGCTCTGTCTACAGAGGCAGTGGGAGCTAATGACTTGTTGATAGTTGGGCCAGGCGTACTAGGACGTTTAGTGGCAGAGCAATGGGGAAAGGTACTTTGGTGCTCAAAATTCAACTTGTGTTGGTGTATTTTTCTGATAACTTCATGTATTTCATGAATGCACGGCTGTCTAATACTTGCATTGTAGAACTTGTACGATTTTCAGTTGTTTTAGTCAAACCATCGACTTGTAAATAAGTTGTGTTTATATCTTTTGGGGATCGTTGAGCATGTGATTGTTGTTTTGGTTTTTGCTCTTGTAAGCTTGTATCTTAATGCATACTCCGAATTGGGACTAAACTAAGTAAATGTTTTAATGTGGCAGGAGCATCCCCAGGGCCAAATTTGTGGGCAGACAAGGACAAACAATCATCACGAGGAGTTAATTAAATTGGGGATCAGCCCATCACTGAAGGGAATGGAAGTGAAACATAAGTTTCCTTATGTGATTTTTTGTGCACCTACATCACAAAGTACGGATTACCCTGGTGAAGTCCGGTATGCTCAAGAACAAACCTGCACAACCCCTTGAAAGGCAATATGTTGTCTTATCATTTTTTTTTCTGTACAAGTTCAGTATTTGCTGAGATTGGTTTTTCGATGTTTCCATGCACCTCATTGGACATTGCTTACATGTTATGGGTTTTTTCTTTTAATAAGAGCAAGTTTCCTTGTGAGAACCGATTAACAATAACTAGACTCATCTCAGTTCTTTTAGCTGTAACATGAGGAAGTAGTAAAAGTAATATGGCCTATATGAGTTAATGAGTTGCTCTTTACTTTACTTGTCTATTATGTTCCATTGCCAACTTTCTGTGTCTTAATCAGCAACTTCTTTACTTTACTTATTAAAGAACCATGACTAATTTGTGCTGTAAACTAATTCTCTCTCCTTAACTCTGTTGGTGGTATTAGTATATTTAAAGTCAAATGCCAGTTTCATTTAGGGAAGCAACTTTGTGTCGTGTCTTACAATCAGGGAAGCAACTTTGAGTTGGAATGGGGAAGGATCTTTTATCTTCACTTCAAGTTCTGCTCCCTATGATTGCAGTGACAATGGATCATGTGATGAGGTATCTCATCTGGCATAAAACAGCCTTCTGCACAACACCTTTTCAGTTTTGTTGTTTTACTTTTTGAAAAATTTATTGAAAAGTTTCTTGAAATAAGTATTTCCTATTAAAAGATTAGCCAATATATGCAAGTAAGAAATAATGTTGTTATAACCAACATTATGGTATTTACAGTCTTCCGTGCTACGATACGAATTGCTGATTTGTTTTTTCTTTTACGAAATACTGATATGTTTGTCCTTACTCTACAGGATTCTCCAATAGTTCCAATTGGGAGGAGCCCCAAAACAGATAGACTACTGGAGGCTGAGAATGTGGTGTTGGAGGCCGGTGGTTGTGTTGTTAGATTGGCTGGACTTTACATATCCATATGGACTCTTAAGTAGTGAACATTATATCAAAATAGACACTTCTTGGAATTGAGTTATATAAACAGTGACCTTAACTCTCAGTACAAAGCAGATAGAGGAGCCCATTCATTCTGGTTGAGGAAACGAACTCTTGATATTCGTCCAGATCATATACTCAATCTAATACATTACGAGGTAAATGCTTGGACACGATGTTTATTACTTTACCATAACATGTGTGTAATGTCTGCTTTATAATATGACAATTAATGTTGTGGTTTGTACACTGCTACAGGATGCAGCTTCACTTACAGTTGCTACCTTACGAAAGAAACTTCGTGGCCGAATCTTTCTTGGCTGTGACAATCACCCTCTATCCAGGTATTTCTCGTTCAAATAGGTCGTAGTATAAAATACTGTAGAAATGTAGATGATGCATAAAAGCATTTTAGATGCTTTTAGTAGTTTTCATTCATGTATTCTTTCAGGCAACAAGTGATGGAATTGGTAAATGAGAGTGGAAAGTTCAGTGAGAAGTTTGAAGGTTTCACAGGTACACCGACTTCACATAGGATTGACTGTGTAGAATCATCCATTTTTTCTTGTACACTTGACGCCACATCTTTGCTATAGTAAATGGTCTTTACATCCTTCATCATCTGATGTGGTCACATGTTACTACTTTTGAAGGACAAACTGGCCCTCTAGGTAAGAAATTAAACAACTCGAAGACTCGAGCTGAGCTAGGATGGGAGCCGAAGTATCCAAGCTTTGCTCAATTCATTGCGAGTTTCTAAAAACTTGTGTCCAATTTGGCTTTCTGAGAGATGTAGTCGGAGGGAGCAGTGTATATAGAGTTATCTCCAATCAAGTCCTTAACATAGTTTTTCATTTTTTGTTCATGCTTTGATATTTTTTTCGAAACCATCTGTATTCGATGCAGTAAATTAGTTGTGACTTATGAGTGATGAGTACAAATTTTCAAGGGAAATATATTTCAAATATAATTTGTATGAAACAGGGAGAGACCTCAGTTGGATCCCATGCGACTGTTAAAAAACTTTTACCTCGTGTAATAATTTTTTAAAAAAAGAATAATATTATGCATAAAGTAGTCAATCCAAGAAAATCATCAAGAATTGTGATAAACAATGAGGTCATGGAATCAGCCCCTCATCTGAAAATAACAAAGATTCCAACATACAATTTATTACAATGCCAAGGCAAACGCTACCTTATTCTGTTACAGCATTCTTATTTACATGCCAATGGTACATATTAACTGTTCTTTTTTACTTACAAAGTAACAATATTAACAACATTCCAACCACAAATATCTCTACATGCCTGAAGCTTTCACTTGTTCAAACTTGAGCGACTTGTTGTGACCAGGACGAATGCATCAGCTTAGCGATAGAAATTTGTACACGAATAACTTCGTGAATGGCGCCACGATGAAGCACGCCAAGGACTTCTTCATTGTAAGCCGCTAAATCACCCAACGTTACGCTACGAGAATGTAATTCATCGCGTAAACGGAAACCATGGAACCATCTACCAAGCTTCCACCATTGCACACACACTTGCCTCTCTGAAATTTGACTTCTGTTTAGCGCCTCCAGTACATACTCGACCGGCACGCCAAGCCAGATGATGCAGTAATGCAGGCCAACCAAGTTAAGTAGCACATTGAGCTTCGGTTTGAGTAAGAACATTTCAACATCTTTGAATCCAAAATGCTGAGAATTGAGTAATTCGATGGCTTTCAGATAATTCCCAACCTCAATCGACTCGAAAGCTAAAGCTCGTTCCACAAAATCGAGTATCACGGCTGCTTTTCCAGCCATCTCATTATGCTTGAATACATACAACTCCCTCCACCCCTATCATCATCAAGAAAATATCCCTCTGGTTAAATATCCAGAATGTTCAAGTAATGAGATGAAACTACGAAATAACATTCTAATTTCTAAGCATTATACTTATACCACCAGATGATCTCACTTGTTTAGTTTGCAGACAAATTAGCAGTTTTTGTGATTTGTTAATTGTATTTGCTAAAGGATCAAATATCCAAGATTCGTCACAAATGAAAACTCTTCAAATTCTGACATGAAATTAAGATAAAAATCTCCCTAAAAAAAGAAGATAAAATCAAAGCAGGTCAAACTCAGAAATTTGTAAACTAAGCAAGAACCTTGGAATTGGAGTCCCTTATTCGATCAATTTCCTGGGATTGACTCCAGGATTTGTGATCCGAGGCAATCGCGGGCCACCGGGCTTTGCATAAAACCTCCCAAACGCAATCAGACCCGCATAGCTCCTTCCAGAACCTGGAGCAACAGCCTAATGAACACACATCCATAACCTGAAAATGAAAGACTAAATCTTTTTCAAAACCCACTTCAAAAAAGGACTGAAAAATCAAGAAAAAAGATACAAACAAGTTGAATATATATATATATATGTAAAGAAATGACCTCAAGGGATGAAGCTATTTTGAGAGCAATATCATCTGGAATTGAATTCTGTATACTGTCTGGTGAATTCATGTTCCTTGAATTCTGTGATTTTAGCAAGGAAGCAGATTTTATCTACCAAAGGAAAATACACAGTTAAGTAATTTTACAGGGGCTCATTCAATCTAGTTCTAGGAGGAAAGGGGTGAGTTCTGGATGAAATATTGTTTTGAATGATGCTGTAATCTGTAGGCTGTAGCTGTCCACGTACTATAAAGTTTTCTTCCCTTTTCACTCTTTTTATTGGAATCCTGTCACGGGACGTGTTTGGAGAACATCTATGGTTAGAGTGGGGCTCGTATTGACCTTGATATAACCATCTTAAATTTGCAATTATAATCATTATTATTTTTTTATTTACAATTATTTATTTCCTAAAAAAATAACTTTATCATTTTTTTATATATTACACACAAACTGACAAATTGTGTGACCCGTTCTACTAGTATAAAAATAAGTGGATACCGTGCTCTCAGTGTTTTTGGAACCGATCGCCGGACCGGTCTGATCCGACCCCAAAAACCGGAAAATCGGTCCAATCGGTCAGAACCGGTCAAGAACCGATTGGACCGGCCAAAAACCGGAAAACCGATTCAACCGGTTGAACCGATTTTTCGAATTTTTTTTATTATTTTTTGAAAATTTAATTTTTTTATTTTTAAACCTTAGATTTAATATTTTTATATATAAATACATTATTATTTGAAATTTCTACTTCATTTAAAAAAATATTTTAATAATTATTGGTTTTTTAAAAAATAAATAATTTATTATTTTAATAATTTATAACTATAATTGATATTTTAAATATATTTACATATTTATTTAGCTTTCAAACTATGTTAAATATATATTTTATGTCTATTTATATAATTTTTTAGTTTTTAAAATTCCAAAATATATTATTTATTATATTAATATATATAAACGGTTTTCCAGTTCGACCGTTCGATTAAAACGGTCCGACCGGTTGGATCATTTTTTTAAGTAAACCGGTTCGATCACCGGTCCGGTTATGAAAACACTGCGTACTCTCATGGGGTGTCCAAGTTGGTGGAGTAGGTGAACTGTTGGCCATATGTCAGGAGTTCGATTCCCCCTGCCAATATTTTTTTGAACTAGTCTGTCACACAGGGATTGCCTAGTATGATTTACCTGACTGGCGTAGTTTGCAGGTTATTGCGCTAGCCTGTCACACAGGGCTTGCCTAGTGTGATTTACCTGACTGACGTAATTTGCAGGTTATTGCGTAAGTTCGGAGGTTTACCCAGAGCACACCGAAAGATAACGGTTGCGGATTCCGTCACCAAACAAAAAATAATAAGTGGATACCATTCTCAAAAAAAAAAAAAAAAAAAAAAAGATGGATTGACCGGGCAGTATACTAATGCATCCCACCAAATCTAGAGCAAAATTAGCTAAATTCACTGAGCTAATCTTCTTCACCACATAAAAATTAAAATAGATGAACTGGGTTGAGTAGATGCTACCCGCAGGATAGTGCCCTGCGGATGATGTGGCGGCTCATGATTGGTCAAAATTAGTGGGACCCACTAATTTTGATAAATCATAAGATTACACATCACCCGCAGGATAGTGCCCTGCGGGCGGCATGTACTAAACCGATGAACTGTTAGTTATTTCTCGACCCGTAAAATGACGGGTATCAGCTTACCAGCAGCCACTTGCTGACCCTTTTTGACATTTATAAATATGAATGAATGTGGTTTAGAATTTGGTCCAGGAGTTTTTAGATTAAAACTAAATTTATTATTATTTTATAAATTTTTAGAATAAAACTCAATTTATAATGGCTGATTCGGTTACGGTTTACAGACGTCAAACCTGTCGATCCGTCAGGTGGATCAACCTATTTAAAAAAAAACGCATATATATATATAATATAATGAAATCCGGGTGAGTGTGATTGAATATAATGACATGTAATATATTTTTTTATATAAGATGATGAAAATTGAAATATTATATTTTTTATTGAATAAATGCAATAGATTTTTTTGTTGAGATAATGAAATATTTGATAGAGGTTTTATAAGTTCAATTATGCAAAACTTTTTTTTAAAATTCTTTAAATATGTATTTAAAAATAATTTTTTAAAAAAAATAAAAGGGTCGGCCCGGACCCGAAACCGCCGGTTAACCGGACCCGGATCGGAATCGGCCACGGGCGGGCCGGTTAAGGGTTGGTATTTTGCTGACCCGAAACCGCCGGTTAACCGGACCCGGATCGGAATCGGCCACGGGAGGGCCGGTTAAGTGTTGGTATTTTGCTGACCCGAACCCGGCCCGTGCACAGGTCTAGATATATTACATATATCTAAACTACAACTCACATCACTTATTCAAGACCCATGACAAATACACAACTAGAAAACTCATACTTTAGATTTTATTGCAATGATACAACCCGTGACAAATACACAACTAGACAACTCATACTTTGTGTATTTTATTGCAAATACACAACTAAACAACCCATACTTTGGTTTTTGTTGCAAACACACAACTCGTGACATTTATTCATCCTACTGAAAATGAATATTTATCACTCATGACTTGGTCATCATTTACTCATCCTACTGAAAATGAATTCTCATATGGAAGGTCCTTCAAATTTCTTTCAACGCATCCTCGTCGTCATCTGACGGCAAAGAGCGGCCTGGTGCCATGATAAAAAAAAATGAGTTTCATCTCATTGACCAACAACAAATGTGACGCCCCTTAAAAAATTAGAGTCTGGTCCGATCCGAACTCATTAGCCCATACCCGAGAGAGTTGGTCCAAAATCATTAAATTCGGTTATATTAAAAGTCCAAGTCAGATAAATTCCCAAAAAAGAATCTAACTCGAAAAGATAGATTTATGACCCAACCCGCGTGACGGGCCAGGCCCAAAGGGCCGAGCCTGTCTCGGAAGGGAAAAAGGCCGACCCGGGGCCAGTAAGGGAAACTTTGTTTAAGACGCAAGAATATTGGAAACACAGGGAGATCTCTAAAATATAAATGAAAATCCCGATAAAACCGAGATTGAAACGAAACTATTAAGTCGGTTCAGAGTCATAACCGCCATAGGCAACTGAGTCCTACCGAGAGTAGTATTCTACCTTAGGTAGGAGTCCTACCTGAAAAAAAATTCTACTTCCACGAGATAATCTACCCCTACCCCCCCGCCCCCCCCCCCCCCCCCCCCCCCCCCCCCCCCCCCCCGCGTTCTCTATAAATTAAGACTGACAAATCCGACCCTTCCTGATTTCCAATCCGTTTTCGTTTTGAATTTTTCTCGTCCCAAACTTTTTTCGACCCGAGTGGTCGGGATTTTTTTCAACCCGATCAATTTCGGGATCGGGATAGGCAACTCTACCCGACGGGATTTCCGACTCGACCCGAATATATAAATAATGTTTTTTAATAATATTTTTTAATTAAAAAATTTTTTATAATTTTTTGTTTTAATATTAATGTTTTATAATTATCTACCATATAATTATTTTTTTATATTTATATTTATATTTTTAATATTAACATTGAGTTATAAATTTTTATTTTTTTTATTATTATGAATAATTATATGTTTTTATTATATTAATCAAGTAGTTGTTTTAATTTATTTGTAATGTACTAAGAAGATGTTTTAGTTTTTTAATGGTTATATACAAAGAAATTTTAATTTATTTGTAATGTACTAAGAAATTGTTTGAGTTTCTTCATATTTTTTTTTAAAAAATATTTTCATAGAATTGTTTTTTAAAATATTGTTCTGGATTACCCTCTCCCGACCCGACGGAATCCCGAACATTCGGGTCCCGACACTTTTCGGGTGCGGGATCGAAAGAAAAAAATTCCAATTCCTATTGAGACGGGGTAAGGGGTTACGGGACGGGTCCCGACCCGATCCCACCCCTACTATAAATATGAGATATCTCTTATGATTTTACACATTCAAAAGATTACTAGAGATTTACCGAAGTAACTTCTGGTCGATTATTGCTGGATTTATCGTGTTTCCGTGAGTGTTGGAAACACTTGAAGATTACACAAGTGAAGTTCTGTTCGAGAGTGGTCCCTTGATTACTTCAAGTTTTCGACACGTGAGATTACACTCTATTGAGTTTATTGCATATTGTAATTTGTTTTTAGAGTGCTATTTATTTTCTCACTTTGTTGAGAAAAGTAATTTTTCGTAGACAATCACTAGTATTGCTTTTTGTAAACTGAATATTTTTCTAGTTATTATTTTGGCCTGAAGCACCGCACAAGTACTGGTTACTTGTGTATGAATATTTATGAGTATTTGTTTACTGCTTAGTCTTTATTCACGTTTTTATTTCGCTGCATGTTGTCTTAGATGTTGACAACACCTATTCAAATTTTATATTACCAATTATTCATGTCAAAAAGTCAAATCCTTTCAATGACAACATGCATGATAATACATAAATATGATTATTGAAGATGAAAAGAACGAGCGCGTGCCAGTCACAGATTATCGCGAAACATCCAGACCCCATATGTCGAAATGACACTTGATGAGCATGCATGTCCGATTTCAAGAGGTTTTTGCACGACATCGTCAAATAAAAGATAAGTCGAATCACTATGCACTTCAGGATGCTCTTATTGATCATTTATGAGAGGAGTATAGTAATTTGGAATATTAGTATTTTTAATGATCAATTTGTGTGTTGTTCTTTAAATCTTACTTGTCGTTTTTGTTTATCTTGTATTATATTTTATGTTTGTATGATTAATATTGTGTATTGTTTGCAATTTAATAACCAAATAAAGGCATTACTTTAAAAACTGGAGTTGAATAAATTTTAATTGTTGTATGGTTAATAATATAATATATAATTATTAATATATTATACTATTTATTTCAAGCTTATCGAATTAATTCAGTTGAACGATATATTATGTAATTATTTAATTGTATATATTTGTGTTTGTAAAAATAAAAATAAAAATTGGAGTATTTGGTAATATATACAATATAATAATACATGAATATTTTATAATAACTAACTTGATCAAATTAATGAATGAACAAAGATGCTCTTACTATATAACTATCATATTTTAAATTTATTTTTTTTTTCAATTTAAAAATATAAAAAATGTTTATTATTTTAGATGCAACATAAATTATTCATACACGCGAAAAAAATTTCATATACATTAATAGATCCGTCAATTTGGGTTGGGTCGGCCCGCCCCGCCACACAATTTAAGTGTGTTGGGTTGAAAATTTTTCAACCCAACAAAAGGTGGGCCTATATGGGCCAACCCGCCTAGGCCCGTGACCCGCGCGGGTTGACCCGCGGGCCTGGAGAATTAATATTTTATTTTAAATTTTATTGTGATAAATATATTTTTTAATAAAAATTGTGAATTTTTTTATATTAATTACTTTATTTAAAATTTACATATATGAAATCAATAATTAAAATTTTTTATTAATATGTTTTTATTAATATTTATTTATGAAATGATATTTATAATTAATTATAATAATTTTTATTTATTTTTACTTGTAATGAACTAATCTGCGGGCCAGCCTGCCTAATTCGCAATCTACTTTGGGTTAGGTTGGGTTGAGGATTTCCAGTCCACCGGAATGGTGGGTCGGCCCGCCCTCAACCCTCCAAAAGATGGGCTTTTGGTGGGCCAGTTCGCCCTTGACCCGTCTTAATATTTAGAAAATATAGGTTGGATAAACTTTTTAAAAAATTAAAGATTACGTGTTCAAAAGAAGAAGAACCATGCTCATGTTCAAAAGGTGATCACGTGTCATGCTCCTGGATTATACTAGCGTAACGTGTCAAAAGATCAAAACCAGAAAAGCTAGCTAGCATTCTTTCACAGTTAGTTTCAGGCGAAAGAAGAAGAAGAAATAATGGAGACTCAAAACCCAACAAAATTCACCATCCTCATGTATCCATGGCTGGCTCACGCCCATATCTCCTCTTTTCTTCAACTAGCCAAGAAACTTTCCGCCAACAACTTCCACATCTACTTTTGTTCCACTCCAATCAACATCCTCTCAATCCGCAAACAACTCCAAGGTACTCCCAATTATTCCAGCTCCATCAAAATCCTGGAAATCCACTTGCCATCGTCTCCGGATTTCCCTCCCCACTTCCACACCACCAAAAACGCGCCGCTGAATCTCCGATCCAAGCTTTACCGTGGTTTTCAGATGTCCATGGATGGATTCTCGGGCATTTTAAGCAGCGTGAAGCCTGATCTGTTGCTGTACGATGTGCTCCAGCATTGGGCTGTGAAGCTCGCTTCTTCCATGGGAATTCCCGCCGTGCATTTCAGCACAACGGGGGCCGCTTCAAATTCCTTCTTCTTTCACTTCTCCATCAAGAAATTAGAATATCACTCGCGCCTTTTCCCTTATCCGGGGATGTATCTTCGGGGGCACGAATGGAAGTCTTTGTCAGTGGATGCATCCCACGTTGCCAACGATACATCTCGTGAGGATTATGGCGGGGATTTCGCTGAGTCTAAAGACATCTGTTTGATCAAAAGTTGCAGGGCGATTGAAGGGAAATACATCGATTATTTATCTGTTTTGTTCCAGAAAAAAGTGTTGCCAGTCGGCCAACTCGTTACGCGGAGTGGTGATGAAGAAAACGATGCGGAAATCATGGAATGGTTGAGCGATAAAGTCCAATTTTCGACTCTTTTCATTTCATTTGGCAGCGAAAACTCTCTGTCCAAACATCAAATGGAAGAGACAGCAAAAGGGTTGGAGCTTTGCGATGTGAACTTCCTGTGGGTGGTGAGATCTCCTGTCGGGGAGACGATGAAGATGGAAGAGGAAATGCCGGAGGGTTTTCTGCGCAGAACGAGAGAACGAGGTATGATCGTGCAGAGATGGGTTCCGCAGGACAAAATCTTGGCGCACAAGAGTGTGGGAGCTTTCATGTCTCATTGCGGGATGAGTTCCACGCTGGAAACTGCGTGCTTCGGTGTTCCGGTGATAGCTTTGCCTCTGAAACTGGATCAGTACTTGAATGCTCGGCTTCTGGTGGAGGCCGGTGTCGCGGCGGAGGCTGAAAAAGACGAGAATGGGAATTGGAGGAGGGAAGCGATCGCGGACGCAATAAAGAGGGTGTTTTCGGAGAAGAAAGGAGAGAAGTCGATGAGGTTTGCGGCGGCGGAATTGAGTGAGAAAATGGAGAGAGAAGATGAAGATGCGATAATGGCGGAAGCGGCGGAGCAACTGCGGCGGATTTGTTTGAAGCATAAGCAGAATGGAACGTAAATTTGGACGTGTACGTGCATGCGAGTCTTGATTTGATTGGTATTGTGTTTTCGTTGAATCTTAGGCAGCTCTTTCGGTTTCCTAGGTTGCACCATAATAAAATATCATCGTAATACTTCATTTTTGGGATAACGATTTTAGTTTTGCATGTTTCGATTTTTGGCAATTTCAGTCATTTTTATTTAAAAATGCTTACGTGACACTATACACGTCATCTCCACATTAGCACTGACTTAGACTTAGTGCCGCATCAGCGTCACATCAAAAAAATAACTAAAATTGCCAAAAAAAAATAAAGATAGCGGATTAAAACTGAAATTTGAAAAGATGACCAAAATCGCAAAGTGATAAACATACAAGACTTAAAAAACAATTTTTCCCTCCATCTTTTTTTCTTTTAATTTTTTTCTCTTTCTTTGGTAAACGAGATTCTATCCAACACAGATTTAAAGATTGAGATTTACCGATAAATATGAGGTTTATAATTTTTTCAGTTAGACTTCATATATATCGATAAATTTCAACTTTTATACATCATTGGATAGTGCATGTAAATTTAGGATAAATTTATCCGTCATTTTTCAAAACATCAAATTCGATCCAAAAATTTGTATTTTTGTATGACAAAAACTTCTATTAAACTTGTTCATGGATTAATAATTTTCCAAAACCATAAAATTATGTCCGAAAATTTATATTTTTGTGTGCACAAAAACTCCTATTAAACGTGTTTATGGATTAATTTTTTTATCACAAATATGTACGAGGTGGATTCGTTTCGCGCATATAAATCCTTGATTCTTTATGGAAATTTTATTATTATTATTTTGTTTGCTAAGTACAAATTGAATATTCTCCCTCTCTATATATATTAATATATCTCAATAAAGTGATCTTCTTGGATGAGCTAATTAGCCGCGCTAAAAAAACTCCTCCAATAAATGATGACCTGTTGCTGACCTGAAACCACGAACAAAAGTGTTAAAGGGGGGGGCCGAAAGGTGTTCCGGCGTATCCCCTCCGACGCTCAAGTCAGATGCTAGGATAGCAAAATATAGAGAGTGGTGTGTGTACACGAGTGAAAATTAGGATTCAAATAATGAAAGTGAACCTGATATTTATAGGAGAGGACTCCGAATCTTACGCTTACCTTCCTTATCAGGAACCCGAGAATCCCGGGATTGCAATCCCGAATATATAGGCGGATATCTCGTCTGAATCTAGCTTGACCTGTGAAAATATCGACATGTACATTTTATCCGAGCTGACCTGTCATCACTAAGACTCTATATTGCTGCTCCCCCGGGGGTCATATGAAAAGTGGTGAGTGAGTTATTACTGAACTCCTGAACTCGCCCTAAACATTGATCCTAACATCTTAACTAGCTCACCAAGGTTGTCAAACCCATTTACTAAGCTAACTTCCTACTAATATTGGGGCTGAGCTGAGCCCCCAGCTCCCGACCCTAGCTGGAAATTATGGTAGGGGAGCTTGGCCGAGCTCCGAGCTCCCGAGCTGATCTCCCGACCCGAGATGTGAATTATGGTGGGGGAGCTTGGCCGAGCTCCGAGCTCCCGAGCTGATCTCCCGACCCGAGCTGGGAATTATGGTGGGGGAGTTTGGCCGAGCTCCGAGCTCCCGAGCTGAGCTCCCGACCCGAGCTGGGAATTATGGTGGGGGAGCTTGGCCGAGCTCCGAGCTCCCGAGCTGAGCTCCCGACCCGGTTCTGGTTTATTACGGATGTTCCTTTTATATTAGGGTCATCGATGAGCTGAGGTGGTTTTCTCCTCCGGGTATCACAAGTCCCTCCCATAAAAGTCGAATTGAGGTCAAAGACTCGAAATTCGTTTTTATTCTGAGATGACCCTAAATGAATGCCGAGCTGAGGTGCCCCACCAAGCCCAGCTATCATTCTAACAAGTACTATGTAATGGTAACTTCTCCAATTCCACTCAATCTGAGCCGTCCACCTGTCCTAAAATCAACGGCCTGAATTGATCCGAGCTTTCTATAAATAGGCCTCGCTGTAAAATTTCATTTTACCCTTCTCTGATTCCTATTCTCTGATTTTCTCTCCTTCATTCCCTTTTTTGAGCTGTCCTGCTGCTTAAAATTTCTTCCCGATTTTCGAGCTTCCCAAGTAAGTTTAAACCCCCTTAATGGCTTCTTCATCCCGCCCTCATCATGAGAGCTCAGATGAGGTATTTTCTGAGGTGGATCGATATGATTCACTCGCAATTACCCCAACAGGAGAGTCCCCGGGCAAGGATCCTGCTCCCGCCTCAACTTTCGCTCTGGATGATGATTTGGGGAGTAACCCGAAGGCCCCCTCAGTGCCCTGGTTTGACTTGTACTCATCTGAGCTAGATGCTTCGGATGAGGAAAAAATTAGGGCTCTATCTCATGCTCTCGAGGGTTATGAATTTATCATTCCTGACCTCAATGACCGAGCTGACAATCCCCCTATGGGATATTATACTTTTTATGTAGATCAGCTAGAAGCTGGCCTTAGGTTTCCTCTCCCCCCTCTCTTTCAACAGCTCAGTCGTTACTACGAGCTCCACTTGTGCAGCTTTGTGGTCCTTTTTAGAACCTTAGGTTTTGAAGTAACTTGTTTTACTATATGCAATTTTTTGCTCCCCAAACGTTCTGAGGAGGGCCCCTTTTACTTCTCTTGCCGCCCTAACTGCAAATGTTTTAAGGGCTCTCCCAGTTCCAACAAAAATTGGAAAAACTCCTTCTTCTTTGTTCACCCTACTGATACCTGGGACATATGCTCAGTCTGGATGGAAACCCTCCCTCTCCTGCCTGTTCCTGCCCCGGGCTTACGTCAGGGGGAGCTGTTTACTGGAGCCCTAAGGGCCATAGGGGAAAGGTGCTTTGATATCTCTGCCCTTCTGGCAGAGGACTTGCTCTGCCATCATGGGCTCAGCTCGGCAGATGTTTCTGTCCGAGGAAACTTAGGTATGGTCCTTCCCCCGCCCGTGCTCTTCTTTACTAGTGCTCTTACCATTTACTGTCCTGACCTCCCTTTGTCTTGTGCAGAAAAAAGAGTTATGAACGCCGCCATGAAGAGAATGCTGGAGAAGAAGAAAACGGCTGCCCCGTCGGGTGGTAAGACTGAAGGGAGTTCGGCCAAATCTAAAGCCCCTTCACCCCGAGCTAATGGCAAACCTGAGCCCTCTACAACCCAATCCAAAGGTTCGAAAAGGCGAGCAACATCAAGCCCGCACCCCGATGTGGTGGAGCTGGACTCCGGGAGATCTTCTATTCCAGAAGTGGTACCCCTCCGTTAGTTCAGGGCGGAGAAACCTCAGACTCCTGTGGTCCGGTGCAGGACCAATTTCTTTGAGATGTACCATGATGCCCTGCGTATCGTGGGGGTCGGGCCTACTCCAACTGCCGGGTCAGTCCTTCGGGATATGATTTCTCAGGTTGATGCTGATTATGTAAAGAACCTTGGATGGACTGAGCTGATGCAACGTTCTAATACTGCCTCAGCTGAGATAACCTTCCCCTTGCCATTATTTTATGTTCCTCTCTTATATTTATATTTACTTACTCTTTTCCTTTCTTAGGCCGCCGTCCTGAACGCCGAGCTATCCCTCCGAGCTTCCATGACTCGAAAGCAATTTTCCAAGGACACCCGAAATTATGAAGCTCATTTTGCTGAGCTTAATCAGTTAGCGGAGGACGCAAAGCTTGGTTATGTAAAGGAGGTGGCCAATCTCCGAGCCCAAATGGAGGAAATGCGGATGGGCTCTCAAGCTGAGGGGTTGAAGTTGCAAAATGACCTCCGAGTTCATGAGGTGCAGAAGGAGGCTTTGCAGGGGGAGCTCAAAGGTTCTAAGGATCAGCTTGCTCAAGCCCTCCAAGAGTTAGAGTTGTCCCGAACCGAGCTGGCTAAGGGGGCTGAAGGCTTCAAAGAAGGCTTCCTAAAGTCGGACGAGTTCATGGATGAGGTTGTTGTCCAAGCCTATGGCTACCTATCCAAAGGGTTTGAGGGTTGTACCCAACAGTTCAGGGCAGCAGGCTACCCCCCTGAAGGGCTCCCCGTGGATTTTTTGGATTTGGATGGGTTTGCTCTCTCTCTTACCTCAATAGAGGCAGCCAAGGAGGGTGAGGGCGAGGCTGAGCGGGGCGAGGGCGAGGGCGAGGATGAGGATGAGAGTTAATTCTAGTTTGTGGATGTAAACACTGAACTCTTTACTTTCTTATGTAAGTTCCTTTGCTTTATTATTTACTTATCGCTATTGTATGTTAGACTGATCTCCTTTATATTCAAACGCGAGCTGAGCTGAACTGAGCTCCCTAAGGGGAGGTACGATAAACACCGAAAATAATGCTAACACTCGAAGGCGGGCTGAGCCCAGCTCCCATAGGAAGGCAAGATACATACTTAAAAATAAACTACCCGAGGGTGTTGAGCTGAGCTGAGCTCCATGAGGGGAGATAAGTCTATCACTTAAAAATAAATCAACGCCCAAAGGTGTCGAGTTGAGCTAACACCCAGAGGCATTGAACTAATCTTAGCTCCCTAAGGGGAGCAAAGTACTTATTTAAAAATAAACCAACACCCGGAAGTGTTGAACTGAGCTGAGCTCCATGAGGGAAGATAAGTCTATCACTTAAAAATAAACCAACGCCCAAAGGTGTCGAGTTGAGCTAACACCCGGAGGCATTGAACTGAGCTTAGCTCCCTAAGGGGAGCAAAGTACTTATTTAAAAATAAACCAACACCCGGAAGTGTTGAACTGAGCTGAGCTCCCTAAGGGGAGCAAATTTCTTAGTTAAAAATAAACCAACACCCGGAAGTGTTGAACTGAGCTGAGCTCCCTAAGGGGAGCAAAGCACTTATTTAAAAATAAACCAACACCCGGAGGCGTTGGACTGAGCTGAGCTTCCGTAGCCGAGCTGAGCTCCCAGAGCCGAGCTGAGCTGCCGTAGCCAAACTTTCGACCTGACCTGACATATGTTCTTAGATCGCCTAAATGGGCTCCCGAGCTCCCGAGCTCCCAAACCAAATTGCCCTGATTCCCAGCTCATCTAAATGAGAGCAATGTGAAGGGACTCCTCATAATTACCAAGTGTGTGTTTAATTAACCTGCTAACACCATTTGTACCTGAGTATCTAAAATGGGCTAAGGGCTGAAATCAAAGTGCTGTAACTGAGTTGAGCCCAAAAATCAGGGTCGAGGTGACGTGACTAAGGTAGTAAGCTGAGCCAAAGTCAGGGGCCTAAGAGGCGTGACTAAGGCGATGAACTGAACCAAAGTCAGGGGCCTAAGAGGCGTGACTAGGGGTACAAACGAACTGAACATGTTCGTGAGCTTTACGAGTCCGCTCGATAAATATTTAATTCGTATTCAAGCTTATCGAACTCGAGCCGAATTCGAACATGTTCGAACTTTTTTTCGAGCCGAGCTCGAGCCGAAATTATACTGTTCGCGAATAGTTTGCGAACCTTAATATTTAATTAATATAATATAAATATATAATAAATATATATACATTTCGAACTTTTTTCGAATATTTCGAGCTTTTCGAACCATAATATCCGAATAGTTCACGAATAGGTTCGAATATTTCGAACCGAACTCGAACTCGAACTTCATTTCGAGCCGAGCTCGAGCCAAAATATTTGAAATTATCAAACTTCGAATCGAGCTCGAACTCGAATATACTCTTATCGAGCCAAATTCGAGCCTTAAAATTTTACCATTATTCGGCTCGATTCGGTTCGTTTGCACCCCTAGGCGTGACTAAGGTGATGAACTGAACCAAAGTCAGGGGCCTAAGAGGCGTGACTAAGGTGATGAGCTGAGCCAAAGTCAGGGGTCTAAGAGGCGTGACTAAGGCGATGAGCTGAACCAAAGTCAGGGGCCTAAGAGGCGTGACTAAGGTGATGAGCTGAGCCAAAGTTAGGGGCCTAAGAGGCGTGACTAAGGCGATGAGCTGAACCAAAGTCAGGGGCCTAAGAGGCGTGACTAAGGCGATGAGCTGAACCAAAGTCAGGGGCCTAAGAGACGTGACTAAGGTGATAAGCTAAACCCAAGTCAGGGGCCTAAGAGGCGTGACTAAGGTGATGAGCTGAGGCAAATTTACATCAATATTTCCGAAAAAGTAACTGCTCATAGATAAAAATAGAATGTAACTTGCATGAATTACAACTTAAAGGAAAATTGTACTTGCAACATTAAGAATAATATTTTCGTAAATTGTAAGCGCTCCAAGGCCTCTTCATCATCTTTCCCTTTAAATCTTCCAGGTAGTAAGCATCCGAACTGAGCCTCATCACCACCTTGTACGGTCCTTCTCACTTAGGGTCGAGTTTCCCTACAGCCACCTCCTGAACTCTCCTGAGCACCAAATCTTCTACCTGAAAACCCTTTATACGCACCCGACGATTATAGGACCGAGCTATCCTGTTCTTGTATGCCTCCATTCTGATATCAACAACTTCTCTCATTTCATCCAAAAAGTCTAGGTCTTCCATTCTCCTTTCTCCATTTTCCTCATCATAGAAAATGATCCGAGCCGACTCTTCTCCAATTTCCGCTGGCAGGACGGCCTCATTTCCGTACACCATACTAAATGGAGTCTCTCCAGTCCCAATTCTCGGTGTGGTACGATATGACCATAACACACTAGGGAGCTCTTCCACCCAATTTCTCTGGGCTTTTCCCAAGCGCGTCTTCAAGCTTTGCACCAAAGACCTATTAGTCACCTCCACCTGACCATTACTCTGAGGATAATGGACAGAGGTGAAGTGTTACTAAATTTTCATTTTTTTACACCAAG
This sequence comes from Henckelia pumila, assembly GCF_033568475.1. Classification (NCBI taxonomy): domain Eukaryota; kingdom Viridiplantae; phylum Streptophyta; class Magnoliopsida; order Lamiales; family Gesneriaceae; genus Henckelia; species Henckelia pumila. Next base: position 7,061,972 of record NC_133123.1, on the reverse strand, counting down.
CTTGCACTCGAGCCCCTTGAAATTGTCTCCCATTATCAGAAATAAGCTTCCTGGGTACTCCAAATCTGCATACTATATTCTTCCATAGAAATTTCAGCACTTCCCCTTCAGTAATTCGAGCCAAGGCCTCCGCCTCCACCCACTTAGAGAAGTAATCAATAGCGACCAACAAGAATTTCTTCTGAGCTGGAGCTGGAGGGAAAGGACCCACAATATCTATTCCCCACTGATCGAAAGGACACGCTACCACAATTCCTTTCATTAACATTGCTGGATGATGCTGAAGTCTGCTATGTCGCTGACAACTATCACAAGAAGTCACCAAAGCTATGGCACCTTTTAAAATAGTAGGCCAAAAATATCCTGCTAAGAGAACCTTACGGGCTAGAGAATAAAACCCCAAGTGATTGCCACAACACCCCTCGTGTATCTCCTTCAGGACATAATGAGCTTCCTTAGGGCCTAAACACTTGAGAAGAGGTCCAGAAAATGACCTCTTATAAATAACTCCCTCCACCACCACAAAGCGGAGACTCCTCTGCTTCAACCGATATGCTTTCTTTGGATCTTTTGGTAACTCGCCCTTCTCCATGTATTCCAAGAGCTCTCTTCTCCAGTCACTCTCTTCCTGAGCTAATGGTGTGAGCTTAGTAGAAGGTGTTAATTTCACTTGCACGACTACATCTCTGTTCTTCCAGTTATGAAGTGAGCTAGCCATCTTGGTAAGATAATCTGCTTTTTCATTGCTCTCTCTCGGAATTTGTTCAAACATTACCTCATCAAAGAGGCCCCGAGCTTCCTCTATTGCCCTCATGTATTCCTTCAACTTCTCATTTTTCACTTCATACGTTCCATTAACCTGCTGAGCTACTAACTGTGAATCAGAGTAGAGATGCACCCGAGCTGCCCCAGCTTGCTTAGCTGCTCGGAGGTCGATTAACACAACCTCATACTCTGCCTCGTTATTAGAAGCTCGAAAATCCAACCTAACTGTCAATCTGATCTCATCTCCACGAGGAGATATCAAAAACACCCCCACTACACATCCTTCATTATTAGAAGAGCCATCAACATATACTTTCCACAAATCCTCTGCTTCCAAATGTCTCGTTTCGGCCAGAAAATCTGCCAACGCCTGAACCTTAATGGCTGACCTTGGTTCATACTGGATGTCATACTCACTGAGCTCCGTAGTCCATTTCACCAATCTTCCCGAAATATCAACTCGAGTCAATATCCTCCCAATAGGGCTGTTGGTTAGTACCATAATAGGATGTGATAGGAAGTAAGGTCTGAGCTTCCTTGCTGTCATAACCAAGGCCAACGCTAGCTTTTCCACCTCCGAATACCGGAGTTCTGCACCCTTAAGGGCATGTGAAAAGAAATAGATAGGGTGTTGAGCTGCTCCCTCTTGCCTAATAAGTACTGAGCTGACTGCCCCTTCCAAAGCTGATAAATAGATGTACAATGGTTCACCAGGAACTGCCTTAGCCAACACAGGGAGTTCAGCTAAATAGCTTTTTAGGTCATCAAATGCCTTCTCGCATTCATCATCCCATTCAAATTTCTTGGCTTTACGAAGCACTTTGAAGAAAGGTAGACTTCTATGAGCTGATCTTGATATAAATCGAGACAAGGCTGCTATCCTTCCTGCCAACCTCTGAACTTTTTGCAGATTACGAGGAGCAGACATGGATCGGATAGCCTACACCTTCTCAGGATTGGGCTCTATCCCCCTCTCCGTAACCATGTACCCCAAAAACTTACCTCCCCTAACTCCAAATACACACTTCTTCGGATTAAGTTTCACCTGATAAGCTCTTAAAGTCGAGAAAGTCTCCTGAAGGTCGGCCAACAATCCCACATCATCCCGAGACTTCACCAGAATATCATCCACATAAACTTCCATATTTCTGCCAATTTGGGAGGCGAACACTCTGTCCATGAGCCTTTGATAAGTGGCCCCTACATTCTTCAAACCAAAAGACATCACTCTGTAACAAAAAGTTTCATGAGAGGTAGTGAAACTTACTTTGTCCTGATCTTCCTCCGCCAAAGGAATTTGATGATACCCCTGATATGCATCCATGAAGCATAAGTACTGATGACCTGCCGTAGAGTCAACCAACTGATCGATTCAAGGCAGTGGATAAGAAGCTTTGGGGATGCCTTATTCAAGTCTCTGAAATCGACACACATCCTCCACTTGCCTGAGCTCTTAGGGACCAAGACCACATTTGATAACCAAGTAGGGAACTGCACTTCTCTAATGTATCATGCCTCAAGGAGCTCATCCACTTCTTTTTTAATAACCTTATGCTTTTCTGGTCCAAAGTGTCTCTTCTTCTGTTTTATCGGCCTCACTACCGCAAGAGTGTTGAGTCGATGAACCATAATTTCCGCACTAACCCCTTTGAGCTCTGACACAGACCAAGCAAAAACATCATTGTTCTTCTTCAAGCAGTCAACCAATCTTTGCTTCACTGATGGGACGAGATCAGCAGCTAATTTAACAATCTGAGCCCCCCAGCTTAATTCCACCTTCTCATTACCTTCTTCAGACATCAGAAGCACCTTCTGACCAAACACCCTCGATGTCCGACCTACTGAAACCATTCATACTTCCCTTCTCTTCTTCTTTGCATCAATCTTCACTTCATTCACATAACACAACCGAGCCGCCTTCTGATCACCCCGAACAACTCCCACTTCTCTTCCACTTGGGAACTTCAACTTCTGATGATAGGTGGATGCCACGGTTCGGAAATCACTCAGGGCAGGGCGCCCCAATATTCCATTGAAAGAGGACGGTGCATCCACCACGGTGAAGCAAGCCATTTTAGTTACTCTCTGCTCTCCATTTCCAAGAGATAATGGGAGCACTATTTGTCCCAACGGTTGCAAAGCATGACCCGTGAACCCATACAACTCCGTGGTGATTGGGTCCAACTCAAATCCTTCCAACTTCATTTGATCAAGGGTTTCTTTGAAGATAATGTTTACTGAGCTACCAGTATCAACAAAGATGCGAGCCACATCATAATTGGCTATGGTCAAGGTGACCAATAACGGATCATTATGAGGTACCACCACATCCTTTAAATCTTCCCTTCCAAAACTAATGTTCGGATCAGTAGGACAGCTAAGCTGAGAATTTACCTCAAAATTTTCCAATCTGCGCCCGTGAGCTTTGCGAGCCCTTCCTGAATCACCATTTGTAGTGCCTCCTGAAATCATATTGATCATGCCCCTATAAGGGTGATTTGCAATTTGCTCAACCCTATCTTCCTGACCATTTCGTGGAGCTCTTCTTTGATGATCAGGTTGGTTTCCCCTTACTTCATTTCCCTGATCCCTCCATTGAGGAGCTCGGCCTTGGCGAGGAGGATTTGTCCTCCGAGTCAGCTCAGCCCTGAGTCGAGCATCCTCAGAAATAATTCCCTGCACCTCCTCGCCTAGCCTTTGACACTCATTAGTGATATGCCCATACTCCTGATGAAAGTCGCAAAACTTGTCGGATGGCGGTAACCGCGGGACTTTCTCAGCATTTCGAGGCCTCACAAGCGCTCGCCTATCCTCACAGACTTGCATTGCCTTCTCCAGGCTTACCGAGAGTGGTACATAAGGGTAGGGTCCCTTAGCCCTGTTCATCTCTTCCGCAACCCTTTTTCTTCCAACATCTGCCTTCCCTTCTACCTTTGCTCCTATCTTGGTACTTGGCTTACTCCCAGACGTTCCTTCATGTCTCCTTTGCCTCTGTGCATCCTCCAAATTCACATACTTCTCAGCTCGACTAAGGAGCTCATCATAAGTCAAAGGAGGCTTCTTACCAAAGATTTGAAAAACTCTCCTCCCCTCAACCCTTGAGTGAAAGAGTTTACCAAGGTATCTGCAGTGGCCGCAGGTACTTCCAAAGCTGCTGTATTGAAGCGCTGAACATACTCCCTCAAAGGTTCCAAAGCTGCGAGTCTTGATTTGATTGGTGTTGTGTTTTCGTTGAATCTTAGGCAGCTCTTTTGGTTTCCTAGGTTTTAGTTTTGCATGTTTCGATTTTTGGCAATTTCAGTCCTTTTTATTCGAAAATGCTTACGTGACACTATACACGTCATCTCCACATTGGCACTGAATTAGTGCCGCATCAGCGTCACATCAGAAAAATAACTAAAATTGCCAAAAAAAAAATAAAGATAGCGGACTAAAACTGAAATTTGAAAATATAGATGGCCAAAATCGCAAAGTGATAAGCATACAAGACTAAAAAAACAATTTTCCCCTCCATATTTTTTTCTTTTAATTTTTTTCCCTATCTTTGGTAAACGAGATCCTATCTAACACAGATTTAAATATTGAGATTTATCGATAAATATGAGGTTTATAATTTTTTCAGTTAGACTTCATATATATCGATAAATTTCAACTTTTATACATCATTGGATAGTGCATGTAAATTTAGGATAAATTTATCCGTCATTTTTCAAAACATCAAATTCGATCCAAAAATTTGTATTTTTGTATGACAAAAACTTCTATTAAACTTGTTCATGGATTAATAATTTTCCAAAACGATAAAATTATGTCCGAAAATTTATATTTTTGTGTGCACAAAAACTCCTATTAAACGTGTTTATGGATTTATTTTGTTATCACAAATATGTACGAGGTGGATTCGTTTCGCGCATATAAATCCTTGATTCTTTATGGAAATTTTATTATTATTATTTTGTTTGCTAAGTACAAATTGATTATTCTCTCTCTCTCTCTCTATATATATTGATATACCTCAATAAAGTGATCTTCTTGGATGAGCTAATTAGCCGCGCTAAAAAAACTCATCCAATAAATGATGACCTGTTGCTGACCTGAAACCACAAACAAGAGTGTTAAAGGGGGGCCGGAAGGTGTTCCGACGTATCCTCTCCGACGCTCAAGTCAGATGCTAGGATAACGAAATATAGAGAGTGGTGTGTGTACACGAGTGAAAATTAGGATCCAAATAATGAAAGTGAACCTGATATTTATAGGAGAGGACTCCGAATCTTACGCTTACTTTCCTTATCAGGAACCCGAGAATCCCGGGATTGCAATCCCGAATATATAGGCGGATATCTCGTCTGAATCTAGCTTGACCTGTGAAAATATCGACATGTACATTTTATCCGAGCTGACCTGTCATCACTAAGACTCTATATTGCTGCTCCCCCGGGGGTCATATGAAAAGGGGTGAGTGAGTTATTACTGAACTCCTGAACTCGCCCTAAACATTGATCCTAACATCTTAACTAGCTCACCAAGGTTGTCGAACCCATTTACTAAGCTAACTCCCTACTAATATTGGGGCTGAGCTGAGCCCTCAGCTCCCGAGCTGAGCTCCCGACCCTAGCAGGAAATTATGGTGGGGGAGCTTGGCCGAGCTCCGAGCTCCCGAGCTGATCTCCCGACCCGAGCTGGGAATTATGGTGGGGGAGTTTGGCCGAGCTCCGAGCTCCCGAGCTGAGCTCCCGACCCGAGCTGGGAATTATGGTGGGGGAGCTTGGCCAAGCTCCGAGCTCCCGAGCTGAGCTTCTGGCCCTGTTCTGGTTGATTAGGGATGTTCCTTTTATATTAGGGTCATCGATGAGTTGAAGTGGTTTCCTCCTCTGGGTATCATATATATATGTTCAATTTTTTTAAAAAAAATAATTTCTAAGAATAATTTGTTTCATGTGATACTATTCATGTGATACTATTATTAAATCGTATGTGATTAATATTTGTGTAGATGTTGATGATTCGATGATATTAGAATAAAAGGAGAAATATTTCTGATTTAGCATATATTAACATTCGACGATGTTGATTAGGGTAAAAATATAAATGTACATGCATTTGGTTTCAATATTTGTGTTGATAGTAATGAATATTTCTATCAGAAAAATTCGTAATTGAAAAATGAAAAATATGTGTAAAAAAAGAATATATTCATTAACACCAAATAATTAAATAATTAGCTATCGCATTTTATACAATATCATACTATAAAATATTGATAAGACCTCTTTCAAGATCCAGTTCCGTGCATGTTATTGGTCGGTCGCTTTCATTCTCATTTCTCTTGCATCCCGTTGCATTCTCTGTATGAAAATTAATTGTTTGAACGAGAGAATAATGATTATCCCTGATAATATGGAATATGGGTGGGTGGTGGAGTTCATACTATCAAAAGAGTATTATCTTAGTATCAAATTTTATGAACTAAAATTAATTCAGATACGTGAGATTCATAAAAATATATGAATGACATATCATCAACCAGAATATGTTCAACGTAAAAAAGATTGTATCACAAAACCGAAGTGAACGAAATCATTAATTTTTCAATCCTTAAAAACATATTCTTTTCTTTGATTTTCTAATTTCTTCTTCTTTAACTTTTAACAGTATCATAGGAGCTACATAGATTATATTTTTTATTTTCATTTATTGTAAGTCATTACCTGAGAAGTTGACATCTCATTTAACTGTCGTATAATGAGAACAAAGGGAGCCTCAAAAGATTGTACTTGATGCAAACATTGTGTATACAAGTGACTTCATACTCACCTAAATCTCAGCCTCATACACACTTATAATATAACCTTTATTATACACAAAATTCAGTCAAGAAACCAAGAATCATCATCCATTAGTTAAAAATAGGAAACACCATCAAGATCCATATTGTCCACGGTAAACCTACAACCGCAGAAGCTCTTCCTTCATCCTCCCAATGGCAACGTCGCTTCCATACTGATTTGGTACCATTAATGTGGCTGAGAATGTCAACAAGTTTTGACTGTTAACCGAAACTCTTGCCTCCAAAATCTCAGTTTGATGCTTATCCAACACAGTTACAATATCAGTCATCAAACCAGGTCTAAACGGGACTTCAATGGAGAGGAATGTGGCATTATTGAATACTGTGACATTGACAGGGTTCTGGTTTGTGCATTTTGACAAAACTCTCTTTTTTGCGTCCTTTGATTCATGCCTTGGCTGTTTCCTCAGACTCTCTAGCCTGTGTATCTCTTCTTCAAGGGAATTAATGAACTTCACTGTTTCATCTATAATCTTTTCCCTTGAGGGCTGCAAATCCATTACAAAAGAAACATTAAGAAGACAAATTTATGTATGCCAATCAACTTATTCAATGGATTTTAAAGGCAATGTCCTATCCAAGGTTCGAGAATTACTATCCTCAATTCTTATAGAAGATTCAAAATTGCAAATTTTTTAAAGAAAAAAGATAAGCAAGAAGGAACCCAAGAAAATCTTTGTATCAAGTGTACATCAGGACAGAGATATCTTGTATAGTGAGCTTGATTAGAGACAGGGATTGCATTGTTGCCTCCTCCACGCGGGGATAATACCGATCTTTCGGGTAGCTTTCCTTACATGATAGTGTATCTTCTAATGCACGTCGAATATTCGTCATAATTCACATCATATCATCGATGTATGCAAGTATCATATACAGGATCGACGAGGAACAGAAAATGTGCATGATATCAAGTGCAGAAACAGGCCAAATTTATACCAATGCGGCAGTCTGAGTTCTTATAGGATGCTATGACTACTTTCGAGAATTGAAATCAAGAATTCACAAAAATTGATCGACCAATAATTACTGATCAATACCTATTCAACTGATTAAAATTTAAATACGGATCGAGTATATACCAAGATAGATACATACAAAACAGAGTATGTGAACATGCATATGGCTCTGGAAAATTGATCGATGATAAATTAGCACGGGTTACAAATATAATCATCCAGCCAAATGAAAAATTCTCCACACTATGGGTCACTCGCATCTAATCTAGCTGAATTGACCAAACCCCGCGATTGAAAAGATGATGAATACGCAAAAAAAAGGAATCTAGCTCATAGTATCAAACCAAATATATGAAGCAACTGAATCTACCTTACAGATCTCGAAAAGCCTGGGCACCGTAGAATGAAGAATAGAGAATTTATCGTTCATTTGCTTTCTCCTTTTGCGTTCCTTGAACTTGACTACATCCTCTTCCCATATGGACTCTTCGACTCCATCTCCTTTTCTTGAACCGGACCCATTTTCACTGATTGAAATTGGTGAAAAATAAGAAAATGGTGGGATCACAGAGTCCTTGTACCCTTCCATCATGCCCAGAAACAGATTTCTGATTTCCTCTTCTTCCAATTGCAGCAGCGTTTCACCATTGCTGCCCATTTCACGCACTGAAATGAACTTTGATCTGCCCTTTAATGGGGAATTTATACGTGCATGCACTCAGAGACACGCATTGGTGCGTGAGAGAGGGAAGAAGAGCACTTTGTTGGGTGGCCCATTGTTTCAGCAAGAAAGCTGTTAGAATATTTGCTGCAGAGAAACAGTTAGTGTCTGGATTTTTCATCAAGTCATTATAAATACAAATTAGTTTCAATTAATTGTACAAGTCATAGTTTGATTCATTCAATACTAAAACTTTCATGAGTTAACAAAGTGGAATTAGAAACAAAGAATAAATAGATTACTTATTTGGCCAAGTTAACCGTTATGTCGTCACTCAACTCGGTGTAGCATAGAAATTGTCGAATCTTTTTACGTGTCGTACAATTTTGAGTGATGTATAGAATTTGTCGAATGTATTTACGTGTCGTAATCAGAAGTTGAACCGGTTATTATATTTAATTGTTTTTTTAGTGAAGAATTTTATATTTTTGAAAAAAAAAATATTACACTTGAAATTTTATAAATAGAAAAAATAATTGAGGTCATTGCATGTGCTTTTTAACTAATGAATGATGGCAATTTGATTCTTTGATCTTGTTAGTTTTGATTTTGTACTTTCCTTTCGATTTGATTAGTTAAACCAACTCTGCACCGTTGATTTTTATTTTGATCTTTAGTTATGGATTTGGAAATCACAGTTGCGATGAATAATTAGGTTGCCCATTTAGACGTTTATATGAATTTCAAATACGACGATATATATATTTTTAATAAAATAGATTGGCGAAAATTTCGAACTATTGTTCATACAAATAAAATTTGAACTCGAGACCATATAGTTTGTGAGATCTCACTCTTATCACCCAACCAAAAGATATTTGGCGTTAAGATTATAAATATTTAGAACAATGCCATAAGAATTAATTCAATAACTTAGTAACATATGGATGAATGCCCGAATCATTATGCGTTGCACATTAATCATTCATTATTTTCATACGTTGCTTTTTCATCGTTATTTAATACTTATGATTTAATAATATTTACAAATCATCAATGGCGGAGCCAGAATTTTAACTTCGTCCGGACTAAAATTTTGTAGCGAGAAATCAAAAAATCATGTAAGCTAAGAATACCGATTTTGAAGAAAAAAGAGTAAATTTTTTTAAAATAAGAAAAATCGCCTCAAAATTAATTGCAAAAATATTAAATATTTCTCAACGTATATACAAATTTCATCGTTTTTTGGTCGATATATACTTTATAAAATTGTGAGCATTATAATGTCAGAGAATTTTAGAAGATTGTGAGTAAAGAATATGACACTAAAACAATTATAGACATGAAGAAAAACTCATTTTTTTGTTTTATTTTATTTTTTTGGACTAATTTTGAGAACTAAAAGGTGAGCTATTTTATTTTTTTAATTGGGCTACCCGGGCTAGCATAATATTAACCCAAAAAATAACACTTAAAATTCATTTTTAAAAATTTGGGCCATATAAAAAAAATTTAAAAAAATTTGGGCCACCCGGGCTGCCTCCGCCCTTGCATATCATATTGTGATTTCTGATGTACATTTCGTGCTGGAAAAAAATATCGAAATGTCGTCATATCGTCTATATCGTAATGGAAAAAAAAAATCGTATATACCAAAAATTTCGGTACAGTATCAATTTTCGGTATCGGTATAAGATTTGAGAAATTTTGGTATTTTGGTATACCGAAAAAATATAAAAAAATCGGTATATCGTACCGAACCACCCATATGTACATTACATTATGCTAATTATTAAATTAAAATAATTAAGTTGAGTGCTAATCTCGAAAATTATTAAGTTTGAGGCTTTGAAATTATTTTTTTCCCTTTTTAATTGCAATTCGGGTGGCAATGGATAAATGTCGAAGAAGATCCTAATGAATAAATGTCAAATACTCAACTTAATACATTAATATTTCTCTTCGTTTTAATGAAAGTCTACACAAATGGGCCAAAAATCACATTTCCAAACAATGAACCACTCAAGTTATATTACACAAAGCCATGTTTTTTCCAGAATTCATAAACCAGATAGGCAAACTCAGTTCTTGGGAATTTTTTAGGCCAACCACCAAAGAATTTCTAGAAAATGGTTTGCTCCCCCAACTCTTGGCCAGCCATTCCATCTCGCAGCACCCTCTCAAAGAATTTTTCCAAAGTGTCTTTGCCATAACTTGGTGTCTTCCCTGCATCATATGTTCCTGTTTCAGGATCCCAGGTCAGCATACTCTCAGCTGCATAATACCTTCCGATCTTCCCGAACTCGGCTGCATCTTCGAGCGAAGGAAACACCTTCACAAGAAAATCAAGAACCCCTATAGCAAAATCCATTATCTGAATTGGTACTTTAAGAAACTTAGGCTCCTTTCCTAACAACTTAAACAGCATCTCCCCTTGTTCCAATGGTGTCAATGCGTCCCCCGGTCCCCCAATGGGGAGAATCCGGTTACTCAGTTCTTCATTCAACACGCAATCCGTGATAAACGAAGCTAAATCTTGCTCGCTGATCGGCTTGCAGGCACATAACTTTCCGTCGCCAAACATGACATAAGGCTTCCCATCTTTAACCAAGTCTACCTGGCCAGCCAAGCTCTTGAAAAATGCAGTAGGCCTGACTATACTATATGTGAAACCCTCATCCGATTTGGTTTCTTCCATCAACTCGGCCTCGAATTTCAGCTTTGCACGTTGAAATTCGAGAAGGGGCTTTTGCACACAGATAGCAGAGAGCAAAACAAAATGTGAAGCACCAAACTTCCTACCAGCAACAAGACTGTTCTTTGTTGCCTCATAATCAATCAACCACGAGTCCTTTACTCCACCATTTCTACTAGCAAGGCAAGAGACAACAACATCAACAGAAATCCCAAGATTCTCAATGCTTTTCTCTAAAGATTCTAACTTGGTAACATCCGAAAAGCACACATTCGCGCCATTTAGCAACCCCAAAGTTTCCTCTTTACTATTCTTCCCTTTTGTACCACTTCTTTCTCTAGCAATGGCTATGACATTGAAACCTCTTTTAATTAACTCTTTAACCACAAATTTCCCAATGTAACCCGTTGAACCCACCACCAAAACATTAATATCTTTCGGTTTTTTGCTCCTGAATGAAACCTTGGGCGATGTTTCAACATCTGGGGTAGACGTAGATACAGCAGTCACAAGTTTACATCTTTTTCTCCCAAATTTAAAGGGATGCGAGAAATAAACAGGAGGAAAAGGGAAAGCATACGGGACAGTGTTTACCTGAAATTGATTATCAAAGCGAGAGATTAAACACCCTCTATAGCTCAGATTTTTTGAGTAGACAAGTGTGAGTCCATTGCTGTTGAAGGGGGTGTAAATTGACATTTTCTAGGTTCCGGAAACCGAAATTTCAGAACAAATTTGGTACAAGAAAGAGCATTGTGCTAAAGAAAGTTCATGAAATGAAGAAAACCATTAGAATTGTCGATTGTGAAACTGCTGAGAGCTGAATGCCTCTATCGCGGTAGCATCCAAATGATTGGTTCATATTTGGTGGGAAGATCACAGGAGTTATGGGATTGGGAACCGTATAAATGGATTTGGGCCTCATGCGAATTTGTGGGCCAGAGCCCACAAAAGAAGGAAAATGGGTTGTATACTTTCCAAATGATTACTATATCCAATCTCATTGTTCCCCCTAAACATTAAAATAGTTGGGCACAAATAAAATATAGGAGAAAAAATTAGGCAACTGGCCCATTTCGTTGCACTTGTACACAAATATATTTCCCAAGAACATGTTAATTGGAGACCAAAGTGATAATCTTACTATTTAATAAAACTTCAACCTCATATAAAAACTGATTTGATAATTTATATGTGCATACTAAAATATCCTTCAATTTTATTGGTAGATAAAAAAAATTGATTAATTGAATGACAATATCGTCTAAATTTAACTTCTCGTCCCAAGACCTATGTTCTCCCATTACCCCTTATTTTTTGTTCATTATATTTCACACATGACGCGTGTTCGTCGATAGCTAGTTTCTTTATAAAGAAATAGGTTCACATATCACATGAAATCTACAACTGAAGTTTGGGTGTGTATACAAATTAACCTTCACATTTCATTGAATCAAGTCCCAACAATTACAAAGCCAAAACAACCATAGATCAAACTGAATTTTCCAACATTCTTCAGCTGTCACTCGTTGAAAGTTGATGCTACTTGTTCTTCAAACAAAGCCTCAAAATCTTCTTGGCCACTTCATCCACTTCTTGTTCTTCTTCCTCTTTAATCTTCTCACTCAATTTCCTTGCTTTGATCCTCATTTCTTCACCACTCCTCTCCGCGAAAACTATACCGATGGCTTTCGACATCTCTTCCCCTGTAAAAAGACCGTCCTGCCCCTTCACAACCTCCACTCCAACACCAGCCTCCACGACCAATCTGGCATTTATAGGCTGATCATATCTATGAGGCATGGCTATAACAGGAACACTATAATACAAGCTTTCTGTTACAGAGCTCCAACCGCAATGGCTAGCAAAAGCGCCCGTGTTAGGATTAGACAAAATCTTGGCTTGTGGAACCCATCCCTCCACAACTATCCCTCTCCCATTCACCCTTTCAAGAAATCCTCGAGGCAGTGCCTCTTCTAAGGTGACACGCTTATCCTCAACCGAAACCGAAAATTTTACAACCCATATGAAATTCACGTTGCATAGTTCCAACCCTTTTGAGATTTCATGTATTTGATCCTTAGACAAGAAGTGTTCACTACCAAAGCAAATGAACAGAGTTGAGAATCTCTCTTTTCTGCTTAGCCATTGCAGAATATCCGAGTTTTCTTCAATATTTTCCTTGGAATCATGCACTAATAGTCCGGTGGGTACAATTTCTTTTTGGCACAAAACAGAGAGATGATCCATATACTTCCCGTCAAACCCTTTACACCCCTTGATCAAAACAATTTCACTAGACAACTTAAATACCCCAAATCCAAAGTCTTGATCAGCATCTTTGATTTCCAGCTTAACCGGAGCCTTTAGATCGACTTTTTCATGATCCAGGAGATATATTTCTTGAAAAGGGAAAGTAGAAATACTCCCATGTGTATACAAATGATGGAAATATGAAAAAGGCGCTGCTCCTGATGTTGCAAAGTAAACCGAAGGAATACCTTGGGATGCAGCAAGCTTTGGAACCCATGGTTGGAAGAAATCGTAAATCACTAAATCAGGCTTCAGATTGTTGAAGATAACAGAGAAGCTAGAGCTTGACATTTGGAAAGCTTGAACAAGGGTCAGTGTCATGTCGGGAGGCAAGTTCTTGGTTGAGTGCAGATCCGGGGGAAGTTGAGGAGAGGGTGGCACGTGAAGTTCCACAAGTTCGATTGAGGAATCTTCGGGTGATTCTTGCAGGGTTTTCTTGATGGATTCAAGATTGATCGCAGAAGAACAAAAATATATGTGGAAGTTTCTGTTTGAGAGCTTTTTGGACAGTTCGAAATAGGGATATACATGGGAATAAGCCAAGTATGGAAACACCAAGATTCGAAATTTGGCCTGTTCTTTCTCCATCAAAGGAACCTAGCTAGAATCTCACTCAAATTCTTTTTAGTTATATATCGCTCTCAATGAACTTTGATATTCTTAATTCCCAGAGATCTCCAGTGGTTGTGAATCCAGTCCTATGGGGTAGGAGCAAGCAGGCGATTTGCTGATAAAATACAATTTATTGACTATTGTAAATAATTTAATAGGATATTTTTGGTAGAAAGTTCCATGCATTAAAGCAGTTTTGTTTTTTTAAAAAAAAAAAAAATTAATGGTAAAACAGAATACATAAACCAAAATGTCCGAATACCATCTCCAACCAAAAAAATCATTTTTGGGCAAGTTTTTCAATAAAATAGCGCAATTTTTGCACCAAATACAACATTCATTCTCAATTCATTTACATCAAATCTTGCACCAAAAAAAATATTCTCAGAATGTTCCTTTTATTTTGCATATATTAATTATTATTATTTAAATATATTTTAAATAAATAAATATTAAATTAATATTGATTAAATTAAATGAATTATTATAATAATTTTTTATTAATATTTAATTATTAAAACAATAATTTAAATATTAAATTCTTATTTATATAAAAAAAATTAATTATTATTTAAAATACAAATAAATATAATAATTAATAATTAAAAAAATTAAAAAAATAGAAAGGATGGGGTTGGAGCTTCATTTTGCACCAAAATGATGCATTTTTCACCATTTTGGTGCTCCATTGGAGATGCTCGAATAGATCACTTCTTGCGGCTAATAAAGATATCCCGAAACACCATTCCACGATAAATCGTGGATGAAAAAAGATGCAAATTTAGCCAATAAGTGAGCAGCACAATTAGTTTGACTCATTTAAACTACATTTTTTTTTTCATTTGTCTAAGTCTAAGTATATAGATCAGTTTTTATATTTAATGTTATATTTATTTTTTAAAAAACCAATTTATCGCTAATAATTAACTATTTGTACAATTATTTTATTTTATTAAAATCTTGGTAAAATGAAAATTTTGTTTCTAAAATTTGTATATCATCCTATTGCTTTTTAACTATAAAACTATATTTTATAAAATTAAAAATCAATATATTTTTATTTACATTCCTTCATTTCTAAAAATATATAATAAAAAACAACCACACACACATGTTCATTAGTTCTTTGAAAACTATATTTGGATAACAATATTTCAAAAATAATTTTCAAAATAATTTTAGAAATTTTGTCTAAACACATATTTTTATTTTTTTTCATTTGTAAAACAATAAAAAATAATTTTAAAGTATTTGTCCAAACGAAGTGTAATGACTTCAAACTAATGCATTTAAATAAGGGTTTTTTGGGAACTTTGTATGTTCTGTGTTGATGAAGTGTGTATTATATTTTTCTATGTTTATTTTCAACTTTCAATTTGATATACAAAAGTTATGATTACTCATTGGTTGATGACTAAAGAGTTAATTTTGAATTCAATACATACCTAAGTCCCCTTTTACAACTTTTTTTCATATCAAATTATTTGTCTCGATGAGGACCTTACACTCTTATCTTGAGATGATGCCTTGCTAGTCAATATTGAGATGCTAGTGCATCAATATATTATATGTGTGGGGTTCTCCATGTGAAAATTAAATGCATGCACACAACCAAAACTAATCTAGATCTTCTACATGTACAACATAGTTTTGTGCACAGCACCAAATCAAGCTCCATCATCTGCATTGTACGCAAAAGCAACGCATTTGTTGATCGAAACATTGCTATTTATTACTTGGGGCCACTCAAATATATGAAACATATACGTCATTATACATTATTAGGACAATTACATGTAAAGAAAAGGCCGTACCATTCTTGGTCAATAGTGAAACATGTGATTCTATCTCATGCCAGGTGAAACACTCTCAATCTTTTCTTTACATTTTGGCATGAACATCATGCTAAATAACAAAAAAATAAATTATTGGCGGATCCACTTGATTTTTTTTTCCAGCGTGATGTTCGTGATGTTCGAACGAATATTTCAACAAAAACATAAAATGATGTATTACACCCGGTCTAGCGTAAAATAACCCTATTGAAACTCCTAACTACAATAAAATAAGTGACACCTCCATATTTTTGTGGCCTTTATAACGTTGGATTAATACTCAAAGTACCGGTCTGTGATTTACGAGACGTGGAATGGTCAAAATCACGTTTTTAATTATGCAACAAAGTCGATATTGTCACGGGTTCGAGATTTGACCACATTTCGAGTTAACCAAACAGGTTCATTACACAACTATAGACCTAAACTTGGGATACAGAAACAAACCTTCATATTTAGTTGAATCATTTAGAAAGCCAATCCAGAGATCAGCTAAAGTTCTTAACAGCCTTAACTTTGAATTGATTCAAGTTCTCGTTGCTTATTCTTCAAACAAAAGATAGCATTCTTGGCCGATAGTGAAACTCCCAGGTGAACTAAAATAAATGATACCTCCACATTTTTATGGCATTTATTATAACATTAGCTTAAAACTCAAAACACCAAGTTTGTGAAATACGAGATTAATGTTTCTTGTTCTTCAAACAAAGCTTCACAATCTGCTCTGCCACTTCATCTAATTCATGTTCTTCTTCCTCTCTAATCTTCTCGCTCAATGTTTTTGCTTTAGACCTCACGTCTTCACCACTCCTCTCCGCAAAGACTTTACGAATCGATTTCGATACTTCTTCCCCTGTAAAAACACCATCTTGGCCCTTGACAACCTCCACTCCGACACCAGCCTCCACAACCAATCTAGCATTTATAGGCTGCTCGAATCTTATCGGCATTCCGATAATCGGAACCCCGTAATACAAGCTTTCTGTCACAGAACTCCAACCACAGTGGCTAGCAAAAGCACCTGTACTAGGATTTGACAAAATCTTGGCCTGCGGTGCCCATCCATCCACAACCATCCCTCTCCCTTTCACCCTCTCGAGAAACCCTCGAGGCAATGCCTCTTCTAAGGCCACACAATCAACCTTAGCTGAAAATTTCACAGCCCATATGAAATTCACGTCGCATAGCTCCAACCCTTTTGAGATTTCTTGTATCTGATCCTTGGACAAGAAGTATTCGGACCCAAAGCAAATGAACAAAGTGGAGGATCTCTCTTTTCCACTCAGCCACTGCAGAATATCTGAATCTTGTTCATTTCCTCCTTCGGAATCATGCACTAGTAGTCCCACGGGCACCACTCTTTTTCCACACAGAACAGAGAAATAGTCAATATACTTTGCATCAAACACTTTGGACCCTTTGATCAGAACAATCTCACTAGACAAACGGAGAGTTCCATCCCCAAATTCTTGATCAGCATCTTGGGTTTCCACTTTCACCGCAGCTTTTACGCGTTCTTTTTCATGATCCAGGAGATATATTTCTTGAAAAGGAAAAGTAGAAACACTCCCATGTGTGTGTATATGATGGAAATACGAATTTGTTGCTGCTCCCACAGTTGGAAAGAAAACACAAGGAATACCTTGAGGTGAAGCAATCTTCGGAACCCATGGCTCGAAATAGTCATATATCACCAAATCAGGCTTTAAATTATTAAAGATTTCGGAGAAGCTAGATCTTGACATCTGAAAAGCTTGGAAACGGGCGGATTCCATGTTGGGAGGCAAATTCTTGAATGTGTGCAGATCTGGAGGAAGTTGAGGCAAGTATGGCGAATTAAGTTCCACGAGTTCGATGGAAGCTGGTAATTGTTTTTGCGTGGTTTTCTTGATGGATTCAAGATTGAATGCAAAAGAACAGAAATATATGTGGAAGTTTCTGTGGGAGAGTCTTTTGGCAAGTTCGAAATAAGGACACACATGAGAATAAGATGGGTAAGGAAACATTAAGATTCTGAGTTTCGCCTGTTCTTCCTCCATTAACGAAGCCTCAAGCTCCAATCTTTTACAGCGATGTGTATATAATCAATCAATGACGGGAGTTTTTGTGATGAACAATTGATGAATATAGAATGAAAATAAAGATCTTAATTTCTCATGTGATATAATTTTTGATGGGATTTTTTTGTGTGACGTGAAAACTCGTGGGCGCTATTTTTTTAAAGCGTAGTTTCGTCCGATAATTTTGGTAACAACTGACAGTCTGACAGTCCTTTTCAGGTCATTGGTAGACGAACATTGTTGAAAATCACAAAATAAGTGAATTTTGTCTTTTTGTTCGTAGATCAGCGAATTATGCGGTTCATAGTTTTGCTAGGGCAGCTGATTCTATGACTGGTCAGGAAGGTCGAGTTATTACCTTCGTTAATTTCTGTTGTAAACGTTTATGGTGTTTAATTTTGAATATTTTGCTTCAAAAAAAAGTGAATTTTGTCCTCTTCTCATTTTGGTTTTTCATTTATCAAATTTCAATTTAAATGGAGTGTTAATAACAAATAATGGAGTGTAATAACCACTCTCTCACAGTTGTAGTCCTGTAGTTTTGTTTATTTTTTTATGATTTTAGTCATTGTTAATTAGGAGTGTTGATTCTAACGTATATTAGCAATGCATTGGTTTTATGTGAGCGTCAAGTCGAAAAAATAATTAAAATTACCCCCCAGAAAAAGACAAAAACAATGGACAAAAATTGAAATTTAATAACATAGACTTATCTATTTTTTCGAATATAAAAAACTTTTGATATCCAATATAATCGGATTAAGATATTATTTGAGATAGCTTTTGGGAGCACTTTTCAGTTTTTATTTCACAAAATTTCAAAATTTTGTGAAATTTTGTGAAACTCTAGCTAAATATGGGATATCACATTGTAACATGAGTTGATATTCAACCTACGTTCGACGATAAAAACAAATATACGTGAAGAACAAAAAAAGATGAAATCACAAGAAAAACGGTATCGTTTGGAACGGAGATTAAATATCATGTTGCTCTAACTAAGGTCCCGTTTGGATTTGGTAGATATTTTTTAAAAAAAGCACTTTTTTAAGCTATAATTTTTGACTTTTGAAAAAGCTCTAATTTTGACTTTAAAAAGTGCTTATTTAAGCACTTTTCTGGTCAACCAAACACTTTATTAAATGAAAAGAACTTTAAAAAGTGTTTTTTTGGTCTGACTTTTGAAACCAAACGGGGCCTATCAGTTTAAGAGTTACTATTATCATTTATCAATATATAAGTTATTAATGTGGATGAATATTCAATATGTAAATGGAATAAAGAAAGTCGGGAATTCAGATTTGAATTTAAGAATGGATTTGAAGGAAATATTTGAAATGACTATTTGAAATTCATCATAATGATGAAAAAATAATTATTCGATATTTTAAATTCTTTATGATGTGGATTACCAAAATAAACCGATGGATTTGTTGATATGATTATGACAATCCGAGTGTTTGCGTTTTCTCCATTTTGAACTAAAGTCGCGTTTGTTTGTGGGAATAAATTGTTAGAAGGAGGTAACGACTTTTGAGTTCTGGTGGTTTATGTGAGAGGCTAGAATCCCATGTTCATTTTATTTTATTTTTTTCATATGGATGCTAAATCGTGACAAATTAAATTAAAATCTTTAACATTATTTCGACAAAAAGAAATAAATTCCATATTTTTTAAGTAAAAAAATACCTTTTTTGGAGCCTATATATATGAATATTGTATACAAATTAAGGTGAAAGATGCATCAAAAAGGAAATTAAAGAAAAGCTATCATTTCTTTTCTTTCTTTCGTTCTTTTTTTTCCTCTCAATTCAAGAATCCTTTCCTCCTTCCATTTCAACAACAAAAATGGGTTGTGGGAAATCAAAGCAGGCTGTTGCAACAGACAATACTGTTATCAAAACCAAAAGTTCAAATTCCATCAAGATCGATAACCCTGTTGTTGAGAAGGCCACAGAGGAGGAAAATGTTCAAGAATTTGGAAATGTGAAGCAAAATGATAGCCCTGATGCATTGATCAAGAAGGTTGAATGTACTGAGAATTGTATCGAGGAGACAAAGGAAAATACAAAGGAAAAGGATGGAGCAGATGGAAACGGAGAATCGCGGGCCGAGGATAAGGCGAAAAACGTCCAAGAGGAGGAAGGTTTGGTTGAAAATGATCATCATTCTCCAAAGAACTTCCTTTCGCCGATAAGGGATCATGAAGAAACCATCGAATCCATTATTTCCGACGGGATATCCGGGAAATCCGAATACTATTCGCCCCATGCCAAGGGGCATGTGCATGGAGAGAAAACAGAAGGGAATGATGCTGTGGAAGGAGAGGCAAAAGCAGAGATCAAAAATGGTTTGTATATCTTAAAAGTTCTCATCTTCCATACAAATGCTGCGTAAAAATGCTTGTTTATATATGTTATTTTGCAACTCCATTGTATGTAATTATGTATCGTATTGTTATGTAATCTTGAGGCGATGAATTTGCAGAAGAGGGAAATAAGGTTGATGAGGAGAAAGGGTCTGCCACCACTGGAGAAGAGAAGACTCTTGATGGTACTCATAATTTTTAAGGCAACAAACTTCAAATTTTCATGCCAAATATGTAGTAATCATGCGCGAAACTACATGCTTTCATGCAAAATGATTTCATTGGGACAGGGTAGTTTAAATTTTTGTGATTCAAACTATGAAACATTATATTTATTCGAAAACTAATTAAGCACATTGGTGATGATTATGCAGGAAAGTGACACCAAATTATTTGAAGGCAAACAGAGGGAAATGGTGGTTGCCACACATTTCCTAATCGTTTTAGTACCTGCACTATCGTGTTTCGATGAAATTGTTGGCAAGATTTGTAGCTCGCACCTCTGTAAGAATTACTGACTGAAAAATTATACAAGAAAAGTAACTCAGTACAAGCTTAATTACGAAATAATTTTTTATTCTTTTAAATTTCAGTTGAATGTTGCATTAATCCGTCGTTCAAATTTGAGTAGACCTGACACCAGCAATAAAGTATATGCACAAAGTAGATATTTGGATTAAAATGATATATGCACATATTAACAATATTTATATACAAGATACTCTTTCCCAACCAAGGCCGCCATCCAGAGACAGCTGACGGCTCCAACCAATAAAATAACCATTCGGCTCGAGTCATGTACACACATCAACGGCACAGTTGACGAGATAACAAATCTACATCGAAAGGCCGTGATCCGTTACCCCCTCTGTACTCTGTTTCAAAACTGGTGTCAATGGATACCGGGATAAAATGAAATTCCCATAAACATCCGTTTTTTCATAAGCAGCAACATTAGGATCCATCACAATTCTGCATCCACTTGGTGAATCACATCCCATTTCAACTCCATAATATGACAAATGATCGGTTATACTGTTCCCGGTCACCGACCTACAGAGGAATCAGAGAGTGGTTGTCACAAAAGGCTGCCGCCTTGCTAGCAATCACAAATGATATAAGCAGGAGAATACCAAAGAATTCAGACGCAGCGCAAGATGGGGGAAGATGGATACTTTCCACATTTTGGGGAAGAAGTGGATGAAGTTTGAAATTTTGATAAAATGATGATACAAGAGGAAGCAATTTGAGAACTACAATTACTCTTGTGAAGGATACGCAACAGTTTAGAAATATCTTGGCTAAGTCTATTGTTAGTTAGTGTCCTAAGAGTCGTTCATCACCATCCAGTACCTCTGGTGGTCAAGACTATCTAAAAGTAGAAATAGACCGTCGCCGATATATCTTACATACAACAGCAACAACGAAAAATAACAGATAAAATTCACTGGTAGAAATATGACAAAGCTCAGACGCAAATACTTGCCTGCTACAAGTAGGATCTTCCCCAGAATTATCACAGACCTTCTCCACTGTATAAATCAAACTTCCAAACCCAATATTGTAAAGCCAGACCTACAACATGAAGATTTTATATCTCAATAAAGGAGAAAGCTGGGAAAAATAATGAAGCAATGAAGGCCAAAATAACTCAAATACATGATTCAAAAATGGTTGTGGTCCTTAATTTTGGGGTTCTATCATTCTATGCAGTCAAAGAACTAAGATACTGGTATAAAAAGTACGAAACTAAAGCAATCATTAACACAAAGTAGACAAGTTCTGCAGTTTACAACAAAGATCCAACAACATAAATGAGAGCAATCAATAAAAAAGGATGAAAAGGATAATACTGAAAACTTTCTTCAAGAATAATAAAAGTATATTTCAGGTTCCATCATGCTGAAAATACTCCATAAAAGCAAAATTGATAGGGTCTATTAAGATCAAATACTATGCCTAGATCAAAGAAAGATTGAGCAACTAAAGATTAATATAATATATATATATATATATAGAGAGAGAAATTTTCAGTTGACCAACCAATGATGCCCAACTCGTCCCCGACCACTAAAACCCGGTACCGTGTTTTAGTTGGGGACGTGTTTTAGTTGGGGACGAGATGGGAAAATATTGTTGGGCAGCTGAAAAGTCCTCAATATATATATATGTCATGAAGTTAACACCAAAAGCTAGTACCTCTCTTTGAAAGTGATGGTACGTCTTTTGAGGAAAATGGCGGTAATAAGGAGGCAAATGAGGCACAATATCATGTCCATTTGTGATGCGAAAGGTATTTGGCACCACCTTGCTGTAATATTCTGCAAAAGCAGCATTACCAATCCTGGGTTGCCCAAAGGTCATAACTTGAATATCTTGTTCTCCAAAACTGAGCTGATAACAGGATAAGTACTTTAGAAAAACTCCAAAAAAGAAAATATCAAACGAATTATCTCAGCATATATTAATCAAGAATTATTATTTTAAAATTCAATTTGAATCCTCTACATGAAGACATTACAGTACAATATTTTTATAAAAATTTAAGAAACGATTGTGTAAATTTTTTGGACTGGACAAATCAAACACAGTCGTACAGTTAAGATTATAGAAGCTCCAAGCACTTTACGCAAAACATCATTCGGAACTAAGGAGGTCAATCTTCTTGATCGATAACTTGCCCAAAGACTAGGCTAATTCTGGAATCATGTTCGTATTTTTCTACCACAGAAAAATCCACAGGAGCTCTCCACTATACCCCTTTTGAGAAAAGATAACTAAATAAATATAAGGCATACGGCACCAAAGTAAAAGCCAATAATCGGTTGATAATGAAAGTAATCAAGTGTTGGAATTACTTGAAGATCAAGTCCACAAAAAGCAGCCATGGCCCCTCCCATTGAATGTCCAGTGACCATTATCTTAGTGTCTCCATAAAACTGCTTTGCCTTTTTTACAGCATTTAGAACTCCAGAACGCAAGGATGTGTTGTAGTAAGCAGAATAAAAACCATGATGCACCTGGACCAAACAATAAGCCCACATAAAATGAATATGATGCAAACCCAGCAAACTCGTCAAAATACTCATGTGGAGGAGACAGAGAAAAAAGAAATGCATGTATTTAGTTGCACACACCATTGCATCATCAACTCCAGGGTAATCAATATCAAGCTGCTTCCAGTACAAATCTTCCACCCAGTTCTGTAAACTGCAAACAGAATTACCCATAAATAAGTTAAAAACTGACCAAAACCATTTTTTAGTTTATAAAAATTAATTTTACGTAAATGGCAACTCTAAAAGCTCACAGACACAAGCATCGGTAAAAATATCAGTGAAAACAAAATAATGAGCATGGAAGATTGTCCATCAGTTGTGTTATATTTTTCATTCATTCAACTCAAAATTCAAATAAAATGGCTTTGGGATGAAACAACCATCTGTGGAGAAGATAATATAGATCAACAAGCATGAATAAGCCAAACCTGCGCTCCTGAGTTCCTCTGAATGCAATGACAGTGGCATTAAGATCAGTCGCAACCCCAACAAATCCCTTCATAGAATCAACCAAATATTAGAATCTCATAAACAAAGTCAACAAAACATAAAAATAATGCTTTATCCGACAAAAATGATGAAAATGAAGACTTAATTCCCCAAACCTGCAGGCAGGATTTCACGTCCACGATTAGGTCAATTATTTCAAAGCCCTGTACCCAAGAAGAATAGTTTCAATTCAAATATTACGTAATAACTAGCTACTCAATTTAAAGTCAAAAAATATGACGTATTATGTAACTATTAGTCTATTACTTTACCTCAGTTAGACCATCGCATCTCGAGCAAGTCCAAGTAAACAATTCAGTCAAGTCTGACAAATATACCTGCAAGTGCAAAAATATTTTAGTTATACCATACATCAAAAGTTTCGCTTATGCACGTTGCCTCAACAAAATACTATCCAAAAAAAAATCTTGAGAGAATCGTTATTTAAAATAAGAGGCATTATAAAAAATTATACACTCGATGATGAAATGGGAAAACTTGCTGCTTTGATTTAAAAAAAAAAAAAAAAAAAGAGGGGGGGTGGTGGTGGGGTGGTTAGGAAAATGAAACAACCAACTCCTCTAACTCACAATGCTGAATGCACACAACTGAACATATCTTTCAGGACAAGAAACTAAAATGACACTAAAGATATATATAATACTCAATCAGAAAGCTTAATCATATAAAATACTCAATCCGAAAGCTTAATCATACACATGGGTCCAAAATATAGTTCAGAATGAACTCACAGCTGAGGCATATTGCACCAATATTTTTGCAAGTGTGTGATTGTATGTCACCAACTGATAATTGGTTTTATGCTTGTGCTTCACTATCACCTTCAATTCTGTGCACATAAAGCATGGAAAAATTCATATGCAAAGGCGAACCAGAGATGCAGGAATCTCCAAACAGAATTAAGCAATAAGAATGATAAACCTTCTCATTCAAAATAAAGTAAACAATTCAAATTTTTTAATTAGAACATCTAAAGTTAACTTATAACGAGATTTCTCTGCAAAAACTTAATTGGCACTGCATAAAAAAATATCAAGTATCATACATGTCATGAAGTTCAGAACGTTGATGAATTCTTATGTAAATAACACAAGGCAAAGAGCAACTTTAATCAAAGATTGAACCAGGACAAGATTATCCTGCATTTTGTAAAATGAGAATTGTATATAAGTTATGGATCATAAAAGTTTGCCAATTTAACGATCAACTCCTCCTCAGAAACTTTATTTGTAATTACACTCTACACAGTATTAATTATTTAAAAAAAAAAATTGGCAAAAATCTCGATAAGGGTTAGAGTGTATCTGCGGTACAAACTCATACTACAAATATTCCAATTTTATGCTGAATTTTTCGATAAATAGAATTTTAGGAGTCACCACTCATCCAAATATCCCTTCATGTCCGCAATCAGAACTAAAAAGTAAAAACCCAAAATACTTAATTACCTCTGCACGATGAAAATCCGAAAAAATATATAAAAATTGCAATGACCAACAACCGTCTTATTTCCATCTCCTGCCAAAAAAAGAGAATCAAATAAACAATCATACAAAACTAAATAGAAACAAAACCAACCAGCACTTCAAAAATAGCACTGGCACTAACCCAATTAAAACTCCAGAACCGAATTGAAATCCCCAATTCCGAAATAGGGTCGGCTCTCCGGCGACCTCGAAAGTCTTTATCCGGAGAAGTCAGACCAGGCAAAACGACGCCGAATTACAGGGGCCGTAATTTGTTGGATAGATCCTGGAGAAGGGGACACTTTCGTATGGGCAAAGGCCTACATATACTGGCTTTGATTAAGAATATGTAATTACATAATCACCCTTTTGTGTTGGGTATTTTGAAGTTATTGAGGGAGTAAACTGTATTTTCATTTGTTGCTTGTGAATAAATAAAAATAGGTGTGATTTTGTAACCTCTTGTTGGGGATGTTTTCTGCGTTGGAGTGAATTGACCTTTCGCTTTTTTTACAATTGTTATGTGTAATATGTAATTGTAATATGTAATATATAGTGCGCAACGTATGATGTTGTTTTAAAATTAGAAACAAAAAATAATAATATAATAAATTATACTCGATATTAAATTGATAACCATATTATTGCGTACAAGAATCACTTGTATTATTTATATATATATATATATATATAATATATAATTTTCGATAGATATACTTAAAAAGAAAAGGTGATCTTCATCGTTTATTCTTATCTAAAACTGATTTTAAGAAATATAAATACGAAAAATAATTGGGATTAAAGATTTTATAGGCGTTTGTATAATCCCTATACTTTTCACGTGTTACTATTATATTACATACACTAGAGTTTTGTTTTATTTTATTTTATTTTTTTACATGTGATGTGTGTATGTGTAATATGTTGGGAAAATAGATTATATATTCATTTTAAATCAATAATATATTTGTGATAAAATTATTTATCTTATTAATTAGTGTGAACGAGAAATTAATTAAATATTTATAAATATTTATTTGAATTTTATATAGAATAAAAAGATTGAATAGGGGAAAAAATTGTATATTATACTATGTATATAAATATATATGATATATTATATTAAATTAATGAAAAAGGGAAAAAAAAAAAAAAAAAAAAAAAAGAAAGAAAGAAAGAAAGAAAAACAGACGAATGAGACAAGTGGCAACTCTTTATATAGTCCAACACAGGTTAAATAAGTTGATACTTTATTGTGTGTATTTAATTGATTACCGTAGAGTTTAGAATTCTTATCCTTGATATCACTTATTTTCATTAATCACTTAATGATAGCGTTTATATATGTCAATATACAATAGTGATGTCATGGGATATATTCCGAGATATCGTCTAATATCTCGGGATATATTTATTTTTTCACATGAAGTTAGACCGGAATTTGTGATAACAAGCAAGTTATCGGTGGTAAGTGATGTTTTGTAATTATTATTGAATATGAGCCTCACAAATATTCACTATCTACACTCGGACTTGGACTTGTCAATATTATCGGATCATGGGCTACATCCCATCAGATCATGTGTCTCGCCCTTTTAATTATGGATGGACATCAGTGGGCTGACATGAATACACGTTCTCAACTATCTGAAGGAAAGAGAAGTTTTTATTATATATATTGTTTTCTTCTTGATTACAGACAACGTGGGAAGGGAGTTTCTACACTTTATTCCCCATGATGTTTCCCATGTTTTCCTCTATCTTTTCTCCCATGTTTCTCTGCCTGACTTAGGCATCGGAAGGGTCACGCCGGGAGAAATCCTGGCGCCCCTGACCGGTCTATTCATGATTTTCAGGCAAGGACAGTCGGAGGATTCACAAAGACGACGAATGAATTTTCGGGATGTCATCATTGGCGCCGTCTATGAAAAATTGAGTCTGAGGCGTTGATTCAATTTCTCTCTTTCTCTTAAAAAAAAAAAAAAAAAAACATCCGGGCAGAAAGAATTCCTCTCTTTCTCCCGCTGGAAAAAAAAATGTAATTTCGAGATGTAGAGGCTTCGACTTTCGTTTCTGGCTGCCTTTTTCCAAACATCTTGGACAGATTTCGTTGCTTTCTAAAAAGTTTTTTACTTCTTAAATCTCGATTTCAACGGCCACTTCACCTTAAAAACATCCTGCTGCTCGATCGGGTTTGCTTGGTGAGTTGCAGAAAATCTTCTTGAAAGACCGTTAATGGGCTCTTCTGGCTTGGATCTTGTTTGCTCGGGCTCACCTGTCTTGCGTAGATGTTACTGCTCCAGGAAGATTCAGGAATTTTATGAAGGGGGGGCGGCCGGACATAATAAAAAATTATATATATATACACACAATCACTACATAACAAAATTTAAATATAGTACTTTCATTTAAATAATATACGAATTTTTATTTTTTGAAAATAATTAATAATAACTTCATCGATAAACTAATATATACATATATATATATATACATATTTAAATTAATTAATTAATATTCGTAATAATCTTCTCAACAAAAAATTTTTTCTTCAATGCAGTTGTTGCGAATGATAAAATAAAATTCAAACTCACAAGCTTGTAAGTTAACAATTCTTGCTTCAACAATTTGTGTTTAGATTTAAAAAACTTAAAATTCATTTGTATTTAAGTTTAAAAACTTAGTGATTGGACTATAATTTATTAAATATTATGGGCCATAAATTTTCGGATCACTTTGCACACATTAAACAATGAAAATTAACTTAAATTTTTTGACTTTTTTTTATTTCCGTTTTTTATTCCTAATTTATACTCATAAATTATAATTTTTAAAATATAAAAATATTTTAGTAATTTAAAATAAAATTCAAGGGGGGGCAGCTGCCCCCCTTGCCCCTTACTGGAACCGCCTCTGGGTTACTAGGCGGAGGCGACGGTGGAAATCTCACAACTCGCCACACCATTTAGAACTACAGTCTAACACACGCAGCGGCTTGCAAAGATAATGGCAGGGGCGTACTCCAATTGTATCTTGTTTTATTGGTGATTTTGAGCTATTCTTAACATGGGTTAGCATTATTTGAGTTGCTAAATTTTCAGCTCGATGGTTTCTATCGCTGCAAAAGTTTTGGAGTGCGCAGGTGTTTTGGGCTCTGGTTTTGCTACGGGACTACTACCAAACGTGAGTTAACTTGCTGCTCAACTTGTGTTCGTTGTTTTGCTTCTATCAATTCCAACGTCCACGCTTGCTTCAAAAGGCATATTGGGATCGACTTTGGAGTGCTTGTGGCCTTGTTTGAAAGTGCGCGGTGATGGGAGTGTATTGCTTAGCTTCGAAATTTGTATTGAGTGGCTGTTGGAAAACACTTCGTGCATTATTTTGGAGCTATTTTGACTAACTTCGGAGTTCCTACATCGCCGTTGGTCGGATTGATCACTTCTTGCCCGCCAAGTTGCGTTGGTGATCGTCTCACAGATGAATATGTTCTTATCATGGGAAATCCGGCCAAATATGCGCTGCCATAGCGCGCATCCATCGAAAGCTGTGTGTTTCATCATAAGGTGATATAATTTTAAACTCTTGCTTAACATCTTCTTTAAAGGGCAAGGGCAGCCTCTCATTGGCAAGGACTTCAGTCCATTAATACAAGTTGAGTGCGGGTTAATGACTTTATTTTGGCCCTCTTTGGAATGCCTATGCAAACCTTGGACAAATCTAATAGCGCAATTTACTATGCTTGACGTTTTTTTCACGAGCTCGGGTTATATAATCTTTGATCGCTGGGATATCTCGATATTAGCTCAGCATCTTGGTTGGCCTTCGTTCTCAATTCATTAGTACCTGTCGTGGCACGGCTTCGCTAAGATAAGTTTTATCATTTTATCATATTAATAGGGTCAAATATCTTGACATTGTGCCCTACCATATTCTGCCAGAGCAGCTTTTGAGAAAATTGGGTATGAGTTAATTGTGTTGACTTACCAGACAATTACTTGAAGTTCTATGGTGCGTGCATGGTATCTTATGTATCAAGATTCATATTTTATTTTATCTAATTACCCCATTATCTTGGAATTCGAATAAGTGTAAATGGCATACACTCGTGGCATGCAAAATTTCCTATATTGACTTTGATTATTCATATTTAAAGCAAGGTATTATTAAATGCATGCAAATTGAATTCAAATGTACATAGTACACATATCATTGGAGTTCCATCAACTCTTCTTTAGCATATTTTCAAGCATGCATTAAATATAAATCATGAATGGTAGTTGATGCTTATAATGCTTATTATGGTTTGTTTGCCTTTCGTCAAGGCTTACTTCTCAAATTTATGCTATTTTATTATCTCTACATGGGATCGAATTTCTCAAAACTCCAGATATTCGACTGCAAATAACCACATATTGTGACATGCTTCACATGCTTGGGAGTTTATCGGATGTTCGGGCATGCGATCTAGCAGTAAGCCCCGTCAGGATTTATTGTTTGGGCATGCAATCTAGCAGTAAGCCCCGCCAGGATTTATTACTCGGGCATGCAATCTAGCAGTAAGCACCGCCAGGATTTATTACTCGGGCATGCAACCTAACAGTAAGCCCAGCCAGGATTTATTACTCGGACATGCAATCTAGCAGTAAGCCCCGCCAGGATTTATTACTCAGGCATGCGACCTAGCAGTAAGCCCCGCCAGAATTTATTACTCTGCGATCTAGTAGTAAGCCCCACCAGATTTATTTCTCGGGCATGCGATCTAGTAGTAAGCCCCACCAAATTTATTTCTCGGGCATACAATCTAGCAGTAAGGCCCAGACATCTTTATTTAAAGTCCCGGAGTCTCAAGGTCCGGGCACTCATTTAAAAGCCCATGACAATATCTTCGTCATGGCAGTCCAGAAAAGCCCATGGCACTATCTACGTCATGACACCCAAAGCCTGGGAGGTTCCAGGCCCCGGCATCTATCTAAAGCCCAAGGTATTCTAATCCTTGGCACCTTACAAAGCCCGGGAGGTTCCAGGCCCCGACACTTACAAAGCCCAAGGGATTCTAACCCTTGGCACTCT
Source organism: Henckelia pumila (assembly GCF_033568475.1). NCBI lineage: Eukaryota > Viridiplantae > Streptophyta > Magnoliopsida > Lamiales > Gesneriaceae > Henckelia > Henckelia pumila. The sequence continues at coordinate 7,031,751 of NC_133123.1, read as the reverse complement.
ATAAGCCTGAGAGTTTCCATGCCCCGGCACCCATTTAAGCCCAAGGCATATATAAGCTCTTGGCATTATATAAGCCCGGGAGGTTCCATGCCCCGGCACCCATTTAAGCCCAAGACATATATAAGCCCTTGACATTATATAAGCCCGAGAGGTTCCATGCCCCGGCACCCATTTAAGCCCAAGGCATATATAAGCCATTGACATTATATAAGCCCGGGAGGTTCCATGCCCCGACACCCATTTAAGCCCAAGGCATATATAAGCCCTTGGCATTATATAAGCCCGGGAGGTTCCATGCCCGGGCACCCATTTAAACCCAAGGCATTCTAAGCCCTTGGCACCTACAAAGCCCGGGAGGTTCCATGTCCCGGCACCTACCAAAGCCCGATGCATTCGGCACTACAAGTCTATTGACTTGGCATGGGAGATTATTTGATCATTTACTCACCAACGACTATATCGATCCAACCTCGAGGATTTTATGTTCTTCAACAGTTGTTATATTAATTCGACCCCTCCTCAAACACAAGTCCATGGTCATTCTCTCGGCCTTGCATGCATGGAATCTTCTCACTTGACTGATCGATTCGACTTCAGGAGGGTGATTGGTGCATTTCTGTCTAAGTTCATGGATGAAGTGAACAAATCGGGACAGCGAGTAGTGACTCTAGCCCGACTTCTTAAGGGGGGTGTAGTGATGTCAAGGGATATATCCCGAGATATCGTCTGATATCTCGGGATATATTTATTTTTTTCACATGAACTTAGACCGGGATTTGTGATAACAAGCAGGTTATTGGTGGTAAGTGATGTTTTGTAATTATTATTGGATATGAGCCTCGCGAATATTCACTATCTACACTCGGGCTTGGACTTGTCAATATTATCGGATCATGGGCTACATCCCATCAGATCATGGGCCTCGCCCTTTTAATTATGGATGAACATCAGTGGGCTGACATGAACACACGTTCTCAACTATCTGAAGGACAGGGAAGTTTTTATTATATATATTGTTTTCTTCTTGATTACAGACAACGTGGAAAGTGAGTTTCTACACTTTCTTCCCCATGATGTTTCCCATGTTTTCCTCTATATTTTCTCCCATGTTTCTCTGCCAGACTTAGGCATCGGAGGGGTCATGTCGGGAGAAATCCTGGCGCCCCCTGACCGGTTTATTCATTATTTTCAGGCAAGGACAGTCGGAGAATTCACAAAGACGACGAATGAATTTTTGGGATGTCATCATACAATATGATGTTTTGTCTGCTCTCACCACTCATAAAAATAAATTTGGTCTTATTCTTTGATCTTTGCATGGTAAATACTTCAATTGCATATTTAAGTGTTCATATATCAATAAATAATTAATATCAATATTGATCGTGTTAAAGTTGCAAACATGAATCATTAGATGAACAATTAAGATAATCTTTTTAAGATAACTTGAACTCAAACTATTTATTGTCTTCTCTCTAGCGATATGTGGGAACTATTTTTTAGAGAGTAATTTTCGATTTAGTGTATAATATACGTGAAGTGTTCTTTCTCCTATTCCAATATTATTAGATCGTGTGAGTTTCTCACATTTTATGGAAGGGTTTTGTTCATGCCGCCCGCAGGGTACTACCCTGCGGGCGACGTGTAACCCCGTGAAACCCACTGATTTTAACCAATCAAAATTATACCACTTCACCCACAGGGCACTACCCTTTGGGTGACATCGACTTAACCGTAGCATAGGCCGTAGAACCTCAATTAAGGGATGATTATAGCTTTCATATATTTCCATCAATTGTCATTAGTGGTCTTTTTCATATAGATCTCGAGCCTTTTAGAGCCCAAAATCTCTATTTGGAGATGAAAGCCTACTGATAAGATTTTGGGCCTATATATGTTTGGGGCCCATCTTATAACATTGAAGACAAAATATTTTATTTATTTTTTCATCAATCAAAAGAACGGTTTCAAATTTTCAGCCGAATGAATGAATGTATAAAATGATGGGGCAAAATCCCGGTTCAGTCCTAAATGTTTGGACACATTCTCGATTCAGTCCTAAATGTTTGGACGTTCCCGGTTCGATCCTAAATGTTTTCTAAAAGTTCTCGGTTCAGTCCTAAATGTTTATACGTTCCCGGTTTGGTCCTAAATGTTTCCTAAAAGTTCCCGTTCAGTCCTAAATATTTTTACATTGCATATTTTGTGCCAAATATTTCTCAAAATTTCCCGGTTTGATCCTTCCATCTACTCGTGTGTTAAAAATAACAACGCGTAGTGTTATATCATTTATGATTGATTTTTATATTATTTATTATATATTTAACATTAAACAAGTTGTAAATAAAACACAAATTTATTAGAGTTTTTATCCAAATTTAAATCAATTTTACACAATGTTCAAAATGAAAATATTAAATTCATGATGCTACAAAATAAAAACTTAAATAAAATAAACGAAACTTGAGGAATTAAAATTTAATGATGTTATTTCACATTTCTATTAATTTTGTTATATTCTCATTCATGATACTTGCACATTTAAGAAAAAATTTGGAGGTTGGAAAAATATATATATCTTTTTAAAACTCTTTTTATAATTTAAATAATTAGTATTTGAGAAAAAATTACTATTAAATAAAACTTAATTTCATATCACTACTTTAACGGTGGTCAAATAATTCATTATATTTTCTCAATTGTTAACCATATGTATTCTTCTCTTGAAAAATTTATTGAAAATTTCAAATATTTTGTGAAATAAGTAATACTAGTTATTTGCTAAAAAAATTGTTTATTTGTTTGTGATTGATAATGTTTTTAACTATAAGATTGCACGGTTCAATTATTTTTTTATTCTATAATTTTATTTTGCCTAATTTATATTATATTTTCATTTGGAAGAAATTATTGTTCATTTATTATTATTATTATTATTATTATTATTATTATTATTATTATTATTATTATTATTATTATTATTACCTTCTATTTTATTTAACTTTTTCTTTTGTTTTTAAGTTTTTTTTATCACGCTTTGTTTGTAGATGGAAGGACCAAACCGAAAAATTTTAAAAAATATTTAGGACGAAATATGGAACGTAAAACATTTAGGACTGAACTGGAAACTTTTTAAAACATTTGGGACCAAACCGGAAACATAAAAACATTTAGGACTGAACCGAGAATTTTTGGAAAACATTTGGGACCAAACCAGGAACGTTCAAACATTTAGGACTGAACCGGGAATGTGTTCAAACATTTAGAACTGAACCGAAATTTTCCCCAAAATGTTGCAATATTCGGTTTTTATATCTATATAATATAATAATGCATGAACCACTTAAAATAATTATTTTGGTCAAATTAATGAATGGACAAAATGACCTTTGCTACTTATATATAACTAACATTTTTTAATTTTACTTTTCAATTTAAAAATATAAAAAATATTCATTATTTTAGATGAATATAAACTATTAATGCATGCGAATTTTCACGTATGTGGATTACTAGTTATTAATTAATGTTCCTCGAATACAATACATTTTCATAACGAAACATGCGTCAATAAAAGAAATGCATGTATGGTCAAGTTTTATATATCTAGTTCTCGGGTGCATGCATGTTTATACAATATCTTTTAATTAATTTGATTAATATTAAATAGATATAATATCATAAATATTAAAATTAATGGGAGGTCCTATTGTAATAAAGTGATGTTTCCATAAATAAATAATCTTCAAAAGGAAAAACATATATATCAATTTTATAGTTATTTCTTCGAGGATAAAATAGAAAAAAGTGGTCATAACACGAACCAACAAAAACTAATAGCTTTAATATAGTACTAGTTTCTTTGAACACATAATATGTGTGCATGTGAATACTAGGTTATAATCTTAAAAAAATATCATTCTAACATATTTTTTTAAAAAAACCAATGTATCTTTGTATATATAATATATACTATTCAATTTTATTAATTTCGGAAAAATCATTTCCGAATATGAAATTGAGTGGAAAAAAAAGTTGAAATAAATTTTAAAAGAAGAAATAAACCAACCGAGCAGTTTTTAAAAACCAAAAAGTCATGGAAGTTATTTTTCAAATCTTAAAATTTACCAAGGTGGATTTGTACGTGTGGATTTAGCGGATATGTAGATTCTACCCCATCCAAAAAGTGCCCGAATTGAAATCCAATGACTCTTTTTTTTTTGCACTCGAGAAGAATCATTGCTCTAGCATATGACAGCATCGACATAACATAATTTATCATATTTTTAAAATGAAAACTGGTTATTCTTTCGTATTTAAATATGGTTAAATTTATTTTTAATCCCTAAAGCCTAAATTAAAATTTGTTTTCAGTCCGTATCAGAAAAAAAAAATGTTTACATTCCCTGATCTATACAAGATTTTTTCTACAGTACTCCCTGGGCCCACATATTTGTTATCGGATGAAAGTCGGTACAAAAGATTGAAAATATGGTACTCATATATGATATTTGAGTATCAACCGTTTTAAATTTAGTATTAATTTATGATTTTTTTAGTACTAAAACACGTAAGCAAGTATTTATATTAATGACACATTTTTCTTCTTTGAATGGAAATCGGTACAAAATATTATAAATATGGTACTAATATATGATATTTGAGTACCAAATGTGTTAATTAGATCTAGTACAAATATATTATTTTTTAATACTCAGACATATGTTACATACAAATGTTGATGTTAATAAAGATGTTCATATTTTATACTCAAAATTTTATCATTTATACTGAATCTAAACCAATTAGTGTTCGAATATCATATATAATTAGTATCATATTTTCAATGTTTTGTACTGAATTTCACTCGTTAAAAGACGTGTGAGCCCAGAGAGTGCTTAAATAATTTTTTTCTGTCAAAAACCTAACACAAACTTTAATTTAAACTTAGGCATTTAAAGTAAATTTACCCTTTAAATTTTCAACGTTTTCAAAAGAAAGTAAAATAGTTAGACGTAATCACAGTTTTTTTAAATCAATGTAATCATAACACAAACCAAAATATTATAATTACTATCCCCACTTCAATCACATAGAAAAAGATATATTTTCAATAAGGTAGAACATACACACACACACATATATATATATATATATATATATATATATACTTAAATAACTTATAACTCAAATACTCAAAATATCGATCTCAACAATATTTTTAACAACATAACAAACTTAAACAAGTGTCGGCCAAACACAAGCACAACATACACAAACTTAAAATATAATATAGCCGGCAAAACTTGATAAATAATAATAACATTCTTAAAATACTTTAAACACAACATACAACTACACGGGACATTTTACGATAAATGTATGTGTATAATATATATACACAAACAAGAGAGCAATTTGTCCACTATGCCAACCTTTGTTGCATGGGGAGATGGGATGCCGAGAACCACCATCGCCCATTTTCTTCGTACTAAAAGTTGAAAATACAATCCATTCACATTACTTTTATATATAATTCACGCATTCTTCTTGATCTTATCATCTTCGGGTATGGCACAAGATTTCTATGTGTATTCCCAGCCATACATATATAATCTAATGAGGTGTATCGATATCGTCTTTATTCTCTTTGCTTCCATTTCCACTCTACAGATTTTGTATATATCTTTTTGTTGTTTAAGAAAATCATCCAATTTTGAGGTGTTTAAAACAAATAGGAAAAAGCTCAAATAAATTGCCATGTCTTATGGTGTAGTATTGACTATTTGAAATAACACAAAAAAATTCTTGTGATACGGTCTCACAAGTAAATTTTATGAGACGGTTCTCTTAATTGGGTTGTTCATGATATTGTATATTAATTTTTTATGCCAAAAGTATAACTCTTTACCGTAAATATGAGTAAGTTTGTCACATCTCACATATAAAGATCTGTGATACAATCTCACAAGATACCAACTTTTGAAGACAAAAACTCCTATGAGACGGTCTCTCATTTTTTTTGAGACAGATATCTTATATGGGTTATCCATTACAAAATATTACATTTTATGCCAAAAATATTACTTATTATTATAAATATGGGTAGGGTTGACCCGTCTTACAAATGAAACCGTCTCACAGAAATGTTACCCACTTTTGAAATAATTGGTTTCGAATTCCTAAGTTCTAATCCATTTTATTTTGGTGTGTTGGATCATATATCTATTCATGAGTGGATTGATTTTAAAATTCATCTTCCATTAATTATGTTTTAACTAGTGCTTCAATTGTTTGGATTGATTTAAAATTCTTCTTCCTTTTATTATGTTTTAACGAGTATTTTATTAAAATTAAATCTCGAATAGAAACTTATGCTTCATACTTTGATATCAAATGAACTGACTTTTGAAACCTTTTAGAGCCATTTATGGACTTGTGGCCTGTGGGCACTTCGCCGACCTATCGATATGTCTTTAGCTCATTTCTCCTTTATTTTTTGACTAAAGACGCGTGAGATCTAAGTTGCGAGATCTCCTGTGTCAAACGAATTTTGATGACGTAAATAGCTTATTGGTAAGATGGATTAATTTTGTTTATATTTATAATAAAAAATAATATTTTTGATATAACAAATATTTTTTTTGGATGATTAAATAGAAGATCTGTCTCACAAAATTGACTCGTAAGATCGCCTCAGTTGGTTTTTTGGTCTTTATTTAATTGTTATTGTTACTTGATTAAATATTTAATTTTTTAGCTTTAATAATCACCTTAATAACACTACCTAAAAATCGTAGAGACTCGAATGAAATACGACCCATACATAATGGATACTACGCTAACAAATTTATTTTCTCCGACAAGGAACTAAATTTAAACATATATCCATATTTCATGGGTGTCATCGATATATATCCCTTAACAATAAGGTTATTCTATCCTCGTTGCTTGTTCCTTTCCTACAAGCGAATCTTTGTAAAGAAGAAAGGGGGAAAAAAATGAAAATATTAAGAAAATTTAAAGAGGTCCCAAATGGATAGATCCAACTTCCTTCTCCAACTTGCCAGATGCTTCTTTGAAAGATACAACAAAAAGACAGATTGAAGTAAGTTTCTTGTCGGACAGTCTCATAGATCGATGAGTCTAATTAAATAATTCTGAAAAAAAATTATATTCTTTTATAGTGCAAGTCGTTTGCATTTTTAATTTGAACTAAATTTTGGGAGTGGACTAACAAAAATCGCATTCGGAATAAAGATAAACATATATATATAGACATACACGAGTATAAATCACATTCAGAATAAAGATAATAATATGGACGGATACATACAAATATAAATCACATTCAGAATATATAAAACATGCGTGAAGTGGTGGCGCTTGGTTTGGAATTGACTAAACATCATTATATTATATGTTCTTATAAGATTAAAATTCTATTTATGAAATCTTTGCTTTAAATTAAAATCCTATATGGAGAATAATAAACAGTACTGCGTGGTTAAACACGACACATTTTTAACATGTTATTATATTATTTGATCACAAGTGATGGGTTACGACCCAATTTTACTATCTGTTATAATTAAACTTCTACTCTCGATCATCTTTACTAAACAAGACATGCTCGCGAGTGGATGTTAATTACTTGTATCTCGGGGATGTTAATTAAACCCACAAAGTTCTTTAAGTTAAGATTATAATAATTCTTTATACATACATGAAATATTATAGAAAAATTAAAATTAGTATTAATCTTTGTTAGATTCAAAATTAGTCCAGTTTTATGTTTAGATTATATTTATGAGTACCGTACCGAAGGACATGTCTCTATTACCGTATGCAGAGATTCGTTATCGTGCAGTGTACCTTTTTATATGCTCAATCACTCTCAAGCTATTGATAAATACGAAATATATATGATGCATTAAAATAAATAAATAATAATTTTTATTATTTTTTTTAAAAAAACCCCACCGATCCAACAACAGTACCCTTCCTCCAATCCTATATAAACGTTCCCATGCACACACAATTTTCCTCACACCAAAATCAAATCAATCCAACTAGCAACATACATCAATATCAAAACACACACTTTTACATATCCTCTCTATCAACAAAATCACACTTTCTTTCGATTTTTCGTCGTCCCGACGAGCTTTCCAGAGTCGAAATCACCTTAAAACAAACCGCGATAGCCAATTAAATATAATGGAGAGAGTTAGCAAAATGGTGTCCGAGAAACCGGTGGTGATCTTCAGCAAGAGCTCGTGTTGCATGAGCCACTCCATTAGATCATTGTTCAGTGATTTCGGAGTCCATCCGACGGTGCACGAGCTCGACGAGATCTCCAGGGGCCGTGAGATCGAGCAAGCCCTATCAAGACTCGGTTGCAACCCTACCGTCCCCGCGGTGTTCATCGGTGGCGAGTTCGTCGGAGGAGCCAACGAGGTGATGAGCCACCACATCAAGAGGTCGCTAAAGCCCATGCTCAAAAGGGCTGGTGCCCTGTGGGTCTAATTTGCATCACTAGCCAGCATATATAAGCACGAATTAGAAATGAATGAATAATTAATGATGCAATTTAATTTGTTGCATCTTATATATAATTACGTCTGATTATGTCATAAGTTTAGAATATATAATTAGAGCAATTAATGAGTAATTAGAAGTAGAGAGTTGTAGTTAGAAAAAGTGAGCCACTAGGCTCCAATTTTCCTAACAAAATGTAAGTCGAGGCTCTGTACGTTCTCCTTAAAATCATCCTTTGTGAAACTTCACCTTTTGTTTTGAGTACTGATTAATAAACTTTAAACTTGGGGACAAATGTTGCTTCTACAAAATACATTTTGTGTTTTCTGATCAAGAATCCATCGCCGTCGAATATGCGAGTCGGTTTAATTTTGAACAAATGTATGCATTATATATAGTTTCTCTTGTTATACGTACAAATGTTTCGTAAAGATAGTTAATTAATATGATTTTATTTCAAAAATAACTGTGCGTGTAACCATGATGGCATTCTACATATACAATTTAAAAAGAATTAAACACAAAATAGAGTTCTAGAAGGGAACAAAATGACCTCATCGGTTCAGAAAGGAGATGGGTGAAGTTGTGGGAAAGCTAATTAAACACCGGAAATAGCAATAAGCAATAGAGATGTCGCTATTCTGCGACTTTTTAAAAGGAAATGTTGTGATCATATATCCAAATATAACCCAAGTTGCCTACTTTGAAAAGGAATATTAATTTAATTAGAAAATATGCATACAAATGGGATATAACTTATAAGAATAATGAATTAATGCTCTTTTTTTTTTTTTCCATAAATCGAATACAAGCTAAGCTATCAAAACTTGACTCACCCAGGTATCAATGCAACATATAATGAAATAATAATTAATATCATATTGTTAGGAATATTGGGATATGATGAATATCAGATTAAGATATTGTCTAAGATGTTGACAACATCCAACACAACATACATCGAAAATATTAAAACGTGAATAAACATAACAAATTAGTATTGAAAATACTCAAGAATAAATATGCACAAGTACAAAGTACTCGTGCGGTGCCTCAGGGTAAAATGCTTCACTAGAAAATCGTAAACTGTTTTACAAAACCCTAATACTACTGAACATCATTAAAAACTAATTTTATCAAAACAAGTGAAAAAATAAATAATAAAAACAACCCCTTAAAATCTACTTAAAGCATAATAATAAAAACAAAGAAGAAGTTGACCCTAGATGTCAAAATACGAGAGCAACATAATCTTCGATCTTCGATCTTCAAATGCTCTCAGAACTTCAAGACAATTACGAATAATAATTTCAGCAAATTGACAAGAACTCTTCAGCGTCTTCAACACTTCAGAAAGTCGAGTTCTCTGTCTTTTACGTTCAAGCTCTATTATATTCTCTTTTTATTAAACGTGAAAGCTCTTATCTCTAACTCCGGTTAATGCATGAGATCCTACCATATAGCTAATACATCTAGCTCCCTTCATTTTGTTTTCTCAATTCAAAAATTGAATCTGCAAAGATAATGAAATATTGATAAGTTAAGAGATAAAAATATATTATGATAAATACATAATATCTCATATCAAACAATTAAGTAAATAAATCAAGTGAGTACTAGATAATTCCTATTTAAAACATCTCAATTAATTTAAAAACTTCAAGTCAATAAAAACAAAAGAATTAAATATATCTTTTAAAACTTGAAAAGATTTAAGGAAATAAATATTCCCTTCACATATGTTATATTTAGTAAGTAGTTATTAAATCCAAATAATTCAGGACAAATATGAACGGGTATAATTAATTAATTTGGACCTCAATATTTACTACTCTAAATAGTATCATTACATAATCACCAGCAAAGTACAAACCAAAAGAACTCTATCAATACAGGCCCACAGGGATAGGCGATTTGATAAGGTTTGAGGTGACGTGAGAAGAAATTCCCCAGCGTTATGAGTTCGATTCTCGTATGGAGCATATTCCCTGCTGAAATATTGTGGGGGTATGCTCTGGGGATTGGGTCATGTGCTCCCTTCTTCAGGTCTCTGCCGCTCGTGCACATTCCTCGATTTACCCTCCGCATGAGCCAATAGGCCTCTGACTCATGTGCAATGGGATCCCCTTCGGGGTCAACCCTTTTAAAAAAAAAAACAAAACAAAAGGAACTCTATCAATACAGAGATTTATGGTCTTGTAGCTAATCAAGTTTGGCGACGTATTATAATTTTGGTGTATAAACATTTAAGCTAAATCTTATCATAAAGTATGAGAGACTTGAGAAGATTTTGCAAGCGGAATTTTTGCATGAGTACTACAAAGTTTAAATTTTACATATAATTTAGAGAGTTTGGTCCTCTTATCAATTAAATTTAAGTATATATATATCATGTATTTTGTATTTTTTTTGACAATTTTAATTATTTTGCGTGATGACGTACATATCAACACTAGGCCGAAAAAATAGATTTTTTTTTTAAAAAAATATTGAAATATACTAATATTTCGCTGCACGCGTTGCGTGCTTTTACATTTTGTTTTTTAACAAAAAAAATAAATAATAAATTGTAAAATTAAAAAATAAAAAATATAACGTTTTTTAAACAATTCACAAAAAATATATATATCTTATAAAGTGAGTGTCATTTTTGTAAATAAAATAATATCAAAAGGGCACAAATTGAGCTTTTAATGGCTAGAAAAGAGAAAACCGTATAAAATGACTATTTTGCCCAATAATTTTGGTTTTATTAAAAATTAAGTTAGGAGATAATGATAATTTCGAATCAAGCTTCACCAATTAATTAAAAATTTATTAATTAGAAAGTCTCTACTTTAATAATATAGTTTGTTATATATATATAGATGCAAAATCGAGGGGTAAATATTGATCGATATATGCAATTGCAATTGCATGCACGCGAAGCAACTTTAGAAAGCGGCCTTTGAGATATTGTAGGGGTAATTTTTTATGTGAGTGTGTCTGTATGTGTGAGTTTTATTTTTCTTTTTTAAGAGTTAAAGTTATTTATAAGAATATTATGCACAAATTTCTGATTCTAAATAATATATTGAAGTATATCATGAAATAGACAGAATTAATTAAGTTCTAATAACAAAAATCTTCATGGGCCAGGGGGAAATTATTGTTGTTATTGTTGTAAATAAATTTTAAAATGATGGATGCATGATCTAAAATAATTTAAACTAGATCGACCAATTGAGAGAATGAACCATATATGGTAATTAAAAATTCTAATTAAAACAGCTTATCACCAAAAAAAAAAAAAAACCAAAGAGGATGTAAAATAACCCACATCCTCTAATATTTATATGATCACCAAAAAATGTTAAACATTAATTAATTAATTAAGTGAATTAATGAATGAATTAAAGACTCGAATATATATATATATCGAAATTATAATCATATAGCAAAGTGATGAACGAGTGAATCTTGAATTGTTTGATCATCTACATTTTTGAATAAGTCAAAGATTTCGACCCTTGGAAATCAATCTTTTTAGAAAAGTTTAAGTGGGAATTCGATATATTGAAGGCGAAAGCGCCAAAAACACATAAAGTGGATGAAACAAAAATGTGTAGATCAAAGAATATAATCGATATCGATGATCGACATGTCTCTTTGACAGATAATTTTGAGATTATTCACATAAAATCTACACACATTAGTCGGAAAAAAAGATGATGATATGTCGTCATCCGTCGTCGATGTATTGTGCTCCAGAGAATCAACAAGGCATGAGATAACGTAGGCTTTGGGACCTCAACATTGCATACGCATTCTTGTGCGGCGAATTAGATGCGAACCTTTGTTTTTCAGAAGGGAAAAAAATTTAGGTCCCAAATGGATAAATTCAACTTCCTTCTCAACCTCATTTGATGCCTTTTGGAAAGATACACTAGAAAGTTAAAATGGACCACACCTCATATCTAACACAATCAAGAAACCAGCTTCAACCTCCTGATGATCAGATCATGATTTTAAATTAATATAACCTGAATTTCTGTGTTTTTTTTAATGATTCTCATGAGCCACAACCCTTCAGTGTGAACTGGTTTTTATAGTAGCCGCTAATTTTCAGTGTATACTTGATAAATTTCAAAGCTAACGTAGTAGCATACAAACCACATTAGTTCACTAAATACTGAGCAAACCATATACGTACGACAGACTTGCTCGAAAAAATAGTGGCCGATGGAATGATCTCTCCTAAGTACGTACGTACTGACCAAACACTAACTTAATCACCAACTCGGACACCAAATGAGCTACCCCAAGTCCACAGCCAATAGAAATTATTTACTTAGATCAGCCCTTCTATCTTAAACTAGTTTTTTGTTTAATTATTATTCTTTTAAAAAAAGATAAAAATATATAATACAAATTATAAACCAATTTATTGCAAGTTTCATATATCTATATATCTTATTCCTAAATTTTTTTTTCCGCGGCACGTTTTTTAGTTTAATATTTCAACTTTTTAAGGTGCTTAATTATTTTTAAATTTTTTTGTGTATGTGATTTCTATAAAACTAGTAATTGTGACACACGCGATGCATGTGCACAAAATATAAAAAATGGACGATTTTTAATTTTTTTCTAATGAAAAAAGATGATCATATAAAGTTGAATGATTTATAATTGTGGCACAATGAAATAAATTCAAACATTCTTTCACTGAAGAAAAAAAATAAAGTTTAAAGAAAATTTAGAAATTAAATCAAAGTTGAATAAAAAACAAAAGCCACAACAAACTAATGGTACATTTGGAATATTAAAACAAGTCTCATCAAAAGTAGTTACTATTAACCTCTCTCCCTTTATTAATAACTACGCGTTGCGTACTTGTACAGTCCGTTTTTTTAACAAAAACAAAAAAAATTTGAAATTTAAAATTTAAAGAATACAAAAAATATAACGTTTTTCTAAACAAATATTCACAAAAACTCAACAGATATATCAATTTTATAAATTGTGTGGTATTTTGTAAATAAAAGAACTTCAAATGACACAAAATGAGTGTTATTTTGGTAAATAACAAAACATATAATGACTAAAAAAGAAGAAGTCATACAAAATGAATAATTTTTCTAATAGTTTTGGTTTTATTGAAAATTATGTTACGATATAATGATAAGTTTAAATCAAACGTCACCAATTAATTAAAAGTTAGCTAATTAGATGGTCTCTATTATATAGAAGATATATATGTGATATGTTTTGTATAAAGTATCGAAAAGTTAGGTATTGTATACCTTAGTTCTCCTATTTTTAGGTAACTTATCTTAACATTCACAATTTTTACTTTTTAAAATTTTTATTGCGATAAAGTTGTTTTCATAATACGTTTTCTTGGTAGTATATATTTGAAAATACAATTGTGGTTATTTTACACGTATATCAAGCACTTATTTAAATTTAATTTTTTTATATTTTATTGTTTTTTTTAAAAAAAATTTTTGCCCTTTATTTCAATTTCTTGTTCCATCTTCAACGGGGAACGTGAATGAACCAATTTCACATGAAATGAGAGTCTTAATAAGATTTATACTATTCATATTCATATAAAGAAGATGCGGCTTTATTTTGGAAGTTCACAACTCAAAAAATTTAAATTAAACCGTATCCGACTTGAGACAATTGTGGCATGGGTGATCAACTGGAAAGCTTATGAAGTTAGGTGTCGATGAGGATATTAACACGCTGGAAGACCATTGTTGGTATACTGGGAATTAACGATCGTCAAATATGGAATGTTACACTAATTATTATTCATGAATAAATTTATAAATTTTAATAAATACCTCATTTTTAAATATGAAAATCTAGATTTTTTTGAATAATTTGATACAATATATCGTCACATATATTCTTAGAGGGTGTTTGGGTAAGCTTATAAGCTCTTAAAAACAGCTTATAAGTTGTTTAAGAGCTTATAAGCTCTTTAAATCTGTTTGGTAATTTTTTTGTCAAACAGCTTATAAGCTGTCAAAATAAGCTGTTTGACAGCTTATAAGCTGTTTTTAAAAAATTAAGGTGACCCCTAGTTTTTTAGAAAAGATCTTATTTTGATATTTTACTTTTCAATATTATCCTTATATATTTTATTAAATTTTCACCCAGCCCTTTGCCCATTTTTTATACATAATTTATCAAAAAAAATTTAAAATTAAAATTAAAAAAATTTAATGTTTTTAATATATGTTTAACATTTATAATAAATTTTAAAATATTTTTGTATATATATTACTATTTTACATTACTTTCGTAATATTATACATTTTTGGTAATTTTGACAATAAAAAGATCTTATAATACCAAACACATCAACATATTTAAGTTGTTTAGAATAAGTTCACCCAAACACTTTAACAGCTTATTTTTAAAATAAGACCTGACAGCTTATAAGCTCCTAAAACAACTTATAAGATCCTATAACTTATAAGCTGTTTTAATAAGCTTAGCCAAACACCCTTTTAATAAAAAATAGGAAAAACACCTTTTTTTTTCTAAATCTCTAATGTCGGTGTATTTTTGGAATATATATAATTACTTATATCTCGCCCCTACTCGTAATAAGTATTATTAATACTAATATTCGGATGCACATGTTGTGTGCGTTGCACTTTCAATTTTTTTAATTGAAAATAAAAATAATAATAAATAGTAAAATTAAAAAATGATATTTTGTAAAAAAAAATATCCATAAAAGGACGAAAAAATATAGTGCAAATGACACTTATGTAAATAAGTAGTTATCAATTAAGAAAATAAAATAACATTTTGATAATTAAATATATACTGAATATTAAAATTGAAAGAAATTGGATATACCAACGTATCATCCCCTCAACTTTAATAAAATAAAATAGATTAAGAAATAGTATATATTTTAATTCTATTTTAATAACACTGCGAGCACAAGTATTATTCACATTCTATGGCTTCGTTTGGTAGCCTATATTATTAATCTGTGCATTACTCATCTTATCCAGTTTCGCATTTTTCTTGTCATATTATTTATCCATCTATTCATTATTTATTTTACATCAATCAAATTATTAATTATTTATCTTATATCAATTAAATCATTAAATTAAAATTACTTGGTTCGTCAATGTGATACAAATATAATTTTATATTTATTGCGCTTATAGTTACTTTAACTAAACTAATACAAATACGAATATCAACAAAAAAGAACGAAAAAACTGACCGCACTTAATTATAAAGAAGAGAAATTAAATCCTCTTCTTATATATGTACCTGAAAAATTAATTATACGAGTTTGAAATTAAAATCGTTTTTCCAAAAACCAAAAATTACATAATACACTTATAATGGCGCATATCGATTCCCTTGTGGCTTGTATATATGAAAAACACAGACGAGTGAATGCACGTGTTCTTTCTAGTATGTCTGTACTTTGGTTGAATGGAAATACGAATATAATAGCAAATAGTGGGAATATTAACGAGGAGCCAGCCGTACCAAAGATTTACGCAGATATTCGTTATCGTGCATGCTCTTTTTTCCTATGTGCATCAATCACCCTCAACTAATGCTTCAATTTTAGCTACTTTGCAAAAATAAAATTAATTTTCTTCTGATTATATGTTTGATATTTTGATCTTCTATACTTTCAAAATTAGATTTTAATTAATTCATTTAATGTGGTGTTTGAGTTGATGAAATAGGTAAACTCTTGACAAATGATCAGGAGTTCAATTTTTCCTAGCTACCAGTACCTTCTCGAGCGAGTCCGTTGTTTAATTAGTGTAGTTTCTCTAGCTGGTGTACGTAGTTGCAAATTATTGCGTTGGTGCGAAGATTTACCAAGTACACAACAAATCGTAGCAACTTAATTCTGGTTCCCGTTATAAAAAAACAAGATCTTAGTACCATATCTTTTGATTTTTGGCGACTTTAACAATTTTTCATCGAGATCGTTTGTTTAAAACTACACACGTAGATGCAACACGTGCAGTGTCAGGTTCGCATCTTGTTGGAAAAGAGATTATAGCTGCAAAAGAAACGAAGCCGGTAGCACGCTAAAACTAAAATTCATTCTATAGCTATGAAATAAATTATAAACGAATCAAAAAAGTAATTAAATGTGAAATATAAAACACCAAAATTACAATATTATCGTGAAATAACCAATAAGTTATTAAAATATTCTTGGCTGCCGGATGTGAGAACTGAGAACGAACCTTTAAAAAAAAAAAAAAGGCTAGAACAAATCCAATAGCACATATATAGTTCGTACGTACGGCCTCGCACAATGTTTCTATATAAATACCCCTCGTGCACTCCCCATTTTCCTCACACCAAAACCAATATTATCGAAGCTCCAATAATCAAATCACCACACAACATCATTTCCAACATCGATCGTTGATCATCTAATTTCTGACCCCAAACTGCATATATAAATCGAAAGTCTATAAATTATCCGAATTAATTAAGGTTCATCCATATATATATGGAGAAGGTAGCCATCATGGTGTCCGAAAAACCCGTCGTGATATTCAGCAAGAGCCAATGTTGCATCAGCCACAGCGTGGGGGCACTCCTTCACGACTTCGGGGTGAACCCTACGGTGCACGAGCTCGACAAGATCCCCATCGGTCGGGAAATCGAGCAAGCTCTGTCGAACATCGGTTGCAATCCCACCGTCCCCGCGGTGTTCATCGGCGGCGAGTTCGTGGGAGGAGCAAATGAGGTCATGAGCCTCCACCTCAGGAGCTCCTTAAAGCCCTTGCTCGAAAGGGCTGGTGCCTTGTGGGTCTAAATAAGATTAATTAGAGTGATTGGGTGTCTATTTAATTATTCCAACAATATAATAATACGTGCGGTTTGTTGCATGTTATGTCAAATCTTAAGTGTGTACATGGGATGGGACTAATCAGTAATGGATTAGGGATATAAAGAGAGCCAATTATGTCTGCGCTCATTTTCGATCCTAACATTAGTTAAATATTATGTACTATATAGGATTTGTAATTGTGTTATGACATGTAATAAACTACGTGCTATTAAATATTTGAAATCGTGAATTTTAAATCTATGATTGAAATTTATTTTATTTAGCTAGCTAAATAATTTAATTAATTAAGTCAATTTTAAATCTTCTTTCTTTTAATTAACTTAATAATTAATTCACGTTAACAATTATGATGGATTTCGAATAAGTTGATTATATAAGTGTTATTTAAATGAGAAATTTGTAATTCTCGTTTTAATTAAAGGCCTCCACCTTGATGAAATGAAATACATGTGTTCGAATGGAATCTTTATTAAAGTACTTGGTAAAAAAATGCATTTTTTTAGAATGAGAAAAATAGTTTGAGTTCTTGAGTAAATTAACGATATCAAATTATCATATAATAATTTAGGCATATGTAACAACAAACATGAAAACACTATAAGTCTTTTTTCCTATAATTACAACATCTAATGTTGTAAAAAAAATTATATTCTTTGACTGTGTGCTATATTAAATGAGAAACATGCATTTATTTAACAAAATAATAAATATTCTATTCGACGGTGAATGCTTATTCTCCATATTTGCTCGAATTTGTCCACGATCATTGAATGATTGTTTTACCCATTTTGAGAATATACAAAAACCAGTCTCCAATGTACATGCGTTATGTGAGCATATATTATATATATATTATATATAATAATATAATATTTTATTATAATCTTTAAATCATATATAATTAATTTAGTTTGAATGAAATAAAACTGTAAATATATAAATTATTTAATAAGAATGTTTTGTATAATTTTGTTGGTTGATTGAAAAATAGAGAGATGGGAAGGATTGAGAAAATTAAGAAAAATGATAAGTTCACCAACACACCATTAAGCGGTTTAACTTTAATATAGAGTATAGATAATTAAATAAAATACACACACACTTATATGTAGATATATCATTATTGAGTCTCTTACGAGATAATCTCACCTATATCTTTGAGATGAAATATCTCGATCCATATCAACATGATAAAATAATTCTAGTATTTTTTTTTTATATATATATACACATATGTATATGTATAGTCTAACTGCTGGGATCCCGATACAAAATGGAATGAGTTAATCATATCTCCATGCTTTAATAATATCTTTCATAACACTAAACAAAATATTTTCAAACCATAGTAATATTCTCTTCTTACTAACATATTACATTATATTGCATTTGGATCGAAGAATTTCAAATCAATAAATTTCAAATATGGTTACATGTATTTTTGTTGTTTAAATAAACAAGATTATAAAATTTAAGTTCAATCATTTCATGTTTATATAATATTTTATATTAATTATGATAAATTTCAAGTTTATTCATTGTAATTTGAAATTCATTTTATTTTATTTTTATATAATTAATATGTAAATAAATAAGATATATATTTAATATTTGATATATTTTTTTATTGATAATAATAAAATTATAATCCAAATTCATTCATTTGAAATCATTTTATTCAAAGAAAATTTTATTATTTTATTCGTAATATATATTAATTTGATTATAATTGTAATTATTACATTTATTTATAAATAAAAAAGCTAACTGTGCAACACGTGCATATGGATATGGTGACTAAATGATGACGAGGAAGAGCCACCCCCGCGCATTTTATCTCTACTCTCGAGTACCGAAAGATCATAACGCTAACCTGCGCTGTACGCACTCCCGGCCTCACTTCTGCGCTAAATACCCACAATCTATACTTACATTTGCTGTATCTACACACCGATGGCTAGATATTTGACACGATACACTACAGTATTACAAAATCGTTCGACATTCTAGCTTTGGTTCAGCTCAGTGCTGCACAAATCCCTAAATTTCAGCTGCATTCTGTTCTACTCGGTAATTTCACTTCTCTGTGGTGTGTATGTGTAAATGTTAGTCTATAGATGCTCAATGCTGTGTCTAGACTTGATTTTTGTTGATTTCCGTAGTTTGATGTAATGTGGTGTAATTTTTGTACATTTTTGAAGGTTTCCGCGTTCGATTTTGCTGTGAAAACTGGGGGTTCTGTAAAACCATAAGGAAATGTTTGGGTTCTCGAGGAGAAGAATGAGGCTCGAGAGGTAATTGATGTAAATGCATTTGTTTTAAAAAGTATGTTTTCTTTTTTGTTTGTGTGGAAATTCAAACTGGGCTGATTTATATGGCTCGCCGGATGGAGGAAATTTTTTTAAACGCCGCTGCCAAATCGTTTTTATTAATGTGTGAGTATGTATGCTAATTACTGATAATTTTTTATTCTATTTTGTGTGAAAATAAGTATTAAGGTTTGTTTGTTGAATCAATGCATCTCCTATCCACATGAACTGAAATAGTAGATGCCTCCAAATCTCATTACTTGAGACAAATGTTGAGAATAAACTATGGTCTTGTGTTTGTGGACTTGGCGCTTCTTAATCTTTTGTGGTATTCAACTTATTGATGACATAATGGTTTTAACCCTTTTTAGTCACACGTACGATGAGAATGTGCACTTGAACAAAATATTGATCGCTATGGAAATTAACAACAGTGTTCCAAACGGTTTAGTGTGGGTCACCAGCTTATTTGTTTTGATCTGTGATGGTTTCAGAAATATAAATGTTAGAATTGGAACTTTCATTTGTAGCATATGCCCATTTTTTCAAATTTTGAGTTGAACTTAGTATTTTGATGATACAGTGATGACAACAGTGACCCTCCTCTTCCCTGAGATGCCTTTGAACGTATATTGAACTACTGTTCCTTTGTAATCAAATATATAACAAAGATTAGACTACCTTTACACTTTCACCGTACCCGACTAGACATTCTTGAGAATCTAGCCATTGTTCTGTATAATGGAGTGCATGATTTCACTGGTTACCATTGTGGTATATTATTTTTGGTTATACTTTCAGATCTAACATCAAAATTTAAACTTGTCAAAGTCATATTCATCAGTTGTACAGATGGTTTTGGTGTCCGTGTCCCGTTATGGTTAACCAGCATTGTGAATATTTCAGAAACTTGTTGTTATAAAGTATTTCATAAACTTGTTGTTGTAAAGTATTTCACTGGTTACCCTAAACTTGTTGTTGTAAAGTATTTCATAATTTTTTTGTTTCCTTCAGAATAAAAAAAGTTCAACTCTCAGATGCTGCTCAAGGAACTAGAAGTCCAGTAAGGCACAATAAAAGACTTAACAGCTCAAATGTCAGTATTCAATTTTGTTCATCGAGAGGTTCTATTAAAGGCTTGCCTGCTCATTGAACTATTCTATCATGGCAGGGGGAAAGCATGGCAGACAACACGAATGATTATGATGAGCTCATCCGTCAATCTTCATCTGATGGGTCTGAGCTTAATAACTGTGCTTCAGGCAGCTCTGAAGATTGGATGGTGCTTTCTGTCAGTGGAATGAAGCCTGAAGCTCGCTTCAATGTAAAATACACTTGGTCCTACTCACACCTGTTGAAGAAATCGCCCCTTATTGCTTCTTTTCTTAGATGAAAGTCATAAAACATTTGAAAATTTGGATGTTTTCTATACAGCATGCGGCAGCAGTTGTTGGGAACAACATGGTGGTTGTCGGTGGTGAATCTTCAAATGGATTGCTGGATGATGTCCAGGTATCATCATTAGCGCTTCACCTTCCCTATCCCGTTATTGGACAAATTGTGTGATGGTTTCTTTTGCTTGTAAATTCTACAGTTTCATTGTCCTTTTATTCTATACGGAGTTAGTAATTACCCATTACTAAGCAATTGTGTACAGTGTTTTTGAAGGAAATGATGGGTTCTAATATTTCTTGTTTTGTCCATGACATTGACTATGGATTTGTTTGTGAAAGAATGTTGCGTGTCATATATGGATTTGTACGAGGAAGAATGTTGCATGTCATATGGTGAAATGGAATGCACTCTTATTTCATCATTATTTGTTCAGGTACTCAGTTTTGATAGATTTTCATGGACTAAGGCTTCACCAAAGCGTTATTATTCACCAACTAGCCATCCATTAAAAATTCCGGCATGCAAGGGTCACACTTTGGTATGACAGTATCTCCTACATCTCATTAGTGTGTGGGGTATGTGCTGGAGCCACTTATTTCTTGCCCATGCTGCCTGATAGCCGTCTCATGTCACTTTCTAGGTGCCTTGGGGAAAAAAAGTGCTTCTTGTCGGAGGAAAAACCGAACCTGCTACCGAAAGAGTCACTGGTAGGCTTTATGTGATTGCAACTCTCTCTTGACTCCTGCTCCCTCCATGATAATATGTCCTCTCAATGATTTGTGCCCTTACCATGCAGTCTGGGCATTTGACATGGACGAAGAGTGCTGGTCACTTATGGAAGCAAAGGGAGACATTCCGGTAAATTTATTCATAATTCATGCTAGCCGTTCGTGACACAAGCGATGCGTGTGATCTGTAAAAAATAATAAGGAAATTGTTATTTTTTTTAAATTTGAAATTAAATCTATCAATTTTTAAAATTAACGTGATATGAGAGAAGAGATAGGATAAAATAGATTTACAAAATATGAAATTGAATGGAAAAAGAAAATAATATGAAATGGAATGGATAAATGACATTTTTGGAGTTATGAAAAAAGGATTCACCAACATACTACCAAGGGGTTTAGATTTAATTGATAATATAGATGTTACAGTAACTACTGTCAGATTTTCTCCGTGATTAATAGGTTGACATAACTAAGGCCTTTGAATTTGGTACGTGGAGATATACTTTTCTAAACTGAATAGGTTTCTGAGTTATGTGTTAGCAGTAGGACTTTGAGCTTCGGTTATCTGGCATAAGGATGTGAAAGCCCCTGTTATCAATAATTATTCAATCGAGAAAGTTCTGAGTTTTGCATTATGCATCGTTTTATTTTATTTTTTGAATAAGTTAGCATATGAGCTATCTCTCCTGTTCTAACTTTTTATGTCCGTCGAGCATCACTCGAACACTCCCTTGTTGGTATGAAGAAGCACGGCGATCTAATGCTCAGCTATTGTGTTTTCCTTCTGTTGATTTTAATGATGAGATACTTGTAACAAATAAACTAGGCACTTATTTTTGTATACCTTTTTCTACCTTTTCCCTAATCATTATATTATGTGTTAAGATATTCCATCTAAATCTTCTGTTATTATTATTTATTTGAAAGGAAAAAATTGGAGGGAACGTAATTCTAGAATCAAATGGAGCGTAAGCGGGTGAAACTAGAATAATCAATAATATCTAAAGCTACATGAATTGCAGGTTGCTCGTAGTGGTCATACAGTTGTTAGGGCAAACTCTGTTCTTATTTTGTTTGGAGGTGAAGATTCTAAAAAAAGGAAACTCAATGATATGCATATGTTTGATCTGAAATCTCTGACCTGGCTCCCTCTTCATTGCACGTAAGCAAAACTGCTGTCGGTATTTATTGGCTTTCCCTTATCCCTAAATATAGAAAAAAATGGTTCAGATGTTATTGACTGAACTTTTCCTGTATGCAGTGGACCACGTCCATCTCCAAGGTCGAATCACGTTGCGGCTCTTTATGATGACAAAATACTGTTAGTTTTTGGTGGAACGTCAAAGTCTCGTACTCTAAATGACTTGTACTCACTTGACTTCGAGACGGTTTGTGGAAATAGTTTATCCCAATTTACCGAGTTCTTACATGATGATTATATGATTTAAACCAGAGCATACACAACGATATAACTCGTGAATTGTTTCATTTAGATGGTATGGTCAAGAGTTAAAACTCGGAGTTTTCATCCATCGCCTAGAGCTGGTTGTTGTGGAGCACTTTGCGGAACTAAGTGGTATATTATTGGTGGTGGTAGCAAGAAAAAACGTATGTCCTAGCTCACAACCAATATTTTGCTATCATTTTACTAAATGCCGGCTGTTTTTGGGTTTGCTGTCAATTTTTTGACATTCTGAGAAGCATGAGTATTAGCAACTGCTGCCTGTGTGTCTCAAGTCTCTCAAGACTTTCCCATGTTTGAAAGTTCCTTGGTTTACGGTACATGCCAGTGTTCTAAAAATCGGCCTAGGCGGTCGCCTAGGCGCTAGGCGCTGGCCGACCGCACTGAAAAAGTGCTAGTCGGCCTTAGGCGGGACTAGACGGGCCCTAGGCGGAAATGAATCTTTTTTTTTTTGGGCTTTTAAATCATAAGCCCAGTAAAAAGCTGACAGAAAAATTTTATTACTTTTCCACGAAAACCCTTTCAACGTGTTTTCCAAAGAAAAGAGAAGAAAAATATGGAGAATAATAAACATAGAAATTTACGGAGAAGAAGAAGAAGAGTAAATTTGTGGAATTTTATTAGTTATGTATTTTTTAACTCATTTTAAATTTGATGTTATTGTGTAGGAGTTATAATATCTGATTTATTATGTTATACCGTGGAATCTGCCTAGGTGCCTAGTCCCCACCTAGGCGCTAAGCGCTGCTCTTGCGCCCGACTAGCGCCTAGCGAATTTTTGAACCTTGACATGCTATGGATTTTGATATCCTATTTAATTACTCAGCCGACTTCCAATTATTTTCCCTTGTACAGCAGATGCAGAGACCTTGATATTTGATGTTCTTAAGCTTGAATGGTCAGTTGCTGTTGCAACGCCTTCATCTTCCATCACTACCAACAAGGTTTAGTTTGGTTTTTTCTGGTTTACTCTAGCAAATAACTCTCATTCTTAATACTAATTGGTGAAAATATTTTTATGGATATTTGTTTGCCACGTTGCTTGATTCTTGGCATTTGATGGATGTAACCACTGTAATTAATGCTGTAGTTACTAGCATAGCCTTGCCGTTGTCTTAACTCTTAAAAATCAGGTTATAGAATGGGAGTTTGTGAAACATTGAATGAAACACCAGTTAAGAATGGATTAGCTGGACTCTTGTTGGGTAGGGTTCCTCAAAATTACAGACCTGGCGTGCATTCCTTGAAATCTTAATATGCATATTGTGAACCCATGCATTTCTATGTTTCCAGATGTTGACTTAAATGAAGCAATAGCATAACTTTCACTGTTGTATCTGTCTTTTTTTTTTGGGCCTTTCTCTGTGCTATTTATATTTCACCTTACGTTCTGAGAATTGTTACTTTTCCCATGCAGGGATTTAGCCTAGTTCTTGTACAACACAGGGAAAGGGATTTTCTTGTTGCCTTTGGTGGTTTCAAGAAGGATGCATCAGACCAGGTACTAGATGAGCCAAGCATGACGTGGTTTTTGGTTTATGACTTTGGTGTTTGTTTATTATTTATTCTCGTGTTTTTTTTTACAGGTTGAGGTACTTGTCTTGGAGAAGATTGAATCATCCATTATTCGAAAATCGACATTGAGTAAAGTTGCTGGATTGCTGTCTGAGAATCGTGCATCGTCTGTAGAATTGTCCTCTCAGCCGAACAATGGTTCTCTTAGTGGTCATTTTGATTCTATCTCAGGACTTCATTTAGCATCTGCTTCCGAACAACATGGGCCTGGTAGAAAATCATTGTCAGAATCTTTACTTGTCGACTCAAATTCTGCTCCTGGAAATGCCTCCTTCCGGAAACAATTTAATAATCAGGAGGAGAATGCTGAGATGACAATCATGAATGTCTTAGAGGACAAAAATCAACTACGGGTAAAGAATTATTATTGCTGCTTTCAGGGTTTCTGTTGGTCTTTTGAAACCTCAACTTGGTAAATAATCCCAAGACATGAAACCTATGCATTCTAATGGGGTGTACTTGATATTGTTTCAGTTAAGGGAGCAAAACATAAAGCCAGTCGATTTAGGAGCTGGGATTAGCATTGGAGGAGATAAAATAGCAGAAGAAACTTGTGCCTCAGAATCTGATAACTCAAGTTCTCTGGACAAGCAAGGAAGTGGAAGCCTGATGTCAGAAAGCGATGGTCTTGTATTTCCAGAGAGTGATGGTAAATCAAGAATGGCAGCTCAGTCGAACATCCATCAAGTATATGAAGCAAAACTAGCTGCCCTTCTAAGGAAGAATGGCATTCTGGAAGGACAGTTGACAGCTGCAGTAGCTGGTCGTGAGGCAGCAGAAAAGAATTTGTTATCTTCTCTCAAAAGTAGGCAGGAAACGGAGAAACAATTGACAGACATAATGAAGGAGTTGGAGTTTTTTAAGGAGAAGCTAAACAGTGTCGAGTTGGCCCATGAAGAAGCTAATAGCCTATCTAATATTGTCCACTCTGACAACGTAAGACTGGAACATGACGTAGCTTTCCTTAAAGCTGTTTTGGACGATACACAGAAGGTATAAGATAGAGCGTAGCTTTTCAATCTAAGTTTTCCTTTGAGTTTTATTGGGGTACTGATTACACTGATGTCCTTTGTAGGAGCTTCATTCGACTAGAGGCGTCCTTGCAGGAGAACGAGCTAGAGCATTCCAACTACAGGTTCCGTTCACTTCTTAATCAACATGATATCATAAAAATACGTTTCCTAAAATGATTGGGTTGATAACTTGCATCAGTCTTCTGTGCTCTGTCTGAAATCAACCAAACCACTTGTCTCATCTTCTAATTAGACAATAAATTATGAGGATAAGAAAATATGTGTTCACTATATCAGAGATTTACAGGACAGTTGACTACCAGTTCGGCAGTTCTCCACATTCTTTTTGAAATAACTCATTCTTACTTGTCGACCTTATTCATCATATCGATTTCCAGGTTGAAGTTTTCCATCTGAAGCAAAGATTGCAGTCCTTGGAGACTCGAGCACCAACTCCTAGAAAACCTTTCCACGTTTAGCGTCCATACGAATGCTTGCTGCTGATCCAAGCCTCTCACCTTTCTCAAAAAAAATTTCCCCACCACAATTAGTACTCAAAAATAAGAAAAGCATGCTCGCTCCCATTTCACGTATTTAGGTCTTCCACCAGCCACATCTCACAAACTGAAAAATGGCTGGTGTTTGTATTGTAAACCATATTTATCTTGCCAGCATTTGTACTGTCAGCTGCCGTATGTAATCTTGGTCCGGCCTCATGGACACTTTACTACGGCTACGATGTTGTAATTACATAAATGTAAAAAAAGTTGATTTTAGATTTTGATGTTTAATACATAAGGCTTGAAATATCGATAGGATTTGCAAGAACATTTAATGTAGAAAATGATGCAAAAAAGTTGCAGTTAGTGGCTATTGATGCTCTGGCAAAATTTTATTCCATTCTCGATCAATATAATTTCCATTATACTCGAGCAATTCAATAACTCAAATCATCCACATATTCTACCTAAAGCTAATGACTACTTGTAAGAGTATCATGTTCAGATGAGCTTTATATAGAGTAGCAACTTAAGAATATATAAACTATACATGATAAATTAAAATTAACTGGTACCAAAACAGGAGTTGCATTCTGGTTTGATATAAAACAACACCATGCCTGAGGGTAGGAACACAACAAGATGCTGACAAGTCGATTACGCCAATGGACAAGTCACTATAAAAGATCAGTGTCATCTGGATCTACCTCAGCATCATCAGCCTCGTTATCTTCGTCTTCTTCAGGGGCATCAGGATCAACCCCCTAAAAGAAAAAAAACGTGCAAAGATATGATGGTTAAACTGGAATACATAACCACACGGCTAGAGAAACAGGCAAATTATTTCAAACATAGGCAAAATATTCATATCTCCGTTTGTGTCCAATTGTATCTATGGCAGTAAAGATTTCATAGAAGGGCAGACAATAGAAACCTTCATTTGTTTTTCCAACCGCTCGAGTCCCTTTCTTGCATCATCACTTAGGGGGTTTATCCTAGATGGTGATAAGATGCAAACATTATTTTCACGTTATCAGCATCAATAACACATATTTTGTTGATCCCAATGATCTGGTAGTGAACTACCCCACCACCACAAATTGGGCAGGGAGTTGGCGTAGGGACGAGGGAGGACAAATACGAAAAATTTACCTCAATGCTGCCTGATAATGTGAAAGAGCCTCTTGCAGCATGTTTGTAGCTGCAAAAACTTGAGCCAGCTTAGCATGCAAAGAATCATCAGCCCAATCTTTTAAATATCGCTGCAGGAGGGAGACAGCATCTCCATTTCGACCTTCCTGGACTTGGAGCTCAGCCAATGCCAATGCAGCTCCAAGGAAACCAGGTTCTAGTCTGAGAGCCGATTCATAAAACTTCTTTGCCTGCAAAATTAAGTAATAAGCAAAAAATAAGAAAATTCACATAAGAATGCTGAATTTAATAGCACAGAAGGTCTTCATAATTTTCAAGTTCAATTTCAGGAAAAGGGAGTGTTCAGTTACTAAGCTCACTGATCGAACCCTAGTCAAACCGTAAAATATTCAAAATCCAGGGACAGTAAAACAAAATAAAGAATTCAAAACACTCACCTTTTCTCTGCCACTGGTGCTGCTAGCGTGAACATCCCCAACTAATTTTAGAGCCTTTGCTGACTGGGGCATCGCCTTCATTGCTTCTCGAGCTGCATACAAAGCCTCCTTGATTTTTGACAGAGCCAAATAAGAACGAACTAACCCTGTAATACATTTGAAGATTTTAGGCACAAAATGCATTCTCCGTGGTCTAATGAATTCATAGAAATAGAATGCATATCAGATTAAAAAACCAATCCATAGAGATTTGAAAACTTCAAGCCCACCAGATTCTCTTAAGACTTACCTTGATAGGACCGTAGATCAGGCCTCAGTTCTTGAGCTCCCCTGTAGGCGATTACTGCTGCTTCTGGTCGATTCATTGACAAGAAAAGATTTCCCTGATATCATGCAGATTATAAGCTGAACGTAGCAAATCAAATGATGTGTGATGGTAATTAGATATCCTTGAGCTTTTGAGAAACTAGTGGCAAAAAGTGGAAAAAAGGCATAATCAGCTCTTTGGCACTAGAAGTAACCAGACCTTCATTATATAACCAGCGACGTGCCTCTCATCGATGCGAATGCTCTGCATTAGTTAATTAATTCAGATCAAGAAGCATTTGCATCAGAAATGAATAACAGAAGTCAAGAAACCTAACCTTCTCCACATAAGACAAAGCGCCTCTCTCATCTTTCTTTTCCCAAAGAACAGACAAGGCCACAAAAACTTCAGGCCTTGTAGGATCGATGTTCAGCAGATCATGAACTAATTTATTTAACTTGGAATAGTCAGACTTGAGTTTTAGAAGCATTGCATACTCATCCATGTAAGTGACCAAATATGGATCAATTGACCGAACCTGTGGAGATAATTTTCTAAGTTTAATGTTGTCGACAACAAAAAATTACAATAATACAAGTGAACTTCCTACCTTCTCAAAGTCCAAAATGGCTTCATCATTTTTCCCAACGACAGCTTTAACCTAAATAGACATTTCAACAATACACAATAGAAAAAATACATCAAGGCTTGAATATGTTATATGGTAGCCTACACGAAACTGACGAAGAACTTAAATTGGGCACTTTTCAAATCACTTTCTACAATATCACTGAATACTTAATGATTGGCATAACTTATCTTTGGAAAGTGCATTAATCATTCAATTAACTTAGCATTTATAAACATACATATCAACCAACATCTCCCACTTAAATACGACGGGCTGTGCCACAGGGACCTTCAAATATACTGCTTATTTATACATCCATATAGGCAACCACAACCTGGACAAATAAGTTGCTCAGAGAACATAGAATCCATCAATATTTTGGTACATTGACAAAGATTTCTGTCAAGAAACATTGCATTTCAAGTATGTGACAATCTAATCACGCAGTAGAAGCTTATTCTGTAGTTCATCTAAGGAAAACTGATGGATCATTTTAAATTGTAACTGATTAAGCAAGTATGAATATAATGAATAGTGAGATATTACAAGACAGAAATCTCTGTCTGTGTTAGAAATATTAAGATACATTCTAATGCAAAAATTACAGACCTTAGCCATTTCAAGTAGAATGTGAATGTTATTAGGAAATCGCTGCAGAAGTTCTGAGAATTGTTCCAGACCACCTGCAAATCAGTGGAAAAAACAAATAAGAACAGTGATGCATTATGCAGAATATATTTGTTGACTGCCCATGAGTTAGAGAACCAAAATATGCATAATAAAAACATACATCTCAAAATTGCCTACGCTTAGAGTATGAAATTTCTCAGTTGCAAAACTTAAAGTCATTGCCACTAATAGTTGCCATAAATATTGAAAAAAATATTTAAATTGTTTATAGAACAGATTCTTAATTGTTTATATTTTGTAAATATAGATTAAGAATAGAATTAGAATATTTGATAGGATTTTTTATACTTTTAGAATGATAGGATAATATCTTTTTGTTTTCTTAATTTATGGGATTGTTTCCTGCTGTAATCTATAAAAGATGTATCAACGTATTCTTCAATAATAAGCAGAAATCTTTCTTCTTTCTCTGCGTTTTTAAGGTATCAAAAGCCTAAGTTTTTTTTTCACGTTCTTTTCACATCTACCACCATGTCGATGGATTCAACAAAGTCAGATACTTCTGATCCCTCGAAAGCAGCTCCGATCGCACCTCTGTCCGGGAGCGATATTTCATCTCTTCATATTACTGCACACAAGCTCGACGGGAAGAACTACTTACAATGGGCACAATCTGTAAAGATTGTTGTCTGTGGACGTGGAAAATTGGGTTATCTCACTGGTGACCTTCCTTCTCCCAAGCAATCTGACCCATCATATAAAACCTGGATTGCTGAAAATTCTATTGTGCTAGCGTGGCTGGTCAACTCCATGGAACCACAAATAAGTCGTCGTTGTCTATGGTTCCAGACAGCAAAAGATGTTTGGGATGCAGCCCGTCGCATGTACTCGGATCTCGGAAATACGTCTAGAAATGAAGCAAGGGTCAAAATCTGTAACCCAATACTTCACTGAAATTCAAGATTTGTGGCAGGAGTTGGATCTATTTCTTGATGATCAATCCACATGTGTTACATGCAGCACCAAATTGAGGAATAATCTTGAAAAAGAAAGGTGTTCGATTTTCTGGCAGGTCTTAATCGGAATCTGGACGATGTTCGTTGCAGAATTGTTGCCCGTGATCCTTTCCCCTCTCCCGAAGACGCATTTGCAAAAGTTCGACGTGAGGAGGTTCGCCGCAAGGTGATGCTAACTGATGATATCTATCCACCTCCGTCAGCCCCTGAAGCATCAGCCTTAGTGTCCAACAAACAGCCTGCACAAGGACCACGACCAAGCAGACGTCCTTGGTGCGAACACTGTAACAAACCAGGCCATACAAAAGACAAATGCTGGGACATCCACGGTAAACCAGCTAACTGGCAGCCTCGAAAAAAACCTGATGGCCGAGGATTTCACACTCAATCCAGCCAAGAGAACACCAGTCCAGTGGGCGCTTCTGCCCCATTTAGCAAAGAGCAGATTGCTCAGATCGAGGAGTACTGACGGCTCCTCACTCAGGGGTCGATATATCCTCAGTCCAGCTCCACCATCGGAACATGCTCAATTACTCAATCTGGTAAAACTCCTTTGTCTTCATTTCTTCCTGTTACAGACCCATGGATCATTGATTCGGGGGCCTCAGATCATATGACAGGTGATTCACGTTTATTTTGTTCATATTCTCCTTGTTCTCGTCAAACCACGGTAAAAATTGTTGATGGGTCTCTAACTCCTGTTGCTGGAATTGGCAATATCAGATTGTCTCCACTGGTTATTCTCAAATCTGTTTTTCATGTCCCTGCCTTGAAATGCAATTTGATCTCTGTTAGCAAAATCACACTCGATAATCATTGTGTTGCTAAATTTCTACCACTGTTGTGTCACTTTCAGGACCTACCTTCGGGATGACGATTGGCAATGCTAGGATTCATGATGGACTCTACTACTTTGAGGATACTTCAGTGGGCACTCCTCAGTCCCCGATGTCTCTTGTTACTTCTGCTTTTTCCAATTCTAGTATTAGGAAAATAATGTCATGGCATTACAAACTTGGCCATCCTAGTTTTTTGTACTTAAAGCGTCTGTGTCCGTCTTTGTTTGGTAATAAAACTCCTAATTCCTTTCAATGTGAAGTGTGTCAATTAGCTAAGCATACTCGTTCTTCTTTTTCTCCTACCCCATATACTCCTTCTGCTCCAATAACTTTAATTCACAGTGACATGTGGGGGCCATCACAAATCACCACGTCTCATGACAAAAAATGGTTTCTCACTTTCATTGATGATCATACACGGGTTACATGGGTTTATCTACTTCGTGACAAATCTGAAATGTGCCAAACATTTAAAGCCTTTCATAAGATGATACAAACCCAATTCCAAACCAATATCCGAACTCTTCGCACTGATAATGGAAAAGAATATTTTAACTCCACCTTGGGAAACTATTTGTTGGAACACTGAATTATCCACCAAAGTTCATGTGTGGATACTCCCCAACAAAATGGAGTTTCTGAACGAAAGAACCGTCATCTCTTAGAAGTGGCTCGCTCCCTCATGTTTACCATGACTGTCCCAAAATATTTGTGGGGGGATGCCGTTCTTACAGCTGCCTATCTCATAAACCGCCTTCCAAGTCGCTCACTGTTTTTCAAAACACCTCTATCTCTTCTTCAAGATACATATCCACATCTTACCCGATCCCATCACCTACCTTTACGTACATTTGGTTGCACAGCGTTTGTGCATGTTCACGCTCATCAGCGCAGTAAACTTGATCCCGGAGCTTTAAAAACCGTCTTCCTCGGGTACTCTCCAACTCAAAAGGGTTATCGTTGTTATTTTCCTCGCACCAAAAAAGCATGTCTCGTGCGATGTCACTTTTTTCGAAAATGCTCCCTATTTTCCCTCAACTTCACTTCAGGGGGAGAATACTCACAATCATGATGAAGCTCGTTGTTCCTGGGACACTATTCCCCTGCTTGATACTACTATCGATACCACCGTCATTCCCACAGCCATTCCTTCACGTGATCATCCCCAAACCCATGATACTTCCACTTCAAGCAATGATTTCACTCCAAATCACAATGAGGATTCGGAATCAGGGGGAGTTTCAAAGGGTCGGCAAGAAATTAAAGTCTACTCAAGAAGAGTCAAACCTCAAACAAATAGAGAAATCGTGAATCCTAGTTACAGCCATGAAGAGGAACCGGTGGTAGATCCTCAGTCTTCAAACAAATCAGGTACTGTTCTTGATCTTGACATCCCAATTGCAGTCAGAAAAGGTGTAAGATCGTGTACCAAGCATCCTATCTCCAAGTTTGTGTCATATTCTAATCTCTCACCTTCCTTTCGTGCTTTTACCTCGAAAATTTCCAATATATTGATTCCCAGGTCTATCACAGAAACATTATCTATCCCTGAGTGGAAAGCTGCAGTTCTTGAAGAAATGCGTGCCTTGAAACAAAACAGAACTTGGAGCTTGGTAGAATTACCTCCCGAGAAAAATGTTGTGGGCTGCAAATGGGTCTTCACAGTCAAGTATCACGCAGATGGTTCTGTTCAAAGACATAAAGCACGCTTGGTAGCCAAAGGCTTCACTCAAACGTATGGGATTGATTATACTGAGACTTTCGCTCCTGTTGCAAAATTGAATACAATCAGAATACTTCTATCGTTGGCAGCAAACCTTGAATGGAATCTGCAGCAGCTTGATATAAAGAATGCATTTCTGAATGGGGAGCTCGATGAAGAAGTTTACATGAGTCAGCCTCCGGGATTTGAAGAACCAGGGGTGAAAACTGTGTGCAAACTAAAAAAATCACTATATGGGCTAAAACGATCTCCTCGTGCATGGTTTGACAGATTTTTCAAAGCAATAAAGGGGCATGGATTTGTCCAAGGTCAATCAGATCACACTCTCTTCTTCAAACACTCTACAAAGGGGAGCATCACCATTCTGATAGTCTATGTTGATGACATCATTCTAACCGGAAATGATGGTGAAAAAATGGAAAAAATCAAGATAATGATGGCAAGAGAATTCGAAGTCAAAGATCTAGGGGCACTGAAGTATTTCTTGGGAATGGAAATTGCTAGGAGCAAACAGGGTATCTCAGTCCCAAAGAAAATACACCTTAGATCTTCTACAAGAAACAAGTATGTTGGGATGTAAACCAGCCAAAACCCCAATTGAATTAGGAGATAAAGCAAAATTTTTTGAAGGAAGACCAGTTGACAAAGGAAGCTATCAGCGCCTAGTAGGGAAACTCATCTATCTCTCACACACTCGTCCCGATATTGCTTTTGCAGTAAGCTTAGTAAGCCAATACATGCATTCACCATGTCAAGGTCACCTCGATGCAGTATATCGAATTCTGCGATATTTGAAGCAAACTCCTGGGAGAGGATTATTTTTTGAAAAAACTAACGATCGAAGTGTGAAGGCTTTCACTGATGCAGATTGGGCTAGCTCCATCAATGATCGAAAGTCGACCTCTGGGTACTGTACGATGATATGGGGGAACTTAGTAGCATGGCGAAGCAAAAAACAGTCGGTTGTCACAAGAAGCAGTGCCGAAGCAGAATTCAAGGCTATGGCTCATGGGGTATGTGAACTAATCTGGATAAAAAGGGTGATGGAAGAGTTACAAATCCAGTTTGAAGGTCCTATGAAACTGTATTGTGATAATAAGTCAACAATCAGCATAGCTCACAATCCTGTTCACCATGATCGAACTAAGCATGTTGAAGTGGATCGACACTTTATTAGAGAGAAAGTGGACAAAGGAATCCTTTGTATTGAATATGTGCCTACATCTAATCAACTTGCAGATCTTCTTACCAAGGGATTAACTGAACAAATTCAGGAGTTTCTTATCGGCAAACTTGGTCTCATCAACATCTATAGCCAAGTTTGAGGGGGAGTGAAGAAAATATTTAAATTATTTATAGAACAGATTCTTAATTGTTTATATTTTATAAATATAGATTAAGAATAGAATTAGAATATTTGATAGGATTTTTTATCCTTTTAGAATGATAGGATAATATCTTTTTGTTTCCTTCATTTATGGGATTGTTTCCTGCTGTAATCTATAAAAGATGTATCAACGTATTCTTCAATAATAAGCAGAAATCTTTCTCCTTTCTCTGCGTTTTTAAATATTTTTAAAAAAAACCTATTTCCTATCAAAATGGGTAGTGCATTTCTGTGGCAGGACAATAATAACTGAACCTTCGAAAACAATTCTGCTATAAAACTGTTCTAGTCAAGTAATGCAATTATGTTGTAAAACAAAAGTTATATGGCTCTACATAAAAGAACAAGGATAAGGATTACATGAGCATGTATGCAACCGTGAAATGGAACTATTCGTAAAGAAATCAGATCGTGAAAGAAGGCAATGGAAAAAATTCGAGTCATGCAGCCTGACCTTTGTAATCATTTGAAGCAATGCAGCATTGAGCTTCAACATAACGCTGTATCGCAAGAAAAGATGGCATGACTGTTACAGTGCCAAAAAATTCCACCAAGTGGTTTAAATGTCACGAAAAATGAACAGATACACATGATTACAGGAAAATATTTTTTAAAAGAAGTTCAAATGTTGCCTGCATCATGAAGAAAACCGATTGATTGCATGTGATAAGAACGTTAAAAGAAGGATTCCCATAACTCACCAACAACCAACGGCTCGAATCAGAGTGATCATAGGGAGGTCTTCCACTTCTACTTGGAGTCTGGAAGAATCAACAAATGACATTGTAGAGTAAGAAAATTTAGAACTACTTGTTCAACATATTATAAATTAATTAGTATCCGATGCCAGATTTATATAAGTGAAATCAATGGACTTTAAACAGTTGGAACTGATATGATCATTAGAAAATCCCTGAAAGAAACAGTACAATTGTACAACACCGTATGTATCCGCACCAACGGAAGACCATGCCAAAGAGAAGAGAATAAAATAAAGAAGATAATGAAGTGTTCAAAGAAGTATTGTTGATGTTGCTAAGGGTTACTATTTGGCTGTACATAAAAGAAGAGCTTTCTGAAACTTCTTGTCATTGCAGCTTTAACATGGCATGTAATGAATTTAAAATAATGTTATCTCTACGCTAAAATAAAACAATCACGTGATTAATCGTAGCAAACATAATTTTAGAAGAAATTAAAGCATTTTATCCTTTATTAGCACAAGCAAACCAAATATGAAAGATGAAAATACACATTATAATTTATGAAGGAAAATGGAGACAACCATCATTGAACAATGAAAGTAACCGAAGGATTGATCTCAACTAGAAGGGTCAGGACCATTCAATAACAAAAAAAATATTCACATGCATTATGCCAGAAACCTTTTCATGCAACATTGTAAATCACCATCCTTCCAACAAAAAACGGAAAATGTAACATCCTCAAAAAAATTTATAATACATGGAATCCAGCGTATACATCAAACCTGAGGAAACAAAGAAATGATATCCTTGGCCGAAACACCCAGTTCAGCCAAAGCTATAATAGCATCAAGTATGTAAGGGCAATTCCTGTCAATATCAAGGACAAAAGCACACACTAATTTGTCACAATTGTCAATTATTAAACAAAAAACGAAAAACAAAAGGCAAACAAAGTGAGTTGGACCAGTTTATGTACTCTCGTGAGGGAGTGTTCATAAAGGGTGCAAACTTATCATTGAACACCAAGATAGGATACCTCAAACACTCCTTAAAACATCCAATTGCAGCTCGAGTATGCCTAGAATTTCGGTAAAGCTTTGCCATCATAAGGTTCATCTCTAGATTCCTCGATTTGTTAGGAATTCCCTCCATCTATAACGGCAAATCAAAGCTATCAGCACTATTAATGAACTCTGTCTGCTTAGACTTTAGTGATATTCAAAATATACTAAATGCTGAAACCTGATGCCAGTCAAAATACAATATCAATTCAAGAAGAAAAAAAAAAGGAAGTGTTCAGGACTCTGTACTAACATAGTTAACACAGTCCACAAGACTTGAGTTGCAACAGAAAAAGAAACCAATTGAGATAATAAGAAGTCAAATATAATTATATACCTCAGCAAGAGCAGCTCTATTCTCATTTAGTGAATTGTGACAAGTAGCAATCTTGAATTTTACCTGTACTGACAATAACAAAGAATAGACAGAGAGCCATTTAACATTTCCAAATTGCTAACATCGAAAAATATATATTCCACATGATATGTAATACCTCGTTTTCATTTAAAGCCGACGGATTAAGAGAACCGGGAGAAGATGACCTATTTGCTACTGACAATGAGCTCCTGGTTGTCAGGGATGCAGCTGCATTTTGTTTTGGTATTATTTTGTGGTATTGCAATGCTTGCTTGTATATTTGCTGTCCAAGATGTGAAAAGAAATAGAAAATGAAATACAACACCAAAATTTGAAGAAACATTGGAGCACAAATTAAAGGGCGTGTATTAAATTCATTTGCAATGTCTGATATCGAGGAATGAAGCCTTAGAATTGAAACCGGAAACACATAAATCTGAACATATTCTTTATCAATTCAATAATACGGCTCTGGTTACAAAGATCCAAACAAGTAACTGAATTAAATCAAGACAATTTACAAATCCAATCCATGATTTAATACACAAAATGAAGCATAACTGAGATTATAAAGCTAAATCACAAAAAATGGGGCATATGGACTTGCAAATATTGCATAATATCCCAAGTGCCTAAAACCTTACAATAGCTCTGCGGTACTCTTTTTCTCGCAAGAGTGAATCCCCATATAGCACCTGTCGCCAGAGATAATATCCAATCGTCAACAACACAAATGCAGCAAAAGTTCAAAATAAATACATAACACTAAAAACTGTAAAATAATACAAACCAAGCTTTCGGCTTTAAGATGAGGACTCGTCTCAGGACTTATCGAAGTTGACGAAATAGCAAAACAACCCTAGTTTACCAACAAAAACAAATTAATTTCCACGAAAGAAAATTCGAATTCTAAAAAAATATCATAAATCAGCCTAATTAGGAAACAATTGACTAAATACTATCAGTCAGCCTGAAATTAAATTCATTATTACCAGCATTTGAGCCGAAGAGTAGAGGCCATGATCCAGTAAAGTGGATAAATGCTCTTTCGGAACATCCATCGAACAGGTGGAGTGTAGGAAGCTTTGATTGGAGCTGGGTGGCGAAGCGCTCTTCTTTTTGAAATCGCGATTCGAATAAATTTTCACTTTCAGGACCATATGTTTGGGTTATTTCGTTTCAGGCCCCAAATCATTTTTAAGACCCCCTCAGGCCTGGCCAATAGGATATGGAAAAGAGGTGGTTTGATTTTTTCTGAAAAATACAAGTTTAAAACTATTTTTTATGGTTTGATTTTTTCTGAAAAATACAAGTTTAAAACTATTTTTTTAAAAAAATCTTAAAAAATATTTGAACAAATTTAAGCATATTTTTTTACATATACACAAATTTATGCACATTAATGTGCGAAAAATTAATGAAAATGTTAAACAAATTTATACATATTATTATAAAATATAATATATATTTTTATAATTAATTTAAATATTCTTAAAAAAACCACTTAGGTGTCGTATAGACAGATGATTGTCCGTCTACCGCTTCTCAGATAAGATACTTGGTGTACCTATAAATTGAGGAATTGATAGCACGGTATTAATTGATTGTGTCAATGTTACCCTACAGACACTATTTGAATGGTGTATCCAACGGCCTTTTTGTTTTAGCACCCAAGATTTTCAAGTGAACATCTCGAGTGCAAAAAAATAAAGAAAAAGACATTGGATCAGCACGTGGGCAGTGTCCATATACTATAATCAAAGAATCCATATTAAAGCTATATTGTGTCTGAAAAAAATTCGTTTTGTCAATCTTGGTTTTTGAGTCATAGTTGAAGCGTCAGTTATAAATGTATGAATTCACAGTAGTCTAGTTTGTGCTTCCTCGAGTATAACTGTATAAGCATAGTAATTTCATGATTATTATTAAAATGTTATATATATACTAAATCATATGTTGGTAATCACAACATGATTCTATGGAAGTGTTGAATTATTTAAAGTATGTTTTCAAACATAAATACTAATGAAAAGAAATCGGGTAGTTGGGCTAGTGCATCACCGATGCCCAATTTGCAGCATCAGGTGTGACATAGTTATTCCAACATCAATATTCAAATTTTTGGACCAACAATTTATGGGTAATAATTTCAGTATATTACTAAATTGAATTATCGGGTTCTTGCTTAATTATGTCCCAAATTAGTTGTCCTGCTGCCCTAAATGATAATTCTCCATTTTTTCATTTAAAAATACAATAAAATTGTCGGAAAATTGCAATTTTAGTGCGGCAAATTGGATTGCTTTGAATTTTAGTCTTGTAATTTGTTAAAGTTTGATTTTCATCCAATAACTTGGAATTATTTTTTGTTGCCTAAAATCAACAAATCCATTGAATATGATACAAGTTATTTGACATTGATGTTCTCATAAGTGGCAAGTTTATGGAGAATTAAATCTATAATATCACACTCAATTAAAATTCATTTGAGCAGGAAAAAAAGAAAAATAATAATAAAGCAAAACGAACGATAATACAAATCAAAACGAGGAAAAATATTTTATTCTTATCACATGAGCGGTGATTGGTGAGCCACGTTGAATCGTCAAATAAACAATATTCGATAGATTTACTTGTTTCGTACAAAAAAAAAACTAAGTTAATAGATCATGAAAACAAAATTTTAATAAGTTACAAAACTAAAACACAAAACATATCAACTTGTAAGATTAAAATTGTAATTTTCGATATTTTATTGATGATTTTTTCCCGAAGTTTTATGACGAGATTTTGAGTATATTATTATTATTATTATTATTAAGATACCGCTTGGTAGGTATGATGAGATAAATAAATAATATAATGTAATAAAAAATAAATAAATAATGATAGTTAATATAATATTTGATTTGATTGATGAATTATAATTTATTGATTTGATTGATAAAATTTTGTATTAAAAAAATGATAAATTACCATTTTACCCTTTTAACAATAAATAAAATATGAATAATATTAGTTATAAGAGGTTAATATAGTAATTTAAATTAAATGATTTGATTGATGTAAGATTAATAATTGATGATTTGATTGATTTAAAATAAATAATTAATAGATGGATAAATAATATGATGAGAAGATCTTTGGGATTTGATAGAATAAATTATATACATATTAATAATATAGGCTACCAAACGGGACGCAGAAGATTATTATTTTCAATCCAGATGTTGATGTCTTATAGCTAGGATTCTCTTTGTCCCACTAGCCCACTATAGTCAAATTAATGTAAATTAATTAATACTCAGCAGAAGAGGACTTGGTCATATTTCGAAGACCGTTATACTTAATGAATTTATGGCAATATGGAGAGAAAAAGGGGATAAGTGTTTTTAACAATTTATGACAAATTTCAAAAATTAATACCATTTTTAATAATCTACAAACTAGTGAATAAATTATGACTTTTGCGCTTCTATTTTATGACCTTATTCAGATTTACTATAATTTGGGTACATCATGATGATGATTATCATTATAGTACAAACTCTAGAATATATAATTAATTAGATAATATAATTTTGTCCCCGCATGCAAGTTGTTACATGAGGACAAGGAGTTTAGGTTTCTCCTGAATTAAATTTCACCAAAGCCAGCCGTAGAGAACAATAAATATATAATTCACTATAAATTTAGTAATATGTCCCCCATCTCGATTACGTATGTCAGTTTTTTTCACACACATTTTTTTTAAAACAATCAATTATACGAATTTCGTATTTTATCTCTATTTAATTTATTCAAAAAATAGTTAGATATTTTTCAATACGTATTTAATGATGTTACGTGAGTAAAAAAATGTTGAAAAATATTACTAAATATAGTATGAGTTTATATATTTGAGACAAAAAAAAAACGTGATCAGTATAATTGAGACTAAGGTAGTATAACACAATATAGTGTAATCACTCTTGCGAGATTATAATATTTACATTTTGATAAATATATAAAAATTAAGTTTGAATTAAATTGTTAAGATCCGCAACTAAAAAAGAAAAGGGCTACGAGGGGGCTGGCAATCCACGCCTAATACATCCAATATTTTTTTTGTAACTTAGCCTGCAAAAAATTAAAGTATTTTTAATGCAATTCCACTGAGAAAGAATCCACACAACAGAAGCTTAAAGCCCCTTCTAATGGCCACCATCACTGATATATATATTCTTTGATGATTTGTTGGATCATTGGTCATTTATTGCATATGTATCCCTTTGTTTACATTTATTATATTTACATTAATTAATTAATTTATATATATATATATATATATATATATGGATGAAGTAGAAATTTAATTTTCAAAAGTTTCCCGAAAATTATTTTAAAAATGCAGAGGGAGTGTAGTGTGTAGCAAGATATATAAAAGACTTGGATTTGATTTGTTAGTTTTGTAATTGTAATGATAATGTAGTCATGTAATTTGAGTCAGCATCATCCCTGGCTGTCTGTATTCTGGTAAACACCAAACTTCCACGGTTTTTTGAGTTATGGGAACTTCACATGGCGTGTAAAATTTACTGCTAATTAAAGGGGAATCCAGGGAAGATTAATTAGGAGAAAATAAAATGAAATAAATTAAAGGAAAAATTATAAATTAGTCTTAATTCTACGTACGTATGTCTTTTTACAATTTCGATTTTTTTTTTGAGTTTTAAAGCTATATTTACTTTTTTTTTTTAACTCTAGTTATTTTTCCAACTGTCATTGCCTCGTGTGATACTGATGTGTCAAATGTCAGGTGAGCTTCATGAAAAAATGACTGATATTGCAAAATAAATTAAAACTCAATTTTGTTAACGCGATGAACCGAATGTATAAAACTAAATACCAATTATAAAAGAAAAATTCAACTTCACCCCAATTTAAAATGATGTAATCCTAAAGCCAGCCAGAGTGAATGCATGTGTTCGCAAGTCAACTACTCACTTCTCCTAATGCCCATAACGAGCCATTTGTTTTTCCCCAAAAAAAATTAGGAAGTTCATAATATGTATATGTATATATCTATATATATTATCACCAATAAAGTAATTTGTATGTGGCTGCCCAAGATTATATTTATTTATTTATTTAATTATTTATTTATTGTTATTCCAAGGTACAAGTACTTGGAAAGCATACAAAAAATTTGTGAGCTGTAAGGGAATCCATGATGAAACATGGGTTAGCATATATGCTGTCTGTAAGCAACAAAAATTGGAAAAAAAAAGAGAAGAAAAAAAAAAAAGATGACATCACCTCTTGTCCTTCCGATTGTTTTATGTTATCTGCCTTATCCTTAACCCCATCCCACCACCCTCCTCCAAACAAAAATTTAATGCCCATCAATATTACACAAATGTAATAAGCCATTTTGGGGTTACAATTTATGGAACCCATGATTCCATTCTTGTTTTTAGGTGTTATGGCATTGAAGATTCTTCGCTCCGACCCCGTAAATCTTGGCTGTTTTTTTTTTTTTTTTTAATGTTAGAAAAGAAAATATAAAGAAAGGAATGTCAAACAGTAGTGGGGTACAAGGAAAAAGTGTATGAGTTGTACTGCATTAGGAATTGGCAGCATTTCTCCTTTACACAAGCTTATGTTACCCATGTTGATTCTCAAGATTATCATCCAGTTCTGTACCAGTGGGCACAAAATACAGCCACTTTTACATACGTTCATTGATCGGAATTCATCGCTCGCGATTGTGAACACGAAAAAAGATCGAGTTTTGAGGCTTTCTTGAATGTTTTGATGTGGGGTTGTCTGTTTATATTATACTTGCTTCCACATCACAGGGAGAATGTTGCTTTGAGAGGCTATCAGCGGCTAGTTTTCTTTCACTTTCGGGTTTTTCGAGCTTGTTTACGATGATTTAGTTCTGCGGGGAATAGAGGAAATTAAAAGGCGGTTTCGGCTAGTTTTTAGCCCGAGGGAGAAGCATATGCTGGACTCGTACTAGATGGCGGGTTCATTTGCTGTTATAGTTGGAGCCGTAGGAGGGGCGTTAGCTGTTTTAGCCACTGTCATTTTGCTTTTGTGGATTTGCATGAAAAAACATGGGAAGTTTTCGAACAAGAACTCGGAGACAGGATCCTCCGACCCATCTGCTGTGGGTAATGTGTTCGAATCAACAAATTTTGCCTTCAAGTTTCTTGTAGCAAATCTTTTTCTATCACCTGATGTTGCATTAAGTTTTCATGATCGGTTATCGAGATTTTTTTTGCCCTCAAAGTTTCTTGATACACTTGTTTCTGTCATCTGGTAGTTGCATTAAATTCCATGATCAATTGTCAAGATTTTGCCTTCAATTTTCTTGAAACATATGATCTTTTTCTGTCACCTGATATCTGGCATTAAATTCCATGAGAAATTGTCAAGATTTTGACTTTTTTAGGTCCCTTTTCTGTCACATAACATTCCACTAATGGTAAACTCTGTCGCCAAGATTTTGAATTTCAAGTTTCTGGAGACACTTTTTTGTCACCGGGTTTTCCTCTAAATTTCAGGCTGAATTATCAAGATGTTGCGTTTAAGTTTGTTGAAACATCCTCTCTCACACAAATATTCCAATAGATTTCATGCTCAATTCTAAAGATTTTTCCTTGAGGTTCTCGAAAGACTCTGTCTGAATCCTAAATCCTTGTTCGATTATGTATAGTGGAGATGAAAAGAGGTGGAAGCAGTCCATTTTCAGTTCCATCGATAACCGAAATAAGGCAATTCAGAATGGAAGAATTGGAACAAGCCACAAGAAATTTCAGTGAAACCAATCTAATAGGATGTGGTACATTTGGTTTAGTTTTCAAAGGACTGCTCAGCGATGGAACTGTTGTGGCCATCAAAAGACGTATTGGCGAACCTCGGCAGGAGTTCGTTGAAGAGGTATAGACTCATGTTCACCATCTTTGAATCTGAAATGAGGACATGTTG
Organism: Henckelia pumila; assembly: GCF_033568475.1. Taxonomy (NCBI): domain Eukaryota; kingdom Viridiplantae; phylum Streptophyta; class Magnoliopsida; order Lamiales; family Gesneriaceae; genus Henckelia; species Henckelia pumila. The sequence continues at coordinate 6,988,145 of NC_133123.1, read as the reverse complement.
GAACGAAAACCGCAATAATAGCAGCCCCTTTTTCAGATAAATCATAAAGATTCCTACTTGTTCATGGTTCACTTGGATTAAACATACATAACAACATTGAATTGTAGAGAGTATTCTATGAATAACTTCCTGATATTTGCAGTTAATGATCCCAGGTGGCCTATTTGTCGACGATTTGCCACCGTAACTTAGTGGTACTTCTTGGCTACTGTCAAGAAAGAGGATACCAGATGCTAGTTTCCGAATACTTACCTAATGGCAGCATGTGCAGCCATTTGTACGGTACGAATTTCTAACGAGAACGGCTTACATTCATCAGAAAGAAAATGATGGTTGTTTTGTTGAATAGACACTGGAAAAGGTTCTACCACGAAGCTCGAATTTAAACAAAGGCTACAAGTAGCAATTGGTGCTGCTAAAGGTATATATCAGCAAAGATTTTCAAGCAAAACTTGAAACTTTTTCCAGTATTATGCATAGTTCTGTGTTCTTTTCACCGTAGCAGGTTTGTGTCACTTGCATGGCCTGAATCCACCGTTCGTGCACGGTAACTTTAAAACAGGGAGCGTCTTGGTTGATGAGAATTTCATCGCCAAAGTCGCGGATGCAGGGATGTCTAAAATTCTTGAAAAAATCGAAGATGGAGCTTCGTCTGGATCAAGTTCCTTCAATGCTTTCAAAGATCCAGAGTAAATGAATTCTACCTCAACTTGTAATAAGGGCATCTGAAATTTGATTCAAGAATTTCATTGAGTAAATAGGTGTCCTACTCCAACATGTATAGAAGTATTATATTATAGTCTATAGATATATTTTTGTAGTCCTTCCCTCATCAAATTTCATGACTAATCTGATCAAACTTTCATTTGCTTGATTATCAGGATGGAACACTTCGAGGTATTATACGAAACAAGCGATGTATACAGCTTTGGTGTATTCCTTTTGGAGCTCATAACCGGTAAGGAGGCGACGACGTACAAAGAGGCCTACGGATCAAATCACAGCTTAATTCAGTTGGTACACAATAGAACTCTGCTCATACTAAAGTTTAAATGAGACTAGCACGCGAGTATCATGTTAAATAACAAGTGCACGCCTCGAAAATAATAGGTGGAAGACCATTTGAGATCAAACGATCTAGTCGACCCTCGACTAGTTGGGAGCTTCACTGCGGAAGGGATGAGGGATCTTCTGTGGTTGATGCTCAAATGCATGAACTTTCCAGGGAAGGATAGGCCAAGAATGGAGAATTTGGTGGTGGAGATTGATCGAATACTCGAGACGGAGATCGAACGGACCATAGTCATGGGTGAGGGGACTGCAACCGTTACTCTGGGAAGCCAACTCTTTACAAGTTGAGAGACACATGCAAAATTGCAAGCATTTGAAGGTACTTAGGTTTCTTTGTTTTTTGGTGCATTTAATTTTAGCATAGGGGAGCTTGGTTTTGCTTGCTAAATTTTGTCGCAGGGCGGTCGCATAATTAAATTTTTTTAAAATAATAATTATATGTTCTTCTTTTATTAAAATTTTTGGGTCTTTCTTGATTTTGTTATTAGTCCACTCGCTGCTGAATTTACTAGCTGGGAGTAAGTCAAGAAATTGAAACATTTATAAAATTACAACTCAATTGTAAAATTGTTTCTTCCTTATTATGAGGATCCAACATTTTTTTTCATGAACTACTACTGCTAGAGCCACTCTCTTTTGAATGTATTTGATTTATTGGGCACATGATGGCATCAAAATTTAATTTAATTTTTTTTATTTTTTTCAAATATAAGATTTTTTATGAATTGTATTGTTATAAGCGACCATCGTTGAGCACGTAACAATCGAAGTTCGATGTAACATTCCACATACTAAAAAGGACTCGAGATTGAATAGCATATTGATTGTATTTTCCAATCATACTGGAAATTTATATAAATTAATTATCACGATTTTTTACATGACGATGGAATATCCATTCTCTTTTAAAAGAATCGAATTTATGATCATTGGATGAGATGTTTCATACTTTCATTTCCTTCTATTTGGTAGGATCATTTTGATTTTTGAAAAAGTTATTTCAGTCCATGGATATAAAAATATCGAGCATTAGTGGTTATCTTTGGTAATATATATAAGAACGTCATGCTTCATGTATTAAAATCAACGGTCAATATTTTTATACAAATATATAATATATATTTGTTTTTTTTTTTGAAAGATAATATATATTTGTTAAATATATGGACATCATTTACATATCTATACATAATTTATATTATACACTATATAATAATGCAACAATCCTTAGAATAACCACCTTAATGCAACAATCTGAAAGAGTTGCTATCTTAACTATTTTAATAGAAAGACAACACTCCCCCTTCTTTTAATCCAATACAGATTATTTTATGTAACTATTTTACTAAATTCTAAAAATAGGTAAATGATTTGTTAATCATAATTAATAACGAAATAATTTTTTAAAAAAATAATAGCTTAGATATATTTAAAAATTATTATTATGTTTAAAAAATATACGTGAAGGGCCTGAAGGCCATAACTTACTGGTGTTAATTACTAGACCGAGGATTAGTCTCATGAATGCTATAGCCAACAATGTCCAAAATTGGTCAATTTTATGATTATCATTATTTGATCAATATTTTAATATGAATCAAATGGCGTGGAATGAAGATATGATTACAATTAGATCTTGAACCGAAATTTTATTTTAAATTTAAAATTTGATGTTAGATGAAGTACATGACCACCGGGGTCGGATTTAGGAATTAAAGCGGGGTTAGACTTGAATTTAATGTAATACAAATTATATATTATCACACTAAATGTAATAAATAGTGTTTGACTCTTGAGAATTTGGTCTTTTATGTTGTCAATTTTAGTCCGTCAGCTTTGTTTTTTGTTTTTGTTTTTTTTATTATATATTTTTTACAATTTTAGTATTTTTCATTTTTGCGTTAACATAGAAACAATACAATGCTGATGTGTATAATGTTACACCATCACTTTCCATAAAAAGGACTAAAATGACAAAATAAAAAATTAGAGGAGTAAAACTGAAATTTGATAACATAAATGATCAAAGTCGCAAAATGTTAGTACAAGATCAAGAAATGCAGTTTTTTCCAGAAAAAATGAAGTTGTGTGTTAGAATTAAAGAGATGAGCGGGCTTCGAATGTGAAAAAAGTGAGTTAGTGTGAAAATCTCGGTTCAGTCCTAAATGTTTGGACATATTTCCGATTCAGTCCTAAATGTTTGAATGTTCCCGGTTTAGTCCGAAATGTTTTTCAAAAATTCTCGATTCAGTTCTAAATATTTTTATATTCTCGGTTTGGTCCCAAATGTTTTAAAAAGTTGACGATTCAGTCCTAAATGTTTTACTTTCCAGATTTCGTCCTAAATATTTTTCAAAAAATCTCGATTTGGTACTTCCATCTACAAACAAAGTGTGATTAAAAAAACTTACAAACAAAAGACAAAGTTAAATAAAATAAAAGCTAATAATAATAATAATAAATAAACAATAATTTCTTTCAAATGAGAATATAATATAAATTATGCAAAATAAAATTATAGAATAAAAAATAATTGAACCGTGCAATCTTATAATTAAAAACATTATCAATCACAAACAAAAAACAAATGTTTTAGCAAATAACTAGTATTACTTATTTCACAAAATATTTGAAATTTTCATCAAATTTTTCAAGAGAAGAATACTTATGGTTAACAATTGAAAAAATATAATAAAGTATTTGACCACCGTTGAAGTAGTGATATGAAATTAAGTTTTATTTAATAATAAAAAATTTTCAAATAGTATTTTTTTAAAATTATAAAAAGAGTTTTAAAAAAATATATATATCGTTTTTTAACTTTCAAATTTTTTCTTAAATGTGCAAGCATAATGAATGAGAATATAACAAAATTAATAGAAATGTGAAATAACATCATTAAATTTTAATTCCTCAAGTTCCGTTTATTTTATTTAAGTTTTTATTTTGTAGCATCATGAATTTAATATTTTTATTTTGAACATTGTGTAAAATTGATTTAAATTTGGATAAAAACTCTAATAAATTTGTGTTTTATTTACAACTTGTTTAATGTTAAATATATAATAAATAATATAAAACTCAATTATAAATGATATAACACTACGCGATGTTAGTTTTAACACACGAGTAGATGGAAGGATCAAACCGGAAACTTTTGAGAAATATTTGGCACGAAATCGACAATGTAAAAATATTTAGGACTGAACCGAAAAATTTTGGAAAACATTTAGGACCAAACCGGAAACGTATAAACATTTAGGACTGAACCGGGAACTTTTGGGAAAGATTTAGGACCAAACCGATAACATCCAAACATTTAGAACTGAACCGAAAATGTGTCCAAACATTTAGGACTGAACCGAGAATTTGCCCGAGTTTTAGTAGATTACATAAAAAACTTACACAGATCTTTAAAAATAAATTGAAGTGGATCACAATCTATCTAAACTAGAATAGTGTTTGAGAGAGTTTTTTTGTTAAAAAAATAAAAAAATTCTTTTTAAAAGCTTTCTCAAACACTATTTACAGTCGTCTTTTCCTCAGACACACTTGCGTTTGTTGGTTTGTGTGTTTACCGGTCGGTACATATATTATTGTACAATAAAACTTAAAACAAGGTACGAAGTTGAAGTATTTTTATATTTGTATGTAAATAAATAAATATATAAAATATAATAATATCCTCGTCCCCGTAATCTTTGACCCCACTCCCAGGGATTCACTTTTACTGTTCCTTATTCTGATATTTTTACTGACACCGTATTCCATATCTCTCTCTCTCTCTTCGATATAATCAAAACAAAATATTAATCCTCGTATTAATCATATTATTCTCTGCTCCGCGGTTCACGTGTTTACTGTTCACTGGGCCAAATGCAACCATCACCCAGTACGTACAACTCTCAGTGCACACAGTTACACCCTTGCTTACGTGACGGCCAAAGTGATATTCCCAGGTCGACACGTCATCCTATGGGGCCCACTTCGTTGCGTTGGAACAGTTACACATGTCACAATTCTCAGATGACGTGGCAGTCCGACCGGAATCGATCTGGAGAGCTATTTTTTCGCTTTTGCGTGAAATGATTTTTTTTAAAAAAAATTTATCAGTCACATTAGATTTATGGACTTTTTATTTAAAAAATAAATAAATAAAGCGATATATATATAAATGGGTTCAATTAAATTAAATAACTTTTGAATAGAAAAATATAGATATGATTAGGGATGTAAACGAACCGAGCAGCTCGTGAGTAGCTCGGTCAAAGCTCGACTCAAGCTCGATTTGATCGAGCTCGATCTCGAGTAGCTCGAGCATATAATCGAGCTCGAGTCGAGCTTTAAATTTATGTGCTCGAATAGCTCGCGAGCTACTCGATAAGACACATATATAAAAAAATATAATAAAAATAAATATATATTTTATTTATTTATATAATATATATAATATTATATTTATTTATTTATTCATAAATTTTAATTTAAATATATATTTTTAATTCAAGCTCGAGCTCGAGTACTCGAACTACAAACGAGCTCGAGCTCGAGCACATATTTTACTACTCGATCGAGCTCGAGTAGTAAAATATGTGCTCGAGATCGAGCTTGAGTAGTGTGTTATTCGAGCTTGGCTCGGCTCGATAACACTCCTAGGTATGATACATTTAGGGTCCGTTTGAAGTGAATGATAAGATAAAGAATATAGAGATAAATAATATATTGTAATAAAAAATAAATAAGAAATGATAGTTAATATAAGATTTGATTTGATTCATAGATTATAGTTTATTTGATTTGATTGATTATATTTTATATAAATATAGTAAATTACTATTTTATCCTTTTAATAATTAATAAAATATGAATAATATTATTTATAAAGGATAATATAGTAATTTAAATTAAATGATTTGATTGATGTAAGATAAATAATTAATGATTTGATTGATGTGCGATAAATAATTAAAATATGGATAAATAATATGACAAAAAACGTGAGACTATATAAGATAATTTATACCTAGATTACTAATATGCCACATCAAACGGACCCTTAATGGCTAAATCAAATAATTATCAAGACTAAATTCTTCACAAGACGTTAGTTTGCATTTTTTTTTTACTTAAAATTACTGAATTGTTATATTACAATTTGGTTGCATTTGTGTTTGAGATTTGAAATCTTCCAAGCTTTTACATTTGTTTTGATATATATTTGCACATTTATTTATTTATTTACATTTCAAATCTTTTTGTGTCAATTCAAAAATGGGTCAAAGACATGAAGTCAAAGTCCAGGTCTTTTGGTCCTCGCCCTCATTTCCTCATGATCTTTTTTCCCTGAATTAAGGATAGCCTTAAATATATATTTTTACAAGGGAAAAAAAGATTTCATTTTTTGGAGATTGTGCAAAAATTCCAATCTGACCAAAACCAGTTTTCTTGTCAGATTCCAAAATTTCATTCAAAATTCTACACACACAAAGTTATCTTTAAATAGTTTTTTATTTTCCCCTTTTTCCCAGATTATTTTAATTAGAAGACGAAGTCACAAATGTATTTAATCAATTAAATAAATTGTAGGAAATGTTTAGTGGAAGAGTCAAGGGTCCTAGATCTTGTATACATGTCACACTAAAAGCATATATAGCAAATCATTATCATTATATATAATTAAACAGTTCCAAATCATTAATGTGAGGTAAATTTAATTGTTAATATATGATCTTACGTTGTTCCCAATGCCATTAGGCACGTGAAAAGCGTAATCAGAAAATGGTATAACGTTAAAAGCTCCATATTTAGAAGTCATGATTATTAACTTGATTTTATAATTATATAGATAGGGAAAAAAATGTTTTTTGAATTTTTCATTTGAAAATTAAAGACAGATTCATAATTTTTATCTATTGGTTTTTTTTTTTTTTTTTTTTTAACTATATGTGATTTTAAATTTTGGCCTCGTTGTATAACTATTGAAACTAGTACACTTGTATTGTATATGCGACATTACATAGTTAAAATAATCATCATTGATTTTTTTTTTCACACGTATATGTATATATATATATATATATATATTTATGAATGATATCTAAAAATTTAATGATCATATACATCATGGATAAAAATGAAAAAATAATTTTGTAAATTTAAAATATTTTAGAAAACGGATAAAATATGTTACACCAAAGATACCGAAATTAATTATTTAAATACTCTTATGTTTTATGATTCAGTATAGAAATCATTGCCTTAATGCATCAACATATATAAATTACGATTTTAATTGGATTATGCTTTGCATGTGTTTTTTTAAGCTTTTGATATGCCTTTTGACTAGACGTGGCTTAATACTTTTCTTTTCAATACTTGGTTGCCAAGGTTTCGTGAAAAATGTTAGTATATATTTAAGTTAATTATCGATTTATTTAACTACTTGGTTTTTTCTCATAAAAAAAACTATGAATATATATAGCTAGAGCCTAGATAGATGAATGATAGAAAATTGATATATATATGTAATAATGCCATGCCTTTATTAAATGTTTTTTTTTAAAAAACATACTGCCTTGTATAAAAATTCAAATTCTAAGAAGGGTGACAATTAATTAAGAATATTCAACTAATCCCTTTATGATATTTTAAAAAATCAACAATTAGATGGAACTATATTTATTATTGCATATATAACATGGGAGCTTTTATATAAGTGACATACTATATTTGACCTGAAGGCTTTGTACTCGAGTACCATATCTTATTCTGACCGTCAGAAGAGCTAGCTAGCTATTTTATTAGTAATAATAATTGACTTGTATTAATTTTAAGACAATTAATATTTAAAAAATGATAATGAGATCGTTTCACAAATCAATTGTTTAAAATACATTTTCGATTTGATTCTTGAAAAAATTTTATTTTTTATGTAAAAATATTTCGTTTTATTATAAATATGAATCGAATCGATCTATCTCAAAGATCATATATAAATCCATAAAACCGTATCATTTAGACAATCTTAATATTTCAAAATCAAATTTACGACATTTCCCTAACTGCTCCCTTTGAAAATTAATTATGAGCAATAGGAAGACTTTATTTGATTAAATTTGCATTAAATCCGGATTAAACACGTGCATACCATGCAATCCATGATGGAAGATTTCAAAGGCTCGAGTCTCTCAAGATATGCGATTAATTATAGATATATAGGGATACTAGTAAAAGCTTGCCAGTGACGTAAGTATCTTTGGATAAATAAATAAATAATGGAGTAGTAGGTTTTTAAGAAATGTTTTATGCATAGAATTTTGCGAAAGTCTAAATTGTTTTTAATTTTTCAAAATGAAAAACAACTCTTTTTCCCCTGCTAACTTGAGTGTCTTTTATTTAGAGTTTAATTTTATCAACTAATCAAACTTTGGTCAACTATACTAACTTTTAATTTCTATTATTTTGGTCCAACTGTTGATATGATGTCAGACAAGTCAATCTTTCTCACACCAACTTCATCAATTTTTGATTTTTGATATTATGTCAATATTTTCCAACGTCATATCAGTATTTTTCGGTATCATATCAGCAATATGACGAAATAAGACTAAAACCAAAAAAATTAAAGTTATTGCATTTAATCCAAATTTTGAATATTTAATGGATCAAAACTCAAAATGAGACAAGTATATGGATCAAAAAATTATTTTTACCTTTTAAAATGTTAGTGTGATATATACATACTATGGTTATATATACATACTATGGTTTACGAGGATTGGAAGCGACATTAACATGATGATCAATATCATCAATACTTATTTCACAAACAAAATGATAGCAATTACTCCATTAACTTGAGCTTGATATGAGCAAGATGTTTGTGGGTGCATGATCCCCATGCGCCATGGACAAGGGTGCAATTAAGCGCCAACGTCATTAATCATTAATTAATTAAAAGTTCAAATTTCTAAAAACTTTTATCAGCAATCTTTTCAAATAAAATAAAAAAAAGGGCTCATTCACCAAAATATATCAAAGTTAGTGGCGGAGCTAGGGGGCATGAGTCGCATGGCCCCTCCTTCTCTCCTCGACTTTAAATTTGTGTTTTAATGAAAACATTTTTTCTAGCTCTACATCACATTCTCATTATTCAAAATTTCCCCCTATTGTCCATTGATCATTTTGCTCAAAATATATGATCCATGTGCGAATGACGTAATTTTGGACCATTGAGAGAGGAAAAAGCACTTTAAATTTTAAATAAGCACAATTCTCAAAAACATTTTATATTTAATAAGAAAATTGAAAATCCCTAATCCAATAATCTCTTTCATATGTCTCTTTCTTGATAAAAAAAGTACTAAACCCGAGATACATGTAAGATATAATTTCAAGAAGACTAGCTTTCAAAGAATGACATTTTGCAGTGTCCCTTTTCCCCTCTTTCCATCAAACAAACACTGCTGATTACTGCCTTTAAAAGGCCCCCCTCCATGCACACGCTCTTTCACCAATCCAACTTAAAAGAATCATCCCTTTTTCACAATCCTCAAAACACTTGAAAACTTTTCTCTAAAAACAACATTCTGCACAGAAGAAAGAAAGAAAGAAAGAAAGAAAAACGTAGAGTCAAGTCTGATTTCATTTCTTGCAAGAATCACAATCATGTCAAACCCTAAACCCTCCCAAGAAACCATACCCTTCCCTCTCTTCGAACCCATTCTCACCAACACAGGCTTCACATTGCTCCAACGCAACACAGCCGCGGTGTCTCAGCCGAGCGAGCGTCGCGGCCGGAAGAAGCCCGCGGAACCGGGGAGGTACCTCGGCGTCCGGAGGCGTCCCTGGGGCCGATTCGCGGCGGAGATAAGGGACCCCACCACCAAGGAAAGACACTGGTTAGGGACCTTCGACACCGCACAAGAAGCAGCATTGGCTTATGACAGGGCAGCCCTTTCCATGAAAGGCACTCAAGCAAGAACAAATTTCATATACTCCGATCAAACAAACCATTTCCACTCACTAAACATGAGCCCTTTTGATCATAACTTTCAGAACTTCTTTCACCAATCATCACCGCAGAACAAACGATCTGAAGCCAATGCTGCAAACCATCCCTCCTCCTGTAATACTCAGCCTGCAGGTGTCAGCATGATGATGATCAGTACTCATGCTACCCAATCAGAAGCTGACACATGTTATTCCCGTGAATCTTCTTCATCATGTAATGATGTTGATAATCACACCACCGTCTTTAACCTCTCCACAACAACGGACTCAAACTCTGGATATCTAGATTGCATTGTTCCCAACAAGTACTTGAATCCTTCCGGCTCCTCCGTCGACCGACAGAAAATATCGATCACCCCGAACTCGGGTCTCTCATCCGACAAGTCCAGCGTCAATCACCCGTGTGATGAAAGCTACAGCAATCCGCTTCTTTCAGATATTGAAACAATGGGATATTGGAATCTTGAAAACCCTGAAAAATTTTCAAACTCTGATAATGATATTAATCACATGGTGGGCTATGGATTCTTGGAAAGTGATCGAACACAGCCATGGGAGGGGTTAATGGGTTCCAACTGTGAGCTTTCGGCCATGATAAATAACCCATTGTCAAGTATGGGAGCTGACGATCACATGAATATTTTCCCAGTTACTACTGATCATTGTGAAGTGCACAATATTCCAAATTTTCAGATGATGAACATTCCAACCAGCAGTATTAGTACCACAACTGGGACTGATTCCACGCCAAGCAATTGCTCAACTTTGTTTCCTTCTTTTGTGAATTTAGGTTACCCACTCTTTTGAGCTAGCTACGTGATGATTTGAAGCTGTCACTCGAGGGTTAATTAATTAATGAACGAGATTTTACACAAACAAGTTCTTGAAGTTGAAATAGTTAATTTCTCATGTTGTTACCGTTAGATTTATTAATCAGTACTATATTGCATGTATCTATATATATATAATATATTAAGTAGGGTTTTATCAATCAAGCGTGCTACAATATTATCTTGTGTGACACATGATCTTATAATATGTAGCGCATTAAGATCATGATCATTACATTTACAAGTGATATATACTCCACATAAAAAAAATTTAAATGGAGGAACTTTTATTTTTTTAATGTTGATTAAATAACCATGGAATGTGGAGCTTGATAGTATCAACGTACATTTATATAGACAAATATAATATTGGACGAGGCTTTTTTATTGCACTGTAATAAGTACTAATTGTATCATTAACATAAATCCCGATGTCAACTAAAGAAATCAATGGACAGTAGTTGACAAATTCAAGATTTTCTGTACAGTTTCATGTATTGGTCATAAATTTATAGTCAGAAGTATTCAAGCAATTCAGACAACATAACTACATATCTTACATAAACAGGCATTATAAACTTGCCTCTTGTCATTCTTCAAGTTTATCGCTTCGTTTCCACTACAAAGCCCCAGACAATTTGGGATGATCTTTTAACAATAGATCAATGGACGAGAAAGTCGTGGAGATGGTTAAATCAAAGTGGAAGTGATGAGGAATGTATCCTTTTCGCTCTGAAAAAGATAACATAAATAGACACAAGAAGATTTAAAAAATCGAGCAGAGCCGCAAATGCCTAAAAGGATGTTTGTTTTATTTGTTATTGAAGAGACTGGGTGAGAAGGATAAACAAGGTTTTGCAAGATCTTTTGGGAGGTGTTGTGACTTTATTTTTTGTAATGGAAATGGTAGTTTGGTGATCATATTATGAACACGGATGGATGTTGAAGCGGATTTGCACCAATAACCCACATTTGCTTGGTGACAGAGAGGATCTGATGAGTCGACCCTTTTGTTTATCTTGATGTGCGAATCTCACCTCCCTGACTTGTGCTACCACTTGAAGAGATGGAACTTGTTCCAGATTGACGAACACTTGGTTGAGGAACATGCTCGCTTTTTGAGAACATTGAACCGACTGAGGCACTTGAACTGTTCATAGATGACATCTGTGCTGAGAAGGCATCTTTACTGAAACCAGAAAGTAATTCGGGCCTCAGGTCTGATGACGAGGATGATGGAGCCAGAGTAGCATTTGTTGATCCCACAGGGTAAGGAGCAACAGGCATATCAGTTAGAGAGGAAGCAGATGGACTGTAACTCAACGTTCTCATTGAGTGATCAAATTTGCACGAGGGACCGAATTTGCAAACTCCATTTTGTGTGTAATGTAGACATGGTGGTGCTCCCTGAAAACGATGAGAGTGTTGGAAAGATAAGGTGTAAGTCTCAGTTATGAATCCAACACCATCACCAAATGACAACTTATCATGAAATTGGGCCAAAAAGAGGAAAATTAAGAAGTTTGAACGTTTATATACAGATCGGGGGAGGGAGTGAAATGCTAATGCAAAAAAAAAAAAAGATGAATGCAAATCTGCAGGAATTCTGTAAAACTGAGAGGCACATGAAGTCCTCAAAGAATATTGTTAGTTTTCCAAGAAGTACGGACATGTTATCTACACAGACCTAGCTCCATCTACTGTGAAATTACTGATGTTTATGGAAGCACACCACCGGTTTTTGGAGAAGTTAAAGAAAATCGATGGACAGAGGTACCCTATAACTCCAAGCTATGAAAATATGAGAATATGAACACTCAAACTCTGATGTTTGATAGAACAATATCTAGTAAATCCGAAACCCTCTAACTACTGGCATAAACTCATACATCAGCGAATCAAACTGTCCCTCACAAATTTCACTCACCCAATTACTTGTTGGGCTGACAGTTAATAGCAGTAAAAATATTTTCACAATGACAGTTGTCATCGCTGCAATTCAATGACACTCAATTTTCTCCCCACAAGTAACAGTTACAGTTGTGTAAGCCAAGAACTTCCAATCAAGCAATAATGCATTCCAGAGAGCCAGTAGAGGTCATAATTAACAGATGCAAGCTTGTTATTATTAGCAGCATAACCAATAGAATAACCAAAGAAAAGGAAGAAGTGTTTCATTCCCTAAAGCTTCGGTTCCATATCAAGATACTTACTGATCTGTCAAGTTCTAAGGAATTGATGGAATTTGAATAAAGATCCAAACCATTGTTTAATGGTAATGTTTCACTGGGAAAGGCAAAATTCAATCATCCAAAAAAGCATAAAGAATCAAGATGATTATAAATTTATTCGCCAATTTAGAACCGATCAATGCAATCATAGCATGTTATACTTCATTTAGAGCAGGCACTAGGTCAAAAGGAAGATGCACATTTAAGGCTGTATGCTGACATTATGCAACAGAAAATTATGAACACCTTCTATATATAACTATTGGCAAATTAGATTGACAATTACAGATTCAAAATAGGGCTACATGCTTACCGGGCGTAGTGGTAGACCGATTGGACTTAGCATAAGACTTGTTTTTTGTCCACTCCACTCAGGTGGGTGATGATATTTACAAGTAGATCCAAATTTACAATCCCCTGTTCTCAAATAGTACTGGCATTCTGGTTGACCAGGTCTTTCTGGAAATGCATGTTCCTTTTGACTGCTACTTGAGGGACCGGCAGGCGAAGTAACGGGAAAGTATGGTCCGGTGTATGAGGTTGCCTGAGGAGATAACTGTGTTATCCCATACACTGTGCCTGTACCGCCAGAGGGTTGGTTACTGGGGAAGCCCGCAGGGCTAATCGACGCCTGTACAATGCGCTGCTACTAATTAGCATGAAACAAAAGTATTTAAAAGTTAAAACGGTCATAATTAGCATGGAATTAAAGCATTTGAAACGGTTGTGAAGATAGTGGTTCAAGAAAGAAAAAAGAAGAGGCAAAATGCTTCATCTATACTTACTGGGTATGGTGTCCAACCAGGGACAGGAACAACTCCTGGAGGAAGGAGCAAGGGACCATAACTTCCAGGAACATAAGAACCTGGAAGTATGGGTGGCCTGGCTACGGGCCAGTTTCCGGAAATTACCCCATATTGTTGAGAAGTTTGAACAGGAGGCTGTAAAGTTGGATAAACTGTAGGTGTGGGCCCAGCCCCTGGACCAGGGGTTTGCTCTGGCACTTGGATACCAACTGGTTGAGGATGATGAAATTTACAGGTAACACCAAACTTGCAATGCCCTGTTTTAACATAATACGAACATTCCTTTTCTCCCTGCAGCAAAATTTCAACGATACACCTGAATAGTTAGTGAAGCATTATCTAAAATGAAATCATAAACGATGGAACAAAAATATGAAAAAGATACATATATATTTTCAAGGTTCCCAACCGGTCGCAAGGGATATCCGTAAAAATTCAGTGTCACTGGACCTGAAGAACCAACTCCATGCTTTGGATGGTGATACTTGCAGGACGCACCAAATTTGCACGTTCCCGTCCGCATGTAGTACTACAAATTTGGTGCAAATAGTGTAGGTATAAAATTCAGTATGAGTAGAATAATTAGAATAAAATTCCCAAGGAGACAGATCAACATTTTGTATTTGTTTTAACAACTAAAAAAAAAACTAAAATATAAAAATGATGGAAACTTTTCCAATGTAACTGTAAATAATTACATTGAGAATTTGAAATAAATAACAAAAGGAGTATGGCAAGTAATACAGGGCATTAAACAATAAAAAGAAAATCCTCATGATAGTCATAGTCAATAAAAAAAGGGCCGACCTCTTTTTCAATAGACTAACAATTGCCGATTGCCACACCAAATAAGACATGAAAAGACATTCGATTATCTTAGTCACAACAAGTTTCATCCAGCATGGTAAGGTCATAATGAATGTATGCCGATAACAAACTGATTAAGCATGAGAGAAAAAGTAGCGGGTATTTGTTGTTTATTCTGGCATACATTACAACAGCAAAATCAATCAGGACGGAAAAGTTCAACTTTTAAATTAAATTAAAAATAAGTAAAGAGCAAGAGTAACTTATGGATTTACAAATAGGATCAAATGAAACAAGAAGACGATAATGAATAGCTAGAAGACGATTGGACGAAGCACCACAGAACAATAAAGGAAAAGGGTCAACAAAGAACTGACACGTGAGAATGATCTAAGCAACTGACATGTTTCCAACATCAAAAATACGACGCTATGCCAATGTCCATCATCCATAGTATAGACAGCAACAAGACAAAAAAAAGCTAAATAATATTATTTAGAAGATATACAACTATTTGAGTCTCAAGAAAATTCAACCAACATTAATCCTGTGGGCTGAGGATATAATAAATATAAAAGAAGTTGACACAATCGATACAACCATGTGGTTACTAATTTGATATACCATAATACCATCTAACCAGAAAAAGACGAATGCACAACCAACCAGTAGAAACTTACCTCTGCAGAACCAACAAGAAGACAAATTTATAGTTAGGCAGCGCAATCAAAGAAACTGAAATCCCCAAAACATCAAGCAACCATTAAAAACATCAAGTACAAGATGTAACACAGAGGACTTAGATTTATGCTCTTATATCATTCAGCAGTTGACATACTGCACCGAATTTAAGAGTATATATCCGAATATATTTCAGCTTAGTTGCATAAGCATGGTTATTTTCAAAGCTGAAAACCAAAGGGAAACAATCTAGACCTGACAGACAGGTTGCCCAAGGCGTTCCGGATGTTCACTTCCGCCAGCCCTCATAGTTCCCATTGCCTATATAGTTAGTAAAAAAAACACCAACATTTTATCAATTCATTTCCTCAATCGAATCTTATAATAAGTTAAAACCATCACAACCTCACTCAAACAAGAAAGACCACACCTTTACCAAAATTACCGAAAGTTACATCAAGTTTCCACTATCCTACTCAATGAATGCGCACCAGATTACTGTGATCACTATGATTCAAATATTTTTCTCTATCTTATCTACTTCTGTTTCATCAAAACAATATAAACACCTCTAAAACAAGAATGGCCGGTTGTGTACATTAATTTTCATTAATATTTCATAGGATGTCATCCATTAAACTCAAAACATGATTGAATCAATTTTATCATTGCAAAAGGAGATATTTTTCCAATCTATTTCATGACTACAACTATACTCAAAGCACAAAATTTTCACCCAAATAATCATCAAATCGACAATTTCCAATCTTAGCACAATGATCACACAAATCATGCATTAAAAAGTCAAAACTAATCCTACAGCTCAAAGAACTGGGGACTTTACCATGCCACGATCACGGGGATGATTGAACCGACACCTATTGCCGTATCCACAGAATCCAGTCCTCAAATAATAAATACAGTCGGGATCATCGGGCCTCTCCGGGTACGATTCGGGCCCACCACCATGCCACATAGGTTCTGCATTCAAATATCAACCACAAATCGTCAACATTTCCACCAAAAAAATGCTCAATTTAGTAAAATCGGCCTCAAATTCAGGTGAAATTCAAATGAAATGCAAATGTAAACCACCTTCAAGCCCGGTTTCTCCTCCCGGCGCCACCCATTCCCCCACCGACTCCCCTGGTACCCCTTCCACTCCCTGGATTCCACTGTACCTCTCCATACACACACACACACACACACACACCACTCTCTCTCTAAAATATACAAAAAAAAAAGTATAAACACACAAGTACAACACGATTATATCTCGTCAGAAAAGGAAGGAATTCAGCGAGATAATGCAAGAACTGGGATATATACACGAGTGTATAGATACAAATCACACAGAAGTGCGTGTGATTGTGTGAGAGAGAAGCGGTTTGATCGAATGGGAATTCGGAAGTTTTAGAGAGAGAAGGGGTTTTCGAGTGATTTTTTGGGAACTCGCTTGCCTTTTATATATTTCACACACACTGCGTGTGTGTGGGTGTGATTTTTGTGCACTTTTTGTGTGTCCCTTTTTTAATAAATTAATAAAATATTTTCCGTTTTTATTTTCCTTTTTTTTAATATTTTTATTTTCATTTGTTTGTTTGGTCAGTTTTATGACGCGCCAAATATGTGTACCTAACAGTAATCTCACGCATGATGGGTGGTACTTAATGAACGGTGCGAAAAGACTGTTTTGTCCTTCACACAACCTGCCCGTGTACTCAAGGTTTTATTACATCATGCCCCTCAATGACAAAATCATATGTTAATACATTCTTTCGTTTCTTTAAAAAATAAAGCATATGCAACTAGGATTGGCATATCGCACCGAAATACCAAAATTTTGGCATATTTTATCGAAATTTTTTTGATATATATACATTTTTTCGGTATCGAATTTTTTTTCGGTATTTATACGATATCAATATGCATTTTTTTCGTGCCAAAGTTTCGGAATTTTACTATCGGTATCGGTATGAATTTTTTTCATACTAATATTTGTAGTAAGGTATACCAAAAAACCACCCCTATATGTAACTCATGTGTTATAAACAAATCCAAGCATATTACCACATTTATAAGGATTTTTATTTTTATGTTTGCTTTTTATTAACACGTGGTTTTCATTTTTTCAATAAAATTTAATGAGTACTGAATATTGATGTTTTTTTGTCCGATATATAGATAAAATTTAGCAAGATAGAAATGTGTGTATAAATTAAGTTTTTTTAGTCATATATATATAGGGTTTTTAAAACTTGAAGTTGTAGTATGTCGAGTTTCAACAAGGACTAATTATGTTTTCATAAAATTTTAGTGATGAAAATTAATTCACACGAGATTAAGAGAGTGTTTGTAAAATATTATACTTTTGTATAAGTGATTAAATTTATAAATTATAACAAAATTTAAGAAAAATCAAAAGTTGGTAGCTAGTGTTTGAAAACAAATGTGAAAATCTAAAAATCAAAGTTGGGTCGTATTTGATAAATAAGTTATTAGAGTGATTTTAAGTTTTAAAATTGATTTTTTTAATTAGAATCACTTTTGGAGAATGATAATCACTATATATGACTAACTTTTGGATTTCAATTAAGTTAAATATAAGCTAACACATAATTTAGGTTTAAAAAACACACAAAAATAATTTTTTAAATCTAAAATCTAAAAATTACTTTTTTTAATGATTGCAAACACTTCCTAATTATGCTTTCATAAAATTTTAGTGACGAAAATTAATTCACACGACATGCACTTTGTGTAACCCTATTGGAAGTTTACTTGACAAACATTTATAATTAAATCAGATTTTTTCCTTTATCAGTGAATGCTTAATTAGTTAATTTTTTGTATATTCTTCAATGGTTTTTAGAGCTCATTTGGTTTGAGAAGGTGATAAAAACATTTTTAAATAAACTTTTCTTAAAATTGTTGTCTTGGGTTAAAATTCATCGTACAAATAACTTTAAAAAGTGTTTTTTTTAAAAGCTATAATTTCTAATTTTTTTGGGGTTTAGCTTCATATTTAAAATTTTAAATAAAATCATTTTTTCAACATTTATCCAAATGTCAAAATCGCTTCTGCTTGTTTAAATAAAATTACTTTAAAAGGTTGAACTTATTTAAGCATTTTTGTTAGATTTTAGCTTTTTGTATCCAAATTGGCTCCAATAAGTGAATTTCACATCAGTCATTGCTCATATAAATTGTCACGATAATTGTTCAGGAGATCATATATATATATATATATATATATATATATATATATATATATATATATATATTGAGTTTGTACATATGTCTATTAAACTAATAGAATCACAACCTTAATTTTTTTCAAACAGTTAAAAATGTACAATAAATACCAAAATAAAAATTATTGAATTTTTGTATTTAAATACAGGATACATAAGTTCGAGTTTGGCTTGGATTCGAGCTTAATTTGACGTCCATGCTTCGAATAATTTGGGTACGTAACTAGCTACGGAGACATTGGATTTGAGTCAATATCTGATAATTCTAGTCTCGTGAAATTGATCATGAAGTGTGTTGTGATGATGAAAAGGGGTGGGGTTCAAGTCAATATATATATATAATTTTGGAGGAATCTTTGATATAAAGCGTCGAAATTATATCTACACTGAATCATATGCTTTCATGGTTGATATATCTTGTAAATTATCATTTGCTTTCGAACAAGGTATATCACTCTCGTGTTTACTTTATTGGCGGAGGACATGCAAAAAAAAGATTTTTACATTCCATTCGAAATTTAGAAGATTCAATCAGTACACCATATTCTTGTGTGTGGCCCCGATAAGATAAAAGCCTCGATAGTCGATTCCATGTATGCATATATTGTTTCATGATCTGTATCGAATCTTTTAATGTTAATATATAATAATTCTCGTATTAAAAAAAATGTTTCGATGATTAAATATTTAGTTTGTATAAAAATATTTTCTTGAAGTAATTTGTTCTTTTTTTGAAAAAATAAAAGTCATCTTTGTGGTATGATAAATAATTAAATTATTTTATTTTTTTAAAAGTAAAAAAATACTTAAAATTCAAATTTATGTTCTTATTTTATCTTTACTTTCTAGAACGTAACGCTTTTGAAATTATAAATTATAAATTATAAAATGAAAAAAATACAAATTTAACTTGATCATGTATATTTCTCTTCTTGTAATTTTGGTATGGTGTATTGTGGAATTTCATATATCTTTATTTTGTTTTCTCAATCTCATGGCGCTGCATTCTTCCTACATGACGCTGATGTGTCTCTTACATGAAGTTAATCCGAATGACAACAAGACACTCGCACATAGTATCATATTAACATCAATTTCTGGGTGAAAAATGATTAAGACTATAAAAAATATAAAACAATACATGACAAAACCCGGTTTAGATAATATAAAAGCTCAAAATTATATTTGTTAAAAATTAAAATATTTTAAAAACAATAATAGTTTTATTATAGTATAATGAAACTATTATTAAGTACCGTAAAAGTAGTATATGAAACTACTATTAAATAAACAAAAAAACATCCGAATATATAACATTTTGATATGATGCACATTAACTACTATTAAATAACCAAAAAACATCTGAATATATAACATTTTGATATGATGCACATTCACGATAGATATTATGTGAACATCGTCGAGGTGATACCAAATTATTTGTAAGGGTGGAAAGTTATCATGTTTAAATTCGATACGATAAGATAATGATATCGAAAATATTGTTTTGTTAATTTTTAGTAATAAAATTATAATTACAATTACAAATAAAATAAAATAAGAAAACCAATGTCAAAACTCAAAATGACCGGGGTTTTAAACTAATCATACTATTTTTTTTACCCCAAACTAATCATATTCTAAAAAATCAAAACCACAATTATATCCCTAATTTTCATTTTATAAAGTAAGTTTTTTTTTCCTCATATTACCGTATCGACATTTCGTTATACCGTACGTAAATCTTTCAATATAATTGATATGCTACTTATACAAAACCAAAATTTCGATATACCAAAAATTCATTATACTGAAACTTCGGTACGAAATCGATATTATTTTTTCAATATCAAAATATCGATACGATGTATATTATTATAAAAATTTTTGATATATCGTGCCAAACCATTCCTATTTATTGGAACATATATATTTACAACTATTACGATCATTTCATAGACACGACGAAATGTTACTGTGAACATCGCGAAAAAATTTAACTCATTCTTGTGTTACTCGTAGGTTGCCGAAAAATAGGCACCAGGACAATGAAAACACGCGCTTCCACAATAAATAAATAAATATAATATGATATATTATATTATATTATATTATATTATTATGTAAAAAAATTTCTATATTTTACTGACTGATTTTAAAGTAAAGACAACGAAAGCAGACGTGACGCAAGAGATTTTAAAGTCATGTAATAATCAAATAAAAAAATGCCACGTATCAATCCAAGACTAGCATTTAATATTTATCACTTGGACAAAGACCACAAACCACTATTCACGCGTGCATCGACATATTAACCATAATAATAATAATAATAATAATAATAATAATAAATAAATAAATAACATATGAATTAAATTTCAATTACGCACCTTTTTAAAAACTATTTTACGTGTTCCCTTCCAAGATTTTTGTTAATTATGAATGATCCAAACTTGAACTTGTGAGATCTCATGCATAACAAAATTGAAATTTCGTAATTATATATTTGGATCCGGAAATTTCATTACAAATTTATTCGCTTCTTTGATAAATTTAATTTAATTTAATTTACATGAATTTTAAATTTGCGTTGGATGGAATGATATCAAATCCACACATTTCATATTTATATAGTATTTCAAGCATGTTAATTATGATGAATTTCAAATTCATCCAATAATAATGTCATTTGAAATTTATTATACTTCATACAAAATATTGTATTTTGTATAAATAAGGAAGGCATGCATTTAGTAGGGGTGACATATCGTACCATATCGAAAAATGCATACCGTATATCGTATCGAAAATCACGATATAAGAAAATTTTATACTGATACCGTACCAAAAATTTCGGTATAACAATTTTCGATATATCGAAAATTTTGGTATCTATACCTATCATACATATTTTATCGAAATTTTACGGTATATCGGGATTTCGGTACGGTATCGGTATACACCGTTTATACCAAAAAAAACCCTTATATTTTTTAAAATTTATAAATTAATTGCTTAGGAATATTATATATTTTTAAATTTTTATATAATATTTCGGTATATAGGTATACACCGATATACCGAAAATTTTAAACTTCATATCGTTACCGTACCAAAAAATTCGGTATCTTTACCATACCGTACCGAAATCTTCGGTATACCGAAAATTCGGTAAATTCGATATTTTTTCGGTACGATAACGTCGATATACCGAAAATTCGGTATTTTTTTTCACCCCTAACATTTAGTGGTCATATGTTTGATTCTCCCTATACCAACAATTTTTTTAGACTAACCTTAGTCACAAAGTTTGTCTAGTGTAGTTTACCTCACTAGCGTAGTTTGCAGGTTATTGCGTTAATACGTAAGTTTACTCAGTACGCACCAAAATGTAACAATTGTGGATTCCAACGTCATAACAAATAAGATATGTATTAATTAAGATTTGATATATTGTTTCAAGGTGAGACTATGTTGCACATGACATGCCAGATCCAACGACCCAGTTTTTTTTATGCAAGCGAGATGTTCTGTATACCCCATTGGGCACTACCACAATGAGGTAGCATCGACACAATCGTTGCACACATAGCTCTTGGATTAGGGAGACACACATACAAACATATGGGCCCCACATATTTCATGTGGGTCCTCCAATCAGGGGCGGACCCAAAAATTTTTTTAGGGGGGGTGCAAAATCAAGGGCAGAGTCATGTGTTGCTCCGCCCGGACGGTAGCTAGGGTGACCCAATTATTTTCTTATTTTTTATACATTCAATTTAGTCCAAATTTTTAATAGCCCGGTGACCCAATTTTAAAAATGAGAAGATACAAGCTCAACCTATAAAAAATAAACGGCTTAAAAAATTATAATTCGGGTATAAATAAAAACATGGTTCCGTCATTGAGCACAATTCATATAAAATCACAAAAAATATAATTTATATCAACGAAAATACGAGTAAAAAAATTAAAACATTACATAAATTCATAATAATTCATCATACAATCATTTGATAAATTGTTGAGTATATATTTTTTAATATATATAAAAAATGTGACTTACAATTAATTTCTACGATTTTTTATTTCATTAAATAAATATTAAAAGTATTATAATAAATACTTATATTCAAAATTTCAGGCCCCCCTTGGACCAATATTGGGTCCGTCCATGCCTCCAATGATCACAAGGCTCAGCTCCACGTCTTCGTCATGTGTAACACATTTGGTGGAGCATAATTGATAATATCACTTATTTTTTATAAAACTATAATAAAAAATATATTAAATTTCAAATCATTTAATCTACACACAACCTAAATTTATCTCCTATTCATAAGAAATCGTTGAGATCTAAACATATTTGAGGTGGATGCGATTTCTATTTTCATCCGAATACGACCTAACAAATGTAGAAAATATTGTCAGTCACTATGAATGAATTATGGATGGTCCTTCTCAACTCATGGAGTTGTTGTTGTTGGTGTTTTTTTTTTTTTTTTTAGAAAAAAAATATATTTTAAACAGAGATTAGGATTTGTGTCAATTGATTTATGTATGGGAATGTGGCGAGACGCCTGAAAATAGAGTGGGGAAATCTCATAAAATTATTTTAATCAGGGAGCCATGTAGATTTGCTGTGAAAAACTAATATTTTTGAATAATTTTTTTTTCTCATACCTACGATCGAAAATGCATCTCACAAAATTTATCCATCAAATACGATCATATATATTTTTGTGTAGCAAATTAAACTATACCAACTTTTTCTTCCCACCTAAATAAAAATAATCACCACCTCGGGTGAAACTATGCTACACCTGGTGGAGCTTAGCGCCGTTGGATCAATACGGCCTATATAAATTTGGAGAAGAACTCCAGATGCAGCATAGTCTCACCCCACCACCTCGAATCCTCATATATTAAATTTATATTTATGTTTTTCACATACAGTCTTAATGCTTCGACCACTCCTAATACATTACGTGACAAGATGATAAAATAAAACATATTTTATCACTTGATTCTTATCATAGCAGTATTAGTTCGGAATTTGCACTTTTTTCAATATTATTCATGTTATAATTAAATTAATTTACAATTTCAGTGCAGTAGCTATAATTTATTTATTTATTTATTTTTAGCCAAAATTGAAATTGGCAATCGGAAAATCGCCTAGCTGGCGATCGGTATGCTGAGTTGCAAAAATAAATTTAACAATTTTGGTTTTTGGGTGTGAGCTTAAACTTCTTCTTCATTTTTTAATTTTTTTTCGTGGTCAATTTCAACTTCGAGCAGAAAAAACGGTTGAGTAGATGCTACCCGCAGGGTAGTGCCCTGCTGGTGACGTGACGACTCATGATTGGTTAAAATCAGTAGTCCCACGTAAAACCCACTAATTTTGACCAATCATAGAGTTACACATCACCCGCAGGGTAGTACCCTGCGGGCGACATGTACTAAACCAAAAAAAACATCGAAATTAGGGGGAAAAATGCAGGTTGGACTGGAAATTTACCCAGATCGGAAAAAGTGTAAATCACGATATAAAAAATATAAATTTATCTAATAATAATAAAAAAATAAAAATAAATGAAGCATATATATAGGGTGAATTAGTGTTCAGTCCCTAAACCAAAAATCAAATTAAAAATCAGTCTCTTGTCGAAAAAAAGTTGTTTGCACTCCCTGGGCCCACATTATTTTTCTCGGATAAAATTGAGTACAAAACATTGAAAATATGATACAATTATATGATATTTGAGCACTAATTGTTCAAGATCGAGTACAAAAAATAAGATTTTGAATATAAAATCTAAACATCTTTATTAATGTAAACTTAAAACATATGTTTGAGTACTCAAAAATCATATATTTGTACCAGATCTAACATATTAGGTACTCAAATATCATATATGTGTACCATATTTTTAATATTTTGTACCGATTTCCATCCAAATAAGATAAATATTTTATTAATATCACTATTTTTTTAGTACTCGAAAATCATATATTCGTACTAGATTTGAAACAGTCGATACTCAAATATCATGTATTTGTACCATGTTTTTCATGTTTTGTACCGAATTTTATTCGAAACAAAACATGTGGGTCAGGGAGTTTAAACAAAAAAATTTTCTGATAGGGACTGATCACTAATTTTTGTTTAAATTTGGGGACTGAATTATAATTAACCGATATATAATTCGATTAGGCCCGCATTGAATGCGAATATGTGATTTGTTCACCGGCACATAGAACTGGAATACATTCTCTCTCCCCAAAACCATGCATGCGTCGGCGCCTTGTATGTTCTGTCATTATTGGTACGATATCTTCGGGTCCTACCTCCAATATTCATTCTTTGTTATTAAATTAAATTACCACATATATTGCAATTCTTTTTTGTATGTATATATACATACATACATACATGTCATAGAGCGTCTACATCAAATTTGAATTTACTTTACGATAAATAAATAAACCATATATAATTGAGCGAGTCCAAGAAAAAAATGATGATAATACCCATAAACATGTTTAAAACTCGGATAATTCGACGTTACCCAGTGAATATGGAACGATATCATTTGAAGTTCGAATGTTAAATATGTATATCTCTCGTATTTGAAAAATTTTAAACCACCATATCAAGCATCAACCTTGGGGTTGGAGGGTAATGATTAATTGCATTTCCCATAAAGTCCTTAGAAATTTTGAAAATAATTTTTTAGTAGTATTTTTTATGCCTGAAAAGAAAAGTTGATTGTTAGATTTGTTATCCAAAATATGCAAACTCAAAATGTGAATATTACAAAAATAATATTACAAAACAAGTATAACAATTCAATAGTATAACAAATACACAAATACTGAAAAGTATAAAGCAAACAAGTAAGGAAATAGTCAAGCAAACCGAGGCCTGTAACTAGTACAGTTTTCTTAAAACAGATTCGTCCACTCTACTAGATGCTTGAGGATCAACACATACAGACGTCTGTTTCCTAGGATACAACGGAAAAACCAGTAGCAAACTAAGCACAAATTCACTACTCCGACGAACTTGAATCGTACCTTCACTTTATCACCAAAATTTAACGGAGGCCAAAAGAAGAGCTAACAATATGAAATGCAAGAGAATTCTTGAGTGAGATCTTGAATAATGTGTGTGTCTAGATTGAGAAAATGAGCACACTATTTATAGGCTTCAAAAAACACACCAAGAGTCATAAGATTAATTAACTCAATTAATCTTTCATTTAACTCAAGAATGTGGAGAGCCAAAAGCCTCAAATTAATTCAAGAATGTGGAGAGCCAAAAGACACTCTCACATTCATGATCCATTATTTTCATTCAAAAATTTTATTTAAATATATTTCCAACAATCCCCCACATGAATGAAAATTGATACGAATTTTAGTAATAAAGCTCTACAGTTGAATCCTGAATAGGATATGTAGATGTTATCCTTTGAACTTTCCCTTGTGAAATATATTTGCTTTACTAGCTGACCAGTAGACATGATGTCCTTGAACTGTTCTGTCATTTGTGTAAATTAAGATACACTTCACACAGGACTCTCCCTGATACTATTTAGTTCTCATGATTGTGTTCGTTTTGGCCATGAACACACGCCTGGTTCTGTAAGAGGGTCTAGAATTGAGCCTTGCAATTCCTTCGAAGCGGCCCCACTTCTCTCTCACATAGGTGATTCTATGTTGAATTCCATCAGAATCATTAAAAGCCATGTGTTTATCCTCAACATTCACTGTTTGCAATAAGAATAGACTAGGGATAACCCCCACAGTGATCTACCAAACCAGTGCGATTAGGTTGTCCCATTGAACCTAGTTCTTGGGATCTCCAGTCAGCATAGGTTGAGTTTTCCTTCGCACCAATTTATTCCATAGGCTTCAGTCCCATTCTTTTTGAAGATTTTTCAACTAACTCTCTGTTTAACCCTTTGGTTAACGGATCCGCTATATTATCCTTTGACTTTACATAGTCAATAGAGATAACTCCAGTTGAGAGTAGTTGTCTAATGGTGTTGTGTCTACGACGTATATGTCTAGACTTTCCATTATATATCTTGCTTTGTGCCCTTTCGATCGCAAATTGGCTATCATAATGAATGCAAATAGCCGGTACAGGTTTCACCCATCCTGGAACATCTTCTAAAAATAAACGCAACCATTCAACTTCTTCAGCACACTTATCAAGTGCTATAAACTTAGAATCCGCCGTAGATCTAGCTATTACAGTTTGTTTAGAAGATTTCCAAGCAATTGATGCACCTCCTAAAGTGAATACAAATCCACTTGTAGATTTTGAGTCTTTCATATCAGATATCCAGTTTGCATCACTGTATCCTTCAATAACAACATGATATCTAGTATAGTGCAGTCCATGGTCACGAGTGTATCTTAAATACCTTAGCAATCTTATAATTGCTTTCCAGTGTTCAGCTCCTGGATTACTCGTGAATCTGCTCAATTTGCTTACTGCATAGGCTATGTCTGATCGTGTACAACTCATTAAGTACATCAGACTACCAATTACTCGAGAGTATTCTAGTTGGGAGATACTCTCACCCCAATTCTTTGATAGATGTTGACTCGTATCTATCGGGGTTCTTGCCAATGCAGAGTCATTCTTATTGAATTTCTCAAGTATTTTTTCCACATAATGTGATTGAATTAGAACCATCGCTTCTGATGTTCTATGGATTTTAATTCCAAGGATGACATCAAATCCTTCATGTCGAATTTTGAGTTCAGCAGTTTCTTAGTGGATTTGATCATCTTATCATTGCTTCCGATGATAAGCATGTCATCTACGTAAAGACACAAAATGACGTAACCACTTTCAGTGTTCTTTACGTATACACATTTGTCACACTCATTGACTTTAAATCCACTTTCTAGCATGGCTTTATCAAATTTTTCGTGCCATTGTTTTGGTACTTGCTTTAAGCCACACAAAGACTTCACCAATTTACAAACCTTATTTTCTTGCCCAGGTGCAGAAAATCCCTCAGGTTGTTCCATGTAAATTTCTTCTTCTAAATCTCTATTTATAAAAGCAGTCTTTACATCCATTTGGTGTACTTCAAGATTTCGCAAGGCATCAATTGCAAGTATCACTCGAATTGAAGTTATTCTCGTTACTGGAGAATAAGTGTCAAAGTAATCAAGTCCTTCAAGTTGACGGTAACCCTTGATTACCAATCTGGCTTTATACTGTTCCATCTGATTTCATTTTCCGTTTAAAAATCCATTTATAACCTAGTGGTTTGCTTCTCGGAGGAAGATCCAATATTTTCCACGTATGATTTTGCAAAATGGATTCTATTTCAGAATTTATAGACTCTTTCCATTGAGGTCCTTCAGATGAATTTATAGCTTTCTTGAAGGTTTGAGTTTCACTTTCCATCATGAAAGTGATGAAATCCGGACCAAATGATTTCTCTGTCCTAACTCTTTTGCTACGTCTAGGTTCAACCTCGTAGTTAACCTCTTGTTCTGTTTCCATTGTCTCATGTAATCTTTTGGATGAACTTGGTTCTTCCTTAGATTTTCAAGGGAACACATGTTCAAAGAACGAAGCATTTATTGATTCCATTATCGTATTCTTATGAATGTCAGGAATTTGAGATTCATACACAAGGAATCGATAAGCGCTACTGTTGTGTGCATATCCTATGAAAATGCAATCAACAGTTTTTGGTCCAATTTTTACCTTTTTCGGAGTAGGTACGGCTACCTTGGCAAGACACCCCCACACTCGCAAATATTGGTAAAAAGGTATTCTTTCTTTCCATAATTCATATGGAGTTTTATCTTGCTTCTTTCAAGATATCTTATTTAAAAGGTAATTAGCTGTCAGAACAGCTTCCCCCCACATGTTTTGTGATAAACCAGAACTCAATAACAGTGCATTCATCATTTCTTTCAAAGTGCGATTCTTTTGCTCCGCGACACCATTTTGCTGAGGAGAGTAAGGTGCAGTTCTTTCGTGTCTGATACCGTGTTGAGCACAAAACTCAGCAAATGGTGATTCATACTCTCCTCCACGATCACTTCTTAGCACACAAACTTTTCAATAGCTCCATCTTTACTTTTAAGAAGATACACAAAACAATATTTTGTGTTATCGTCAATAAAAGTAATGAAGTATTTGTTTCCACCACGTGTTTGTACTCCTTTTAAATCACATAGATCAGAGTGTATTAAATCAAGGGGTTCACTTTTCCTTTCAACTTTTTGAAAAGATGATCTTGTTAGTTTTGCCTCAACACAAGTTTCGCATTTGTGTTGTGTATCAATTTTGAATGTAGGAATGTTTTTCAAGTTAATTAATCTACGAATCGTATCATAATTAGCATGTCCTAGTCTCCATGCCACAAATTGGAAGACTCAAGCAAGTAAACAGAAGATTTCATCTTATTGATCACGGGCTTAATAGCCATTACATTGAGTTTGAACAAACCATTGCTTACATAGCCTTTTCCTACAAACATTCCACTCTTAGACAAAACAACTTTATCTGACTCAAACACAATGTGAAAACCATGCTTGTTAAGCAGCGACCCAGACACCAAGTTCTTACGGATGTCTGGCACATACAACACATTGTTTAAAGTCAGCTCTTTTTCAGAGGTCATCTTCAAAACCACTTTTCCTTGTCCCTTGATTTCAGAAGTTGCAGAATTCCCCATGAACAACATTTTCCCGTTCACGGATTCCTCAAGATTTGCAAACATCTCTTTGTCAGAGCAAACATGGCGAGTGGCACCAGTGTCAATCCACCACTCCCTTGGGTTTGAATCAACCAGATTCACTTCAGAAATGACAGCACAGAGGTTCATGTTTGAAACCTCCTGGGTATATGTTCTCCACCATATTCACCTCTCGGTTTTTCTTTTGCTTCTTGCACTCAGAGGCCTTGTGACCAGTACCATCATAGTTGAAGCATTTCCCGAAGAACTTCTTCTTCGTAATGCCTCATTTTGGTCTAATTTTCATCATTTTGTTCGAAGGATTGAAGTGTTTCTTTTTCGAGCTTTGGCCATGCTCGACAACATTTGCTTTAACAGCAACTGGAGAAAACAGTCGTCTTTCAGAGCTCTTGTTGTCTTCCTCGATACGAATTCGAACAATTAGTACTTCAACATTCATCTCCTTTCACTTGTGTTTCAAGTAGTTCTTGAAATCCTTCCAGGCCGGTGGTAGCTTCTCAACAATGGCCGCCACTTGGAAGGATTCGCTCAACGTCATCCCCTCAGAGTGAATCTCGTGAAGAATCAATTGGATCTCTTGAACTTGGCTGATAACCGGCTTGTAATCCACCATCTTAAAATCCAGAAAGCGGCCTACAAGAAACTTCTTGGCCCCCGCATCCTCGGTTTTGTACTTTCTGTCAAGGGATTCCTACAGCTCTTTGGCCGTTTTCTTTTCTCAATACACATTGTAGAGCGAATCTGTCAATCCATTCAATACGTAATTTCGGTATAGGAAATCAGAATGATTCCATGCCTCCAAAGCACTGACGGATTCAACATCTCCCTCACCCTCCTTGAGCTTAGGAGCATCCTCCGATAGGAATCTGGCGAGGTTCAGCGTTGTCAAGTAGAAGAGCATTTTCTGCTGCCACCTCTTGAAGTCCGCACCAGTGAACTTCTCTGGCTTTTCTCCGTGACTGTTAGGAACAGGAACAGCATCACCACGTGGGGCAACAGGAGGAACGACACGATTTTGAACCGTGACAATAGGGGCAACTGGAGTAGTCTCACTTGAAGCAGAAGCCATTTATGAAACAAATAACGTAATGAGTACTAACATATGTTTTAAGTTTGTTATCCAAAATATGCAAACTCAAAACGTGAATATTACAGAAATAATATTACAAGAAGAAAAAATGATCGTATAACAATTCAATAGTATAACAAATACACAAATACTGAAAAGTATAAAGCAAACAAGTAAGGAAATAGTCAAGCAAACCGTGGCCTGTAACTAGTACAGTTTCCTTAAAACAGATTCGTCCACTCCACTAGATGCTTGAGGATCAACACGTACAGACGTCTATTTTCCAGGATACAACGGAAAAACCAATAGTAAACTAAACACAAATTCACTACTCCGACGAACTTGAATCGTACCTTCACTTTATCACCAAAATTTAACGGAGGCCAAAAGAAGAGCTAACAATATGAAATGCAAAAGAATTCTTGAGTGAGATCTTGAATAATGTGTGTCTAGATTGAGGAAATGAACACACTATTTATAGGCTTCAAAAAGCACACCAAGAGTCATAAGATTAATTAACTCAATTAATCTTTCATTTAACTCAAGAATGTGGAGAGCCAAAAGCTTCAAATTAATTCAAGAATGTGGAGAGCTAAAAGACACTCTCACATTCATGATTCATTATTTTCATTCAAAAATTTTATTTAAATATATTTCCAACAAGATTGACAATATATATATATATATATATATATATATATATATATATAATACCCATTGTTTTTAATCGAAGGTTATGTAGCACAATATAATGACATGAAGATTATTTTATGAGGTATCGAATTAATAACATAAAACACTACACGTATGTATGTATATATTACGACGACACACACATACCTGGCGGCGCGTGTTAATGAACTAGTTTTTAGGGATCTTGTTGCGCGTTTGGTTGAAATAATTAAACAAAATTGGTGCATATACTAGTCGAAGAATTAAAGCCCTATTCATTTTCTCCTTAATACCTAATGGAACATGTGTGCTCTAACTCTGGTTCTTGAATATTTTTGCCAATTAAATTCAATATAATTCAAATAAAAGACATTCTGAGTATTAATTAAATATTCCAACGATCATCATCGATGTTTCAAGACCTTTTTTTTTTTCGGTTTTACGCAGTTGAGAAATAGGATCGTAATAATTGGAGATTGAATTCGAACCCTCATCCCAAACTTAAAACTTTGATATCTAATAAATTACAAATATTTCACGTTTTTTAGTGAAGCAAAAGTGGCAACATCTCTCATTCTTCTACTCCAGTTTAGCTAGCTCGTCGGCGCTGCTTTGACTTTTTCTTGTGCTGGTGGGCTGAGTAGAATTTTTGCAAACGCATTTAATATTATGCTTCTAAAATTTATTAAAATTTAAGACTTTTGAAAATATTTTCATTAATATTGTAGTAGCCCGTGCCCTAATTGAGTAATTAAAGGATTAATGCTAATTAATTGAATTGGGTATTGGACGGATCGGAAGCTCCGAAGGGACGATCGGAAGCTCCGATCGGGATCGGAAGCTCCGATAAGGATCGGAGGCACCGATGATATTACGTCATCCATGACGTGTGGCTGGATCGGAAGCTCCGATCAGGATCGGACGTTCCGATCACCCCTATCCGGAGTCATCAAGTGATATTTTGACACGTGGCAGATCAGGATCTTCGGAAGCTCCGATGGCAGGATCGGACGTTCCGATCGAGGTTCGGACGTTCCGATCAGGGATCGGAAGCTCCGATCGTTGTCTATAAATAGAAGGCCGAGACTTCATTTCTCTTTGCCAATTCCGAGTCCTCCTTTCCTTTCTAGTTCTTTTGGAGCTGTTCTAGTCTTCTTAGGCTTGGTCCGGAGGTCGGAGAGGCGTTCGGTAGTCGTAGCGGAGTTGTGCCCAAGTTCTGGAGGCATCGACATCAAAGGGCTAACGACGGACGAAGGTATAGCTTTTGCTTCCTATAAATATTTAGGAGTATGCAATAGCTTAGTTAAGGCTTTTAGAGCACTTTAATGATAGTAGTATCATTTGGCAGTGTAGAGCAGACTATAGGCGTGGACCTAGAGTTGGTAGAGCTTGCACTGTATTGAGGTACGAAAGTACTGTTCGAGATATCCTGACTGAGTATGCATGTATTATATGACTGCATGATTTATATGCCATGATATTATGCTGCATTCATTTGCATCTTGCTGTATCTCTTTCGAGATGTCTGTTAGTAGGGTTGTACCCTATCCTGTTAGTGGATGGACTTCCATCGATTTGGGTCCGGCGTATCCACAGTTATCTCGGTATGGGAGCCACCTCCTGAAGCGACGGCACAGCGTGCTACATACCAGGGCCCGGTCTGTCTCTGTTATCTGATCCTTGACCTCGAGTCTATAGGGAGTTCACTTTGCATGCATGTATACTCATACTCTCGCACTGAGCGTTTTTATGCTCACGTCTCGTACTCTGTATTTTTTGGACACCCTATTCCATGGGGCATGTTTGCGATTGGACGAGGAGGGTGGATCCAGGAGAGGCTAGTCAGTGGTTGGCCGGCTGGAGCTTCGCTTAGGTTTTATTACTGTTGTTTGGGTTTATACAGCTATTCGATTTGGTTGTATATTATTGGATAATTACAGATTTCTTTACTTGGGATTGTATAATGTTATTGGTTTCCGCAGTTTTATTCTGATATCTATTTTATTAAGTTAATTGCATGCCTAAGTTCTGTTTAGTAGGTGATCCGGGTAAGGGTCACTACATTTATGGTATCAGAGCATGCAAAAGATTTCTTGGGATTTAGTCTCATCTTGAGGTATTTTTGTAGATGTCAAATCGTGACGACCAGAGTTCTCATGGCAGTGTTGGTGGGCGTTGGGGTGATGCCGACCGGGAGCCTCGTCGAGAACGGCGTCATCGTCATCATGACGACGAGCGTTTCACTGTGCGTCGATTCTTAGCTATGGGTCCTAAGCCCTTAGTTGGAGGTGAGTCTCCGGAGGATGCGGAGAACTGGTTAGACCGCATGGAGACGACTTTTCAGACTTTCCAATGCACCGATGAGCAGAAGGTGGAGACCCTTGGCTATCTTCTGGATGGGCGTGCGCGCAGGTGGTGGAGGTTTACTTCTGCACCTTTTGTTGCGGCGAGAGGAGTGGCCACCTGGGCCGAGTTCCGCACAGCTTTCCAAAAGCGGTATTTTCCTCCTGCACTCCGACAGTCGAAGGCGGGCGAGCTATTGAGTCTGCGACAGGGAACCATGTCTATCGATGAGTATCAGCAGAGGTTCTTTGATCTGCTATCCTATTGCCCCGAGATTGCTGATAGCTCAGAGATGAAGTATAATCTGTTTCTTCAGGGCCTTAACCCTGAGATCCATGACCGTGTGGCGGTTGGCGACGACATGTCCTACGAGGGTTTGGTGAGCCGTTGTCATCAGGCAGAGGACAGCATTCGGCGGAACAGGTCTTTCCCTCAGTCGAGGCCTGCTAGTTCTTTGGGTCCCCGTGCCCAAACTTTCAAGAAGTCTGGATCTTCTTCTTCCTCTGGTTCTGGAGGTATTGTCCGTTTTGGTAAGAAGGACAAGTGTGATCACTGTGGGAAGAACCATCCATCCGACAAGTGCCGCAGGGCTTCTGGAGCTTGTTTCCGTTGTGGAGAGACTGGTCATATCCGGAGGGATTGTCCACAGTCTGGGGGAGGCGGTTCTGGTTCTGGTTCAGGATCGGGTTCTCAGGCTACCGTACAGCAGAGGTCGCAGGGACAGTCTGCTGGAAGTTCTCATTTGAGGCCACGAGCTTCTGGCCAGGTGTTTGCCCTGAGACATGATCAGGCTGTGGAGGAGAATGAGAAAGTCATCGCATGTACATTTATGCTTTATGGTATACCTGCTCTTGTACTTATTGACACTGGTGCATCTCATTCCTTCATTTCTGCACGTTTTGTTAAGAGGCATAAGTTACCATGCATTGCACTAGACGTAGTGATGTCTGTTTCTACTTCGACGGGCCAATCTGCTTTGGCTAAGCGTCTAGTGATGGGTTGCCCTTTAGAGTTCGAAGGGAACGTTCTGTTGGCGAATCTCATGATCCTGGCGATGGACGACTTTGATTGCATTCTGGGAATAGATATGCTGACTACCTATCGAGCTTCAGTGGACTGCTATCAGAGATTAGTACGCTTTCATCCGGAAGGGAGTGAGAGTTGGTTTTTCTATGGTGAGGGAGCGCGACCCCCGATGCCTTTGGTATCAGCTTTGAGAGCCTGTCGAGCTCTAGAGTCTGGCAGGGAAGGCTACCTTATCTATGCAGTTGATTTGTCCGCTGAGAGTATTGGGATAGAGAGCATTCCTGTTGTGGATGAATTTCCAGATGTGTTTCCTGATGAGATTCCGGGTTTTCCTCCTGCTAGGGAAGTCGAGTTTGGCATAGAGTTGATGCCGGGTACTTCGCCTATTTCTAGAGCACCGTATCGTCTGGCTCCGTCAGAGATGCGTGAGTTAAAGAATCAGCTACAGGATCTTTTGGACAAGGGGTACATTCGTCCTAGTGTATCTCCTTGGGGAGCTCCTGTTCTCTTCGTGAAGAAGAAGGATGGGTCGATGCGGCTGTGCATTGACTATCGGCAGCTGAATCGAGTCACTGTAAAGAACAAGTATCCGTTGCCTCGTGTTGATGACTTGTTTGACCAGCTGCAGGGCACATCAATTTACTCCAAGATTGACTTGAGATCTGGGTATCATCAGTTGAGAGTCCGTGATCAGGACGTAGCCAAGACTGCATTTCGTACTCGCTATGGGCATTACGAGTTCCTAGTGATGCCATTTGGTTTGACTAATGCGCCGGCTATATTCATGGATCTGATGAACCGTGTCTTCAGGGAGTATTTGGACAAGTTTGTCGTGGTCTTCATTGACGACATCCTGGTTTATTCGCGTAATACGGAAGAACATGTTTCTCACTTGCGGTTGGTACTGCAGACTCTTCGAGATGAGCAATTGTACGCCAAGCTGAGCAAGTGTGAGTTCTGGATGGATAGAGTGGTTTTTCTTGGCCATATCATATCCAGGGAGGGAATTTCTGTTGATCCAAGCAAGATTGAAGCGGTACTTAATTGGTCGCGTCCGACGACAGTTGCTGAGATCCGTAGTTTTCTGGGTCTAGCAGGGTATTATCGTCGCTTCATTCTGAACTTCTCTCAGTTAGCTCGACCGTTGACGCAGCTTACCCGTAAGGGTGTGGATTTTGAGTGGTCCTCCGAGTGTGAGGAGAATTTCCGTGAGCTTCGACGGCGGTTGACTTCTGCGCCGGTGTTGGCTTTACCGTCAGGATCTGGAGGGTATGTAGTTTACACGGATGCTTCTCTTCAGGGGTTAGGCTGTGTCCTGACTCAGAATGGGCATGTGATCGCATACGCTTCTAGACAGCTGAAGTTTCACGAGGACAACTACCCAGTCCATGATTTGGAATTGGCAGCCATTGTGTTCGCTTTGAAGATCTGGCGTCATTATCTTTATGGCGAGAAATTTGAGATCTTCACTGACCATAAGAGTCTCAAGTATTTGTTCACTCAGGCAGAATTGAACATGAGGCAGAGACTGTAGTGACCCTTACCCGGATCACCTACTAAACAGAACTTATGCATGCAATTAACTTAATAAAACAAATATCAGAATAAAACTGCGGAAACCAATAACATTATACAATCCCAAGTAAAGGAATCTGTAATTATCCAATAATATACAACCAAATCGAATAGCTGTATAAACCCAAACAACAGTAATAAAACCTAAGCGAAGCTCCAGCCGGCCAACCACTGACTAGCCTCTCCTGGATCCACCCTCCTCGTCCAATCGCAAACCTGCCCCATGGAATAGGGTGTCCAGAAAATACAGAGTACGAGACGTGAGCATAAAACGCTCAACACGAGAGTATGAGTATACATGCATGCAAAGTGAACTCCCTATAGACTCGAGGTCAAGGATCAGATAACAGAGACAGACCGTGCCCTGGTATGTAGCACGCTGTGCCGTCGCTTCAGGAGGTGGCTCCCATACCGAGATAACCGTGGATACGCCGGACCCAAATCGATGGAAGTCCAATCCACTAACAGGATAGGGTACAACCCTACTAACAGACATCTCGAAGGAGATACAGCAAGATGCAAATGAATGCAGCATAATATCATGGCATATAAATCATGCAGTCACATAATACATGCATACTCAGTCAGGATATCTCGAAAAGTACTTTCGTACCTCAAAACAGTGAAAGCTCTACCAACTCTAGGTCCACGCCTATAGTCTGCTCTACATTGTCAAATGATACCACTATCATTAAAGTGCTCTAAAATCCTTAACTAAGCTATTGCATACTCCTAAATATTTATAGGAAGCAAAAGCTATACCTTCGTCCGTCTTAGCCCTTTGATGTCGATACCTCCAGAACTTGGGCACAACTCCGCTACGACTATCGAACGCCTCTCCGACCTCCGGACCAAGCCAAAGAAGACTAGAACAGCTCCAAAAGAACTAGAAATAGAGAGGAAATCCGGAATTGGCAAGGAAAAATGAAGTCTCGGCCTTCTATTTATAGACAACGATCGGAACTTTCGATCCCTGATCGGAACGTCCGAACCTCGATCGGAACGTCCGATCCTGCCATCGGAGCTTCCGAAGATCCTGATCTGCCACGTGTCAAAATATCATTTGTTGACTTCGGATAGGGGTGATCGGAGCCTCCGGTCCTGATCGGAGCTTCCGATCCAGCCACACGTCATGGATGACGTAATATCATCGGTGCCTCCGATCCTCATCGGAGCTTCCGATCCCGATCGGAGCTTCCGATCGTCCCTTCGGAGCTTCCGATCCGTCCGATGCCTAATTGAATTAATTAGCATTAATCCTTTAATTACTCAATTAGGGTTCGGGCTACTACAGAGACGTTGGATGGATTTTCTTAAGGACTATGATTGCAAGATTAAGTACCATCCGGGAGCTGCTAATCTCACCGCTGATGCTTTGAGTCGCAAGGTGCGACTATCCGCACTTCAGACTTGTTCGATGTCTAGTGCGATCAGTGACTGTTGTACTTCAGGTTTTACCTTCAAGCATAAGAAAGGTATGCAGAGTATCCAGATGTTTGCGATATTATCTGAGCCAGCCTTGTATTCGCGGATCCGAGATGCTCAGATGTCTGATTCAAAGACCCAGCGTTTAGCTCGTCTAGCTAACGAGGGTAGCTCGTCTGGATTTCATTATCAGTCAGATGGCTTTCTGTGTTTGTCTGGTAGGCTTGTGATTCCACAGGATGAAGAGTTGCGAGAGGAGATTTTATCTCAGGCACATCGCACTAAGTTGAGTATTCATCCTGGGAGCAACAAGATGTACAAGGATCTACGTACTCGTTTCTGGTGGAAGGGAATGAAACGCAGTGTTTATCAGTTTGTTTCGAGATGTTTGGTGTGTCAACAGGTCAAGGCAGAGCACCGACGACCTGGAGGATTGCTTCACAGTCTGCCTATTCCTGAATGGAAATGGGAGTTTATCACTATGGACTTTGTGACCCATTTGCCGGTATCCCCGAGGAACTGTGATGCTATCTGGGTTGTGGTGGAACGACTCACCAAGTCAGCGCATTTCATTGCCTATAGCCGAGAGTACTCTGTGGATCGCATGGCACGGATGTACATTCAGGAGATCGTCCGACTTCATGGAGTGCCTGAGAGCATTGTCAGCGATCGGGACCCCAGGTTTACTTCTAGGTTCTGGGGGAGTGTTCAGCGTGCGATGGGTACTACTCTCAGTTTGAGTACAGCCTATCATCCGGAGACTGATGGTCAGTCAGAGCGCACTATCCGTACGTTAGAAGATATGCTTAGAGCGTGCGTCATGGATTTTGGTTCAGCCTGGCAGGATCATTTGCCGTTGATCGAGTTCGCTTACAACAACAACTATCACACTAGTATTGGGATGGCACCTTTTGAAGCGTTGTATGGGCGACGTTGTCGTACTCCACTCTTCTGGGAAGAAGTGGGGGAGAGACAGGCTGAGGGACCGGAGTTTATCCAGCAGGCGATAGACATTGTTGATCAAATCAAGAAACAGATTAAGACTGCACAGGATCGTCAGGCCAGCTATGCTAATATCAAGAGTAGGCCTTTGCAGTTCGAGGTCGGGGAGAAAGTGTTTCTGAGAGTGTCACCTTTCCGCAAGATTCTCAGATTTGGCCTTAAGGGCAAGTTGTCTCCCAGATTTATCGGTCCGTTTGAGATCTTGGAGAGTATTGGCGATTTGGCTTATCGACTAGCATTGCCACCGCATCTATCCAGCATTCACGACGTGTTCCACGTATCTCTGTTGCGACGGTATGTGGCAGATGAATCTCATATTCTGCAGCGATCTGAGGTTCAGGTAGACAAGGATTTGACTTATGTTGAGAAACCTCTTCGCATCCTTGATTATAAGGATAAGGTTTTACGGAACAAAGTCATTCCTTTGGTTTTAGTTCAGTGGCAGCGCCGAGGCACTGTGGAAGCTACTTGGGAGCTTGAGGACAGGATGCGTAAAGACCATCCTGAGTTGTTTTGATTTCATTCTTTAAGTTGTATTCAGTTGCAAACTCTGTAAACGTTTGATTTGAATAAAGAATGTTTCTGATTTCTGTATTTGCATTCGGTACTTAAGATCTGATTTCGAGGACGAAATATCTTAAGTGGGGGAGAATGTAGTAGCCCGTGCCCTAATTGAGTAATTAAAGGATTAATGCTAATTAATTGAATTGGGTATTGGACGGATCGGAAGCTCCGAAGGGACGATCGGAAGCTCCGATCGGGATCGGAAGCTCCGATGAGGATCGGAGGCACCGATGATATTACGTCATCCATGACGTGTGGCTGGATCGGAAGCTCCGATCAGGATCGGACGTTCCGATCACCCCTATCCGGAGTCATCAAGTGATATTTTGACACGTGGCAGATCAGGATCTTCGGAAGCTCCGATGGCAGGATCGGACGTTTCGATCGAGGTTCGGACGTTCCGATCAGGGATCGGAAGCTCCGATCGTTGTCTATAAATAGAAGGCCGAGACTTCATTTCTCTTTGCCAATTCCGAGTCCTCCTTTCCTTTCTAGTTCTTTTGGAGCTGTTCTAGTCTTCTTAGGCTTGGTCCGGAGGTCGGAGAGGCGTTCGGTAGTCGTAGCGGAGTTGTGCCCAAGTTCTGGAGGCATCGACATCAAAGGGCTAACGACGGACGAAGGTATAGTTTTTGCTTCCTATAAATATTTAGGAGTATGCAATAGCTTAGTTAAGGCTTTTAGAGCACTTTAATGATAGTAGTATCATTTGGCAGTGTAGAGCAGACTATAGGCGTGGACCTAGAGTTGGTAGAGCTTGCACTGTATTGAGGTACGAAAGTACTGTTCGAGATATCCTGACTGAGTATGCATGTATTATATGACTGCATGATTTATATGCCATGATATTATGCTGCATTCATTTGCATCTTGCT
This sequence comes from Henckelia pumila, assembly GCF_033568475.1. Taxonomy (NCBI): domain Eukaryota; kingdom Viridiplantae; phylum Streptophyta; class Magnoliopsida; order Lamiales; family Gesneriaceae; genus Henckelia; species Henckelia pumila. Next base: position 6,948,160 of record NC_133123.1, on the reverse strand, counting down.
GTATCTCTTTCGAGATGTCTGTTAGTAGGGTTGTACCCTATCCTGTTAGTGGATGGACTTCCATCGATTTGGGTCCGGCGTATCCACAGTTATCTCGGTATGGGAGCCACCTCCTGAAGCGACGGCACAACGTGCTACATACCAGGGCCCGGTCTGTCTCTGTTATCTGATCCTTGACCTCGAGTCTATAGGGAGTTCACTTTGCATGCATGTATACTCATACTCTCGCACTGAGCGTTTTTATGCTCACGTCTCGTACTCTGTATTTTCTGGACACCCTATTCCATGGGGCAGGTTTGCGATTGGACGAGGAGGGTGGATCCAGGAGAGGCTAGTCAGTGGTTGGCCGGCTGGAGCTTCGCTTAGGTTTTATTACTGTTGTTTGGGTTTATACAGCTATTCGATTTGGTTGTATATTATTGGATAATTACAGATTCCTTTACTTGGGATTGTATAATGTTATTGGTTTCCGCAGTTTTATTCTGATATCTGTTTTATTAAGTTAATTGCATGCCTAAGTTCTGTTTAGTAGGTGATCCGGGTAAGGGTCACTACAAATATTCCAATCCAAGACACACATAAACGTAAATACATGCATCACGCGTTAATTATCTCATACCATTTTCTAAAAATATGACCTTGTTTCTTCTTCTCATCAGTTTAAAAAATCGCGAATATATGATATTTTTGTAATTTTGATTTTTTTTAATTTTATAAAAAACTGAATTAAAATTACAAAGTAATAAACATATACTATATAAAAATTGCAAATTTCCAATTCGTGTAACATGATTATTATAATTTTAATTAATTCGTAAAAATATTTCATTCTAATTATATTTTAGATATCGCATATATCATCGAACAACCCAAGTATGATTCTTAAAGTGGTATCACCGACCCAACGATTTCTCTATTGATATGATATGATATGATGTTTTTAGTAATACTAAATTGTTGGACTTAGTGTGTCTCAATATATATATGTTGGACCCCTTGTATGCATGGATTTAGATCAGGCCCTACCCATTTGTGAAGTCACCAACCGGGTCCTTCTATGTTTTTTGGGCCCTATCCAACAACTTCTGATTGTTGTTAAATTAGTTGGGAGTTGGATAAGTACTTGATGACTGGATTAACAAGTGCATGAGATTCAAATTTATGCATAGGCTACCAGTTTCTAGAAGATAGATGGGAGCTGGATATAAAGAGGGAAGACGTGATAGATCAAAAAACTGAGATCAATAAGAAGAAACAATACAATACACGAGAGAGAATAAGCAGAAGAGAATTGAAAGCAAGAAAAATAAAATGAGGGTAAGGAAAGCTCGATTGTAAGTTCTAATTGGTTTTTTTTTTCTATACATTCTGGAATTCTTCATTGTATTGGGTTGGTGTACACCATTTGGTTAATCAATAAAAAGTTGTGTTGTTAATCCGTGGATGTAGGCCTGAAAAGATTGGCCGAACCACGTAATCTTGATGTTCTTGTTGATTGATTCGTTGCTTACATTAATTGCCATTCTTGTGTTGTATTATATGAATTGTTATATGTAATCTCGGTTCTTATCTTGAAGTGCTCGAAATATTAAGTGATAAACAAGTGTGTGATCGAGTGAGTAGGTTATTGAGTTATTGGATTTTGTTGTTCTCGTTACAACTGACACCATCTGTGGAAAGTGTATGAGAATGGGAACTATATATGAAATTCGATATAGAGAAATTCATAGAGAAATTCACCGGCAAGAATGATTTCTCACTTTGGAGAATGAAGATGCGATTGATTCAACAGGGATGGTTGGAAGCACTCAAGAAAAGTGAAAGAACGTCTAGTATTGTATCTAAGGACAAGAATGAATTACAAGAAAAGGCACACAATGCTATAATCCTATGTTTAGGTGATAAAACACTTTGGAAAGTGGCTCGAGAGACATATGTTGGTTTTGTGTGGGCTAAGCTTGAGAGTTTTTACATGACAAAGTCATTAGCAAACCGGTTGTATATGAATCAGAGGTTGTATTCATTTGTTATCAAAGATGACAAGAATCTGGAAGACCAGATAGATGAGTACACCAAGATCTTAGACGATATTGAAAAAATAGAGATAAAACTCGAATATAAGGACAAGACCTTGATATTGCTGAATGCATTACCAAAGAAGTATGAGAATTTTAGGGATACATTGTTGTATGGGAGAGAGAAAACTATAACATTAGTCATTAGAAGATGCGATGTCTGTCATACAATCTAAAGAACTTCAGAGGAAGACAAATTCAAGTACTGACTCCCAAGGATAAAGCCTTATGATCAGAGGCGGAAATGAGAAAACAAACTTCACTGGAAGAAAAAATAGGTCTCGATCAAGAAGTCAAGGAAAATTTCAGAAAAGGAACACTGAAAATTTGAGGTGCTTCATATGTCATAAGGAGGACCATTTCAAGAGGAATTGCCTTGAAAGAAAGGGTACACAAAATGATACACCCAAGGAAGATGGTTCAGCAGTTATTGCCTTGGATGGTTATGAATCGACAGAGGTCTTGTTAATCTCAAATCATGACACTACTACTAATCAGTGGATATTAGATTCTGGTTGTTCATTTCATATGTGTCCAATAAAGTCATGGTTTGAGGAGTTAGAAAAGTCTGATCTAGGAGGTGCTATTTGTTGGAAAACTGGCGAGTTCCCAGACCAATTACGATTGATACCCGGTGCAGCGGAAGTTTAAAAATTTTTCATGGAACGTTTCCATGGTATGGGTATCAACCGTTCATCGATTGAATTATGTGTGTGTAAAATTTAAATAACAATTAAATAAATTTTACCTCAAATCTCGCAACGAGATTAATGGACACCAACAGAACAATTCTGCTCTTGTTGTCTCTCCCTGGAACCGATGAACGCCTTCAATCAGGTCCACGAACAGAGGTTTAATCCCTCTGATAGATTGCACTAGAAAATCTATCAGAAGTTTTCTGCGAAGAGAATACACGAATTTGATTCGTTATTCCTTACTGCGATTCAAAATCACAGACCGGAATTTTCTCTGGCAGAGTAGGGAGGGGCGCGGCCAAAAACGTTTTGAGAGGCTAGGGTTTTCGAAAATTGCTCTCAAAATAATGACCTGTTGTGTGTAATTTCTGTACTGAAATAACTTATTTATAATGCAGGCCACTAACACCTTAGGGCCCATTAGTCATAAGCTGGGGCCCGACAAGCAAAGCCCGCTCGTTCAGAAATTAATATAAAATTCATCGTGACTCCGATTGATGAAACGATTTCACCAATGTGCACAGAAACCATTTCTGCACGTTTTAAAGTCAAAATAAATTTTCCTGAATCCGAATTCAGTGGTTTCCAAAAATGTCCATCCCTATGTCATTTTAGGAAATCCTACTCCCTTACTCTTATTTAAGAAGTCCAACTCCTTAGTTCATTAAATTTAACTCTTTAAATTTAACTATCTCAACGGGGATTAAAACTCCATTACACTGTGTGACCCTCAATGGTTCAGGGATACAGCTAGCCGTGGGCTCACAACTCCTTGTGACTCGGAACAACACTTTCCGACTTGCCCAACGAATCATGGTAAAGCGCCTAGCAACATCGCCCCATGATTCCCTAGGTATCACTGATAGTGCCTACAAGAACCAGTAGATTTTGGTTAGCGTACAGTACGGTCCCTTCATCCATATATCCCGATCGAATCAACAACCATTGGTATATCGAGAGTCGCTCAAGATTCGATAACTATGCAATGCATCTTGAAGATCAAATTAGTGACATCGCATGTGCTACTAAGAAACCATTTCTTAAATCACATCAAGTACTCTGGCCAGAGATTTGTCACACTAATATCTCCTCAGATCGCATAGGATATCCACACTCGCAAGTATGTGGTGAATCCTTGACAACAATGCATTGACTCCTATATGTGTCGTAACTGTACCCAATCTCGACACCTGATGACCCCCTCAGAGTCGGTAAACGAGTCAAAGCACAGTACTAGCATATAGAGTCTCCATGATGTTTCAAGTCGTAAGGACTAATGGTGTACAACCAAAACCGCGGACTTTATCCACTCGATAAGTGATAACCACTTGGAAAGTCCAGATAGGGTAGTTCGACTATTCATCCTATGAATATCCATTTGCATGCTTCGAACATCTCCATGTTCCCTACCAATGAAACGTGGTACTCCGCATCGCAAATGCTAGTCTCAAACTCGAGCGATCCTTATCCTTATTATCGGACGGCTCAATCGACTAGGAACGGTTTTAGAATATACAGTGACTATAAGATGTATTTCATGATAGACATCTCCATGTTCTACCACATCTTACATACACTATAGTATATTCAAGGTCTTTATCAAAACAACAATAGTATATCACAATATAACAATATGAAGTAATATAAAGTCATTGCCATAAAAGTGTAAATAATATTAAACAAAAGATTGTTTATACAAAGAGTCAACAAAGCCCATAGCCACACAGTTGGCTCACTGGGCACCCACTCTTACAATCTCCCACTTGCCCTATAGCCAACTAGTCATACTACGTAGACCCATTGCTTCGCGATGTTTGTCAAACAATGGTCCTGGCAAAGGCTTAGTAAGTGGATCAGCGATATTGTCTGCAGAGGCCACTCGTTCGACACTGATGTCTCCTCTTTCCACAATCTCCCGGATTATGTGGTATTTCCTCAGTACGTGTTTGGATCTTTGATGAGACCTTGGTTCCTTTGCTTGAGCAACGGCACCCGTGTTGTCGCAGTACACCGGGACTGGACCAACAAATTCAGGAATGACGCCCAACTCTTGGACGAAATTCCTCATCCAAACGGCCTCTTTAGCAGCTGATGCTGCAATGTATTCAGCCTCAGTGGTGGAATCCGCTGTGGTGTCCTGCTTGGAACTCTTCCAAGAGACAGCACCGCCATTGAGCATGAACACAAATCCAGAGGTTGACTTCGAGTCATCCACATCACTTTGGAAGCTAGAGTCGGTATAGCCTTCCAGTTTGAGTTCTCGTCCTCCATAAACCATGAACATATTCTTAGTCCTTCGCAAGTACTTAAGAATGTCCTTCACGGCTTTCCAATGCATCTGACCAGGATTAGACTGATATCTGCTCGTGACACTCAGAGCAAATGCTACATCCGGTCTGGTAGATATCATCCCATACATGATACTACCTATAGCTGACGCATATGGTACATGTGTCATATTCTCTATCTCTGCATCAGTCTTGGGACACATAGACTTGGATAGAGAAACTCCATGACACATGGGTAGATGTCCTCTCTTGGACCCATCCATTGAAAACCGTTTCAATATGGTATCGATGTAGGTTGATTGAGTGAGTCCTATCATTCTCTTAGATCTATCCCTATAGATCTGTATCCCAAGAATGTAGGATGCCTCACCCAAATCCTTCATCGAAAATCTACCTGATAACCATATCTTTGTTGACTGCAACATCCCTACATCATTCCCAATGAGTAGGATGTCATCAACATAAAGTACTAAGAATGTCACCGCATCCTTAACTACTTTCTTGTACACGCAAGGTTCCTCCGGGTTCTTGATGAAACCAAAGTCTTTAATTGTTTCATCAAATTTCTGGTTCCAACTTCTTGATGCTTGTTTTAGACCATAAATTGATCTCTGAAGCTTGCATACCTTATGCTCGCTTCCCATGGATGTGTACCCCTCAGGCTGCTTCATATAGATTTCTTCCTTAATGTCTCCATTAAGAAAAGCAGTCTTCACATCCATTTGCCATATCTCATAGTCATACCATGCAGCTATGGCAATTAGGATTCTTATGGACTTGAACATTGCGACTGGTGAAAAGGTTTCATCATAGTCAACTCCTTGCCTTTGAGTATAACCTTTCGCCACCAATCGCGCCTTGTAGGTCAATACCTTACCATCAGGCCCAAGCTTTCTTTTGTAGATCCATTTACACCCTATTGGAACAATTCCATCGGGAGGATCCACTAAAGTCCAGACTTGGTTAGTATGCATCGAATCCAATTCTGATTGCATAGCTTCAAGCCATAAATTCGAATCCGCATCAGAAATTGCTTCCTTGAAGCTTCTTGGATCACATCCAATGTCGGGTTCATCTTGACCCTCTTCAAGAAGAAGACCATATCGAACTGGAGGTCTAGAAGTCCTCTCGGATCTTCTAGGTGCAGGCGTGTCCAGCAATGGTTCCTGAGGTGTGGGATCGTTATTTTGTATTTCGGGTTCTTCTCGAACTTCTTCGAGTTCCATCATCTCGCCTTTCTTATCCAATAAGAACTCCTTCTCCAAGAAGGTGGCATTCCGCGAAACAAACACCTTTGTTTCAGCAGGATAATAGAAATAATATCCGATTGAATTCTTCGGATACCCCACAAAATAACACAGGCTGGATCGACTATCCAACTTATCTCCCACTGTCCGCTTCACGTAAGCAGGACATCCCCAAATCCTCAAGTATGAATACTTAGGAGCTTTGCCATTCCATAACTCGTATGGTGTTTTGTCCACTGCTTTAGTGTGGACGTTATTCAACAACAATACCGCCGTTTCAAGCGCATAGCCCCAAAACGAAGGTGGAAGCTCAGTGAAGCTCATCATGGATCGAACCATGTCCAACAAAGTTCGATTACGGCGCTCCGATACACCATTAAGCTGTGGTGTCATAGGAGGAGTCCACTGAGAGAGAATCCCATTCTCTTTTAGATAGTCCAAAAACTCGGTACTCAAGTATTCTCCACCTCGATCCGATCGAAGTGCTTTAATACTTTTACCTAGCTTGTTTTCTACTTCAGCCCTGAATTCTTTGAACTTTTCAAATGCTTCAGACTTATATTTCATTAAATATAAATACCCATACCTTGAATAATCATCAGTAAAGGTAATGAAGTAGGTGTGGCCATGTTGAGTCCCTACTCTAAATGGACCACAAACATCTGTATGGATCAAATCCAACAGATTCTGACTACGTTCAGGCTTCCCCTTAAAAGGAGATTTAGTCATTTTCCCTTTTAGGCAGGATTCACAAGTAGGTAGAGAGTTAATATCAGACATATCAAACATGCCTTCTCCCACTAGCTTGTTCATCCTCCTTGAGGAAATATGACCTAGTCTAGCGTGCCAAAGGTTTGCCGGGTTTTGACTATCGATTTTCCTTTTGTTTGTTGTTGCCGGTTTGTCAATACAATTCACTGGAACGTCTTTTAGTTTTAAATTGTATAGATCGTTTTCAAGTTGTCCATTTCCAATTAAACATTCATTCTTGTAAATACTGCAAATCCCATTCACAAAATTTCAAGAATAACCATCTCTATCAAGCATAGAAATAGAAATAATGTTTTTAATTAAATCTGGCACAAATAAAACATCTCTCAACAATAATTTAAAACCATTCTGCAAAATCAAACAAACATCTCCAATGGCCGTAGCTTCAACTCTGGAACCATTCCCGAGCCTCAGCTGGGTCTCACCCATTCTAAGCCTGCGACTTCTTGTCATCACCTGCAAATCATTGCAAATGTGAGAACCACATCCGGTATCCAATACCCAAGAAGTTGTATTAAGTGACATGTTTATTTCGATATAGAACATACCCTTTGCAGTTCCCAACTGCTCAAGATACTCCTTGCAGTTGCGCTTCCAATGACCCGGCTTCTTGCAGTAATGGCAAACATCCTTGGATTTTCCATCATTTGAAGCCTTTGTCTTTTGCTTCTTCTCGGGTTCCACTTTCTTGGGTGGGGCAGAACGTTTCTTGCCCTTCATACTTGGCCCCTTCTTAGCAGAAGATGAGGAGCCCACCAAGAAAGCTGGCTTATCCTTCTTAAGTGTGGATTCATATGTAACGAGCATATTGACCATCTCTTCAAGGGTGGCCTCTATCTTGTTCATATTAAAATTTATCACGAATCCATCAAATGAAGAAGGAAGAGATAGAAGCAGCAAGTCCACATTGAGTTCATGCTCCAACACCAAATCAAGGGTCGCTAACTTCTGTATGAGCCAAATCACTCGTACCCCATGATCACGGACCGAAGTCCCTTCACGCATGCGGCACGTCATCAACTCCTTAACAGTAGAGAACCTTTCAGCCCTCGACTGAGCCCCAAAAAGTTCCTTGAGTTGCGTGTGAATGTCAGCAGCATTCACCGTGTCCTCAAATCGCCTCTGGAGTTCATCAGACATCGAGGCTTGCATATAGCATTTGGTCTTGATGTCATGGTCACACCATGCATCAAGTTTGGCCAATTCCTCCGGACTTATGTCAGCTGGTGCTTCCTTCGGAGGTGCTTTCTCTAACACGTAGAGCATTTTCTCCGAAGTTAAGACAATCTTCAACTTCCGGAACCATTCCGTATAGTTGGCGCCAGTCAGCTTGTTTTGTTCGAGGATCGAGAATAAAGGATTTCGCGAATTCATTGTATGAAATACTGAAAAGGAAAACAGACATATATCAATGATTGTTTAACAATTTACTAAGACATAAAATAGGCGAATTTAATTTTATGAATCTCACTCCCACTATTTTAACGATTTCACCACCCTCTAGTGAAAACGGGAAACTTTTTCCTTAGTGAGAACATGGAGTCCAATTGACAAACTTATGGTCCCGAATAATATCAGCCAACCATAATTCTCAAAAGGTAGAGCCCAATTGCTTCCAAAGCAACCCCCATGTATTTACCTCATGTCCAATAAGGGCCCAATAATATGACGCCGTTTAAAGTGACATGTCAAGATGACCCATCAATATTAAGTTGTGATGGACGGTCGCCATGTGGATCCCCCAATAATATGAGCCGATCCCATGGGAGTTCCACCCAACTTACAACATTTGTCGATCCAATGTACAGCTTTCCGACGGACGGGCCCCCCCAATAATATGAGCCGGACCGTATCCGCGGGTAGCATCACATACATTGACCGTTGATGGAAGGTAGGAACATTTAAACAATATTTAAATTTCCTTTATTTATCTTGATATAAATTTTAAATCATATTTAAAATGAGGGATTTTATTTATAAAAATATTTGTCTCATCATATTTAATTTATTGCATGCATTGCCGGATTCACGCAATTTATGTCTAAACATGCATACAATCATAATATCACATATTATATAGGATGATCGATTCCATTTCTAATTGACCCGTGGTTGCCAATCACGGGTCTTAGTCCAATCCTAGGTAATATGCAGTATGCAAATGCAATCCTATTACATATGCTTCCAATTTACATTTCTTCAGTCTTCATTGTCTGCTGGACCCACCATCTTCAAATCTTGATCTCCCACTAAATCTAATGTATTTACAATTAAATAACAATGACAAGTAGGGGATACATTTTTTAGGGGGTGGGAACGGGCTATAAACCAAGCCCACTTTTATTACATATGACATTCATATCGGGCCATAAACCAGGCCCATTAATAAAACCAACAACAATAAAGACAAAATGTAAATTCCTAACATACACCTACAAAATTGGTCATGGCAATCGATCATCCTTATCCAATAACATTTAATTCAAAATTAATTTATTGGATAACATGCTGTGGCAATTCAAATTTAAACAAGATAAAATCATATTTTATATATAAAATCACATTTCACATATAAAATCATATTTTATCTCCATATCAAATAAAATCATATTTTATCTATAAAATCCAATTTTACAAATAAAATCATATTTTATCTAATATATCATAAGATCATATCTTATCATCAATTGTACCAAAATAATTGATTTCAAAATTCAATTTACGGATAAAATATTAAAATTTTCCAAAAATTCAAATTTATCCAAAATCAATTTTAAAATTTACGGACTCGAACAATTCGATCCGAAATCTCGTGAACCAATCAAAAACAATTTTTGACCGGACCAAAAATAAAATTTTAAATATTAAAATTAATAAAAAATTAAAAATTAATTTTTCCCGCGGGCCACCCGGGACACTCCCGGGTCGGCCCGCACCCGGGGCGCGGGCCGGGGGCAGCCCGGCTGCCCCCTTAGGGCAGCGCCTGGCGCTGCCCTGGGCGGCGCCGAGCGCCGCCCTGCGCAGCGCCCAGCGCTGCGCTGGGCAGCGCCGAGCGCCGCCCCTGGGCAGCGCCGAGCGCTGCCCTGCGCAGCGCCCAGCGCTGCGCTGGGCAGCGCACAGCGCTGCCCTGGGCGGCGCCGTGCGCCGCCCTGGGCGGCGACGGTCGCCGCCTTGGGCGGCGCTGTGCGCCCCCTTTGGGCGACGCCGTGCGCCGCCCGGGGCAGCAACAATTGCTGCCCCTCCGGGCAGCGATCCAATCGCTGCCCGGGTTTTGCCCCGAAAAATTTTTTTTTATTAAAAATATTTATTTTGTTTCATAAACCGAGACTCAAAAATTTTGTACAATTGATTATTCAATCGATTGATCTGAGCAACCTGGCTCTGATACCACTGTTGGAAAACTGGCGAGTTCCCAGACCAATTACGATTGATACCCGGTGCAGCGGAAGTTTAAAAATTTTTCATGGAACGTTTCCATGGTATGGGTATCAACCGTTCATCGATTGAATTATGTGTGTGTAAAATTTAAATAACAATTAAATAAATTTTACCTCAAATCTCGCAACGAGATTAATGGACACCAACAGAACAATTCTGCTCTTGTTGTCTCTCCCTGGAACCGATGAACGCCTTCAATCAGGTCCACGAACAGAGGTTTAATCCCTCTGATAGATTGCACTAGAAAATCTATCAGAAGTTTTCTGCGAAGAGAATACACGAATTTGATTCGTTATTCCTTACTGCGATTCAAAATCACAGACCGGAATTTTCTCTGGCAGAGTAGGGAGGGGCGCGGCCAAAAACGTTTTGAGAGGCTAGGGTTTTCGAAAATTGCTCTCAAAATAATGACCTGTTGTGTGTAATTTCTGTACTGAAATAACTTATTTATAATGCAGGCCACTAACACCTTAGGGCCCATTAGTCATAAGCTGGGGCCCGACAAGCAAAGCCCGCTCGTTCAGAAATTAATATAAAATTCATCGTGACTCCGATTGATGAAACGATTTCACCAATGTGCACAGAAACCATTTCTGCACGTTTTAAAGTCAAAATAAATTTTCCTGAATCCGAATTCAGTGGTTTCCAAAAATGTCCATCCCTATGTCATTTTAGGAAATCCTACTCCCTTACTCTTATTTAAGAAGTCCAACTCCTTAGTTCATTAAATTTAACTCTTTAAATTTAACTATCTCAACGGGGATTAAAACTCCATTACACTGTGTGACCCTCAATGGTTCAGGGATACAGCTAGCCGTGGGCTCACAACTCCTTGTGACTCGGAACAACACTTTCCGACTTGCCCAACGAATCATGGTAAAGCGCCTAGCAACATCGCCCCATGATTCCCTAGGTATCACTGATAGTGCCTACAAGAACCAGTAGATTTTGGTTAGCGTACAGTACGGTCCCTTCATCCATATATCCCGATCGAATCAACAACCATTGGTATATCGAGAGTCGCTCAAGATTCGATAACTATGCAATGCATCTTGAAGATCAAATTAGTGACATCGCATGTGCTACTAAGAAACCATTTCTTAAATCACATCAAGTACTCTGGCCAGAGATTTGTCACACTAATATCTCCTCAGATCGCATAGGATATCCACACTCGCAAGTATGTGGTGAATCCTTGACAACAATGCATTGACTCCTATATGTGTCGTAACTGTACCCAATCTCGACACCTGATGACCCCCTCAGAGTCGGTAAACGAGTCAAAGCACAGTACTAGCATATAGAGTCTCCATGATGTTTCAAGTCGTAAGGACTAATGGTGTACAACCAAAACCGCGGACTTTATCCACTCGATAAGTGATAACCACTTGGAAAGTCCAGATAGGGTAGTTCGACTATTCATCCTATGAATATCCATTTGCATGCTTCGAACATCTCCATGTTCCCTACCAATGAAACGTGGTACTCCGCATCGCAAATGCTAGTCTCAAACTCGAGCGATCCTTATCCTTATTATCGGACGGCTCAATCGACTAGGAACGGTTTTAGAATATACAGTGACTATAAGATGTATTTCATGATAGACATCTCCATGTTCTACCACATCTTACATACACTATAGTATATTCAAGGTCTTTATCAAAACAACAATAGTATATCACAATATAACAATATGAAGTAATATAAAGTCATTGCCATAAAAGTGTAAATAATATTAAACAAAAGATTGTTTATACAAAGAGTCAACAAAGCCCATAGCCACACAGTTGGCTCACTGGGCACCCACTCTTACACTATTAGGCAAAAACAAAGCTTGCAAAGTAAAGGGAATTGGATCAGTGAGGATTAGGATGATTGATGGTGTGGATAGGCTATTGACAAAGGTAAGATTTGTACCTGAACTTAAAAGGAACCTCATATCACTAGGTACTCTTGATACAGAAGGTTACTTCTTTAAATCATAGAATGGACAGTTGAAGGTGTCAAGGGGATCTCTGGTAATAATGAGAACAATTAAGGAAAATGCTCTTTACATCTTGAAGGATGATATCATCGTTGGTGGAACTGCAAGCCTTCAAATAGAAGATAAGACAAGACTTTGGCACTTAAGACCGAGACATGTGAGTGAGAGAGGTTTTCAAAACAAGCCAAACAAGGCCTCTTAGGAGGAGATAAAATACAGACACTGTAGTTGTGTGAGAGCTGTATTTTAGGAAAGGCTAAAAAGGTATCCTTCAGCAAAGGAAAACACACTACAAAACATCCTCTAGCATACTTACATTTTGATCTATGGGGACCATCAAGGACAGAACTCATGGAGGTGGAAGATACTTCATGACAATAATTGATGACTACTCCAGGAAAGTATGGACATTTGTTCTAAAGGCAAAGGATGAAGCCTATGATAAATTTAAAGACTGATTGCAATTAGTGAAAACAAAACAGATTGGATGGTGAAGCACTTGAGGACAGATAATGGATTAGAATATATTTCTGAAAAGTTTAACCAGATGTGTAGAGCTAAAGGGATCACAAGTCACATGACAGTACCTGGAACTCCACAACAAAACGGCTTAGCAGAAAGAATGAATAGAACACTTTTGGAAAGAGTGAGATTCATGCTGCTAAATACATCTCTACCTAAGTCATTTTGGGGAGATGCACTCTCTACAGCCACATACTTGTTTAACAGGTGCCCCTCAAGTGCTTTAAACTTCAAGACTCCCATGGATTTGCGGCATAGAACACCGACAGATTACTCAACACTAAGGTTATTTGGTTGCCTTGCACATGCTCACTTAAAACAAGATAAGTTGAATGAAAGGGCAGTAAGGCCTATCTTCATAGGCTACCCTAAAGAAGTAAAGAGATACAAGGTATGGAACTTGGAAACAAAAGGACCAAAGTGTTTTATATCTAGAGACATAACATTTGATGAATCTAGAACAAGATACACATGGAAGAAATCTGATAAAGCACAAGAACAGATGAGATCAATGAAATCTCCTATTGAGGTGGAGTTTCAAAGTGAAGATGTTCTCTCAGAGCATGAATCAGGAGAGGAATCAACTCAAGGTGATAAAAAAAGGAGGATTTAAGCTCTTATAATCTTGATAGGGACATAAGTAAGAGGGAAATCAGAGCTTCTAAGAAATATGGTGATGCAAACCTTGCATGGTATGCTCGAGCAGTAGCTGAGGAATTGTAAAGATCTGAGCCAAGCTCCAATGATGAGGCTATGACAAGTAAACATAGAAACAGGTGGAGTAAAGACATGGAAGAAGAAATGAACTCCCTGATCAAGAACAACACCTGGGAACTGGTGAACAAACCAGAGTGACAGAGAACTCTATTATGTAAATGGATATATAAACTGAAAGAGACTATACCTAGAAATAGAGGCTTAAAGTATAAAGCCAGGCTAGTGGCAAAAGGTTTTGCACAATTTGAAGAAATAGGCTTCAATGAAATCTACTCCCATGTTGTGAGACACTGTTCCATAAGACTGATGCTTGCAATAGTGACACAGTATGAGTTAGAACTTGAGCAACTTGATGTGAAAACTGCCTTCTTACATGGTGATCTAGATGAAACAATCTACATGATCAGCCACAAGGGTTTATAAGACCAGAAAGCAAAGATAAATTTTTCCTACTCAAGAGATCACTATATGGACTAAAGCAAATTCCAAGACATTGGAATAAGAGGTTTGATGACTTTATTTTAAGTACAGGATTTGAAAGAAGTAAATATGATAGCTGCATTTACTTCAAGAGGAACAAAGAACAAGTCATTGTGTACCCATTAATCTATGTGGATGATATCCTTATTGCAAGCAGGAGTAAAGAATAGATTCAGATGCTAAAAGACCAACTAAAATTATAATTTGAAATGAAAGAGCTGGGAGAGGCCAGAAAGATACTTGAGATGGATATCAGGAGAAACAAAAAGAATTCATCTATATTCCTAACTCAAGAAACTTATCTAAAGAAGGTGGTACTCAAGTACAACATGAACAAAGCAAAATCAGTGACTACTTCTCTAGGACAACATCTAAAACTCTCAGTGAGTCAGTGCCCGGTAACGATGCAGATAAGAGAAGAATAGAAAACACCCCTTATGCTAGTCGAGTAGGAAGCCTAATGTATGAGATGATTTGAAGTAGACCAGATTTGGCATATGTTATTAGTGTAATATCAAGGTTCAAGTCAAACCCGGACATCTATCATTGGAAATCTTTAAAGTGGATTTTGAGATACCTGTCAAACACCACTGGAATGGACTGTTGTTTGAGCAAGAACATAATGAAGAAGATCCAGTGGTTGGTTTTGTAGATTCTGACTATTCTGGAAAGTTAGACACACTCAAATCCTTGACTGGATACATATTCACATTATATGGGATAGCCATTACACGGAAATCTAGCCTAAAATCTGTACTAGCACTTTCAACCACTGAAGCCTAATATATTGCTGCCACAGAGGTCATTAAAGAAGCTTTATGGTTAAAAATATTGGTGACTGAGCTTGGTATCAAACAAGACAAAGTGACTGTCTACTGTGATAATCAAAGCGTTATCCACCTATCTAAGCATCTTGTATACCACGAAAAGACAAAACACATTAATGTGAAGATGCACTTCATAAGAGATATACTATCTAAAGGTGAAGTGGTACTAGAGAAGATATCCACAGAGCACAATCCAGCAGATGCTCTAACAAAGCGGGGCCTATTGCCAAGTTCCAATACTTCTTGAACTTGGTAAAGACAATGAAAGAAAACTAGTCACTCAAGGCTAGGTGGTGAACAACCAACCAAAGATTAGGAATGACAACAGGACGGGTTCGAAGTAGGTTTGGGCAAACCCGGGACCTGCCCCGCCTCTCCTTGGACCCGCCCCGCCCCGTCCCGTGAATCCGATGGGTCCAATCCGGGTTAGACTCGTTAGACCCGCCAAATTTCATATAATTTAAATTTTATTAAATAAAAAATTTAAATAAGTTAAAAAATTAACAAAACATCATTAAATTTATTTTTTAAATTTATATTAACAATATTTAGGACAAAAAATATTCTCACAAGTTAAAATGTATCATTTTTTATTTAATTAATAATTAATAACAAAATAAAAATTATAATAATATATTTTCATATTAAAAATATCATAATATATTAAAATCATTTCAATCCAAAAATATTATAAACTCAAATTATGAATAAAGTATTAATTATTTAATATAAAAATATAATTATATATTATTAATGTATATACATATATATTTTATATTTATATATTAATATATATATTTTTGGCGAGGCGTGTCTGGCCAAACCCTTGATCGGCCCTGGACCCGCATGTAAACCCGCTTGGCCGGGTCTAGACCCGCCCCGTTGGGCTGGGTTCAATGCGGGACCGGATTTAGACCCGACCCATTGCCATCCCTATCAGAGATGAGACTATAAGGTGAAGATTGTTGGACTTAGTGTGTCTCAATATCTATTGGGTCCCTTGTATGCATGGATTTGGGGTAGGTTAGATCCTATCCATGGGATAGGTGGCAATCATTGGTTGGTTCAAATCATGTGAGTCCCACTGAATTTTATGGGGCTCACATGATTTAAACAAATAAAATACATACACCTGTCCCATGGGGGTAATACCCATGGGGTAGGTTGAAATTTTCCTGGATTTGGATCAAGTCCTACTCACTTGTGAAGTCACCAACTAGGTCCTTCTATGTTTTTTGGGCCTTATCCAACAGCTTCTGATTGCTGTTAAATTAGTTGGGAGTTGGATGGCTTGGTGACTAGATTAACAGGTGCATGGGATTCAAATTTATGCATATGCTACCGGTTTCTAGAAGATAGATTGGAGCTGGATATAAAGAGGGAAGGTGTGAGAGATCCAAACACTGAGATCAATAAGAAAAAAACAATACAATACACGAGAGATAATAAGCAGAAGAGAATTGGAAGCAAGAAAAATACACTGAGGAGAAAGAAAGCTCGATTGTAAGGTTCTTGGCTATACATTATGGAATTCTTCATTGTATTGGATTGGTGCACATCATTTGGTTAATCAATAAAAAGTTGTGTTGTTCATCTGTGGATGTAAGCCTGAAAAGATTGGCCGAACCACGTAATTTTAGTGTATTCGTTGATTGATTCGCTGCTTACATTAATTTCCATTCTTGTGTTGTATCATATGAATTATTATCTATAGTCTCCGTTCTTATCTTGAAGTGCTCGAAAGATTAAGTGATAAACAAGTGTGTGATCGAGTGAGTAGGTTACTGAGTTATTGAATTTTGTTGTTCTCATTACATAAATTAAATACCTCATTCAATAAATAGGAGAAAAGACACACAACATTCTACAAATATTGTCCCCAACATTCAAGAACTCTACTAATTAATCTACATTAACATGTAAAAACATACCAATTTAATCTTTAACTCATTTTTTTTATTTTTAATAACATACCAATTTAATCTTTAACTCATTTTTTTTATTTTTAATATTCTATATTCAAAGATCGAGACACACTTAGACACACACACATATAATATCAGTTCAATCACTCCATAAAATATTGTGTATGACTATATATATATATATATATATATAGTGATGTGACATCTAAAAATATATTGATATGAACAAACTACTCATATTTATTTGTCATCGGAAAGACTTTTTTACTATTATTTATTTTTTCCCCTACGATTGGAGCTACTCTTAATTCTTAAATTGCAAGAGATTAAAGTATTTGAACCAGAACAGATGAGTTTTGAAGGTTTATCAATTAGTTAATTAATGATGGGGCCTTTAATCCAGCCCACAAGCCACACTGATATGAAATAATGAAATAATGTAGGAATAAGCGCTGGCCCAATGAGATCTGCCTTTAATAATAATAAATGGATAACAACATTGTTTGTCCATTGAATTACATATTTATCATTTTTATGATATAATGGCTCAATTCTTAGTTTTAGTCCAACAAATCGCAATCTTTTTTCCACCCATTTTTTGTCAGAAGACTAACTTCACATCGAAAATGACGATTTGATAATAAAAAATGATGACGTGACATCGAGAAATTGTGACATGTTTAATGTTATATTAGCGTTCCGATTTAATATGACCAAAATTAAAAACAATTGTTAGTGGACTAAAAATATAAAAATGAAAATTAACCGATAACAAAATCCAAAATGAACAATATACAAATTACAAGATCAAAAATATCGTTTTCACAATAACAAATGTCTATTACTTTGTATTAGTTAGTACGTACAATTAGTTGTTCTTAAAAAAACTTATAAAAATATTATCTTAATAATAATAATAATAATAATAATAATAATAATAATAATAATAATAATAGTGTCTCGGTATAATTTTTTTTGTTTGTTTTTTTTTTGAAGTTAAAAAAGAGAAAACTTGGTATAATTTTTAGAATCCTCAAAATACTTTTATATTTTTAGCTCATGTTTTTTTCCCGTACGTGAGGACTCAATTTATGTAAAAAAAAAAAGTGTAAAAAATCAATAAAAAATCAAAATAATTTAAATTGAAATTTCTTTTAATAAGAATACTTATAAAAAAAATCGATTCAAATACCGCAATTCGTGCCCAGGGGATTATTTATATAATAGAGGATGGTTGTATTTATATAGTCATATTTAATATTAATTAATATTATCAATTTCCTCTTTTCAAAAAAAAAAAAATATATCTTATCATTTTCCTATTTGGAAGGATAGAAAAAGAAAAATCTTAGGGACCAAAAGATGAAAAGCGTTCAAAACTAGGGACTATTTTATAATTAATTAACAAAATATGGAACACCTGATTGAAATCAAATATAATAATAATAATATATACTCTAAAAAATATATAATATAAATATAAATACAAAATAAAGGAGAAGAATTTCGCGGTATAAACCGCCGAATATTTTCCATCCTTCTTCCACTCTCTCTCTGAAGTTTTATACCCTGCGATTTCACGAGCTTTTCAATCCGATTAATCGAATGGGTATCTGTTTCAATTGCTGGTGAGTTGAATTTCTGTTGAATTTCAAAAGTTATTGTATCTTCAGCCTATTGGAAACTTTTTAATTTCTGAGAAGCTGATCCAGCATGGTCTCTGAATAAATTTTCCTTGTCGTATGGTTGATTTGTTTCTTAGGTTACTTGTTGACTTTTAAGATGCACAAAGATGAAGTTTGTGCAACTTTATTGCAAACTTTGTCTCCTTGTTTTTTCCTCTTCAGAAAAGGAAGTCATCTGACATGCTTGGGCATCGATGGACCATGGAAGAGCCATCTCATTTTAATGATTCTGATTGGAAATGCGTTGAAGATTGGAGAAAGGTGTGTAATGTACTAATGTGTCAAAATATATAATAGGTTGATTTGTTAAAACTTGCCTGCAAGAGTAGCAAAAATTTGTACCTTCTATGAGAATCGACATTATCTTTTTTAAGTATTTGGGACTGATATTGTTAATATTTTCATAAATTTATGACCAAGTTGAGCTTCGAGTAATCTTGCTATGGATTCATCGAGGATTGCTCTTTAATATAGGCCTATGAAGCTTGGGTGCATGTCTGTTGATTATTGATCAGATTGTGAACTGATTTACTTTCAAAAATTCCTTGGCACAAAATCTAACTAGCAGCCTTGATGAACTTTAAGATTGTGAGGACCTCTCGGTAACAGCCTGACCATCGCATTTTAATATGCAGTTTGAACTATAACAGTATGTGAAACAGTGAAATCAATGGAAAATTAGTTAATCTGTGCCATTATCACAGTTGTGAAACATTAGACTTTTACTTTCAGAAGAGTTTACAAGAGCTGGGATATGTGGTAAACCATGGATCAAAACCCAGAAAATCAATCCTTATACCATGGTATTTCTGCATTCATGTTTCAATTTCAAAGCCATATAAAATTTCCAATAACATGGAGTTCCAATTTCGTCCAAAAATATAGCTCATCGTTGATGTGTTATACCCAAACTATGACAAATGAGTAGAAATAGAACTCATAATTTTTAATTGAGCGTTGGAAAACCTTAACCATGTCAGGGCTCCTCATATGGTAACCATCAATGGTCATATAAATGTTTGAACTCTGTTACTAACTTCTTGTGATGGAATATTGATTGGACAGGATGGGGACCAAGAAACCAGCAATGGAGTTAGATCATCTAAAAAAACCAAGGAGCGTGCTGTTGGAAAGCTCCAGCCTAATATTACCTTTATACCATCCGAGGAGCAATTTGTTTTGCATTCTCAAACTGTTGCGTCAGGCTACGATTGCCTATCACTGCTAAGGCAGAAGTGCTCCGGAGGTATGCCAAACAAGTTAAATCAAGGATTGGTGGGCTTCTTGTTATGCAAAAATTTCTCATAACCTTTGTTTAGCTTCACATTTCTTGGCGGCGTAGTTTCTTAATCACATATATTTAACTTCATCTATGAGAGCAGCTACTTGTAAAAGCTTAAGGGTGCATATTCTTCAATAACATCGGATTATGTATCTCTACACAAATATCCTTTGTTGCCTAATGAAAATTTTAGTTGCTTTGCCCTCACTACGAGTGGTATCTTTTCAAACTGAAGTGAAGTTCATAAGCTTTCCTTTATCCTGCTATGATAACTATGGCAACATGAGATGCAATTTTGGAAATATATGATTGAGTTTTCTTCAGGAACGCAACCTCGTGCTGTTGGAAAAAGGACACCGAGATTCCCAATTTCATATACGCATGTAAATATCAGCAGGACAAACATTATTTCTCCGTCAAGACCAGGCCTGAAAATAAATGCTGACGCTGATGATGAGGTAGTGCATGAAATTAGCTATAATTTTAGCAGAAATGCAGAAAGATTGTTCTCCCCTGGTTTCTCGTATGCCAAATGAAAGAGCCGAGGATGTTATGTCTCCAAAAGAGCCTGATCAACCAAAGGTGATCGTTTGACCTGTTTTATGGAAACAATATTTATATCATCCAACTCATAGACCAGCTGTTAGTTGCAGGAGCCAAAAGCAGAAATGAACGATTTGAAGCTTTCTGCCATTAGCATGGATGGGGAAGATTTAGAGAGACAAACAAAAGCTGTCATTGGCGAGAGGTATAGGCATAAGCGTTACATGTTGGAACCAATAAGTTGTGGTACAGATAGAAAAAAAGGGGATAAAACTTGCCATGAAAAAGCAACGAGGTAATGACTATAATGAGGAAAATTTTGATGGAATTAGGAAAGAACTCAGTGGAAACAAGGAAAGTCATTTGTTTGGTGCAATCAGAAGCAAGCTTGCCACACAGGTCAATGGTGTCAAGATTTGTTTGTCCTCTGTGCAGAGTCAGAGAAGAGGTATGCGTCTTTTTTAGTTTTTTTTTTTTTTTTCCTTTCTCAAATCCTTGTTTCGCATTCTTCATTATCAACAATTCCCTTGGGGTACTTTCTCAAGGAGGAGCCTCTTCTCAATACTACATAACATACTGAGAAGATTCACAAAAGTAGAAATCTTTGCTAGCAATAGCATACTGATACTAGTCAATGAATGTAGATGAATTCGAAATCTTTTGCATTCATTGCATTGCCTAAGTCTAGCTGAATATCAAATGAGGTGTTTTCCTGCACAATTTAATCAATAATTCGGAGAAAACAACTTGTTAAATGAGACCTAGGCACTCAAGAAACTTGATACATTGTTGCGCAGATGGTCCTTTTCCTTGTGAAAGTTTATCTGGTCTTAAGGGAGCTATTTTCTCAGAATACCCTGTTTGTTTTATTATGTTCAAGATTGAGATATATTTGATTCTAGTAGGTGATGGTCCCTCTGATGCACTGCAAACTTTGGCTAATTTGTCCTCGATGATGCCAACAGAAAATGGAGATGGTAAGCAATCAACATTCACTTATTTTATGAACAGACATGATGTGGTGCATTCATGTCAGTGTTAAATGGATATGCCATTAGCATTTTTAACTGCGCCCAAGAATTATCTCAGAACGTGGATTTGCTCATCGTTTGTATCTAAACATGTAGGAAGCTTTTGTTCTTGAATTGAGGCACATGAATGATGGTGTGGTGGAAAATCAAAAGGATTGTGACATCTCATTAAACGACTCAGAACTATTTCAAAAGAAACATGCCACAGCACTTACACAGCTTAGTGAAGCCAACGAAGAGGTACAAGTCTCCATAGAGGAGAACTGAAACCTGTTTCCCTTAATAGATGAATTCTGATTGCGTTTCAATTACAGTTGTTGGAATTAAATTTCATTTGTCAGGTTTCTTCAGCTTTATTTGGCTTGGGACATTAGAATACTTATCGAGGAAACAGTCAATTTATATTTCAAATACCAGTTTCTAATGCATTGAATTCGCCTAGGGGGACTGCAATTCAAGATGAAGAATCAGGAACACGTGGCTCAAATCATAGATGGCTCGAGAACAAAAGCCCAAACGATTGTAGATGCTGTTATGCAGGTATGTGAATGCATTCCAGTCAAAACACTATTTCCTAGAAAGCATGCATCTGGGTTTTTTTTTTTTTTTTGTTGGTTTTCTTGTTTTTTTTTCCGTCTAACAGAAGCAAGACACGAGTAATAGTTTCTCGCATAGGCATGCTTTGGTCTGGTATTGACTTACATGAGTTGCATCAGCAAAACACGAGGTTGACAACAGTGCTTCTTTGTGACCTGATTCATTTTCTCATCTTTAGGAAATATCATCACTCAAAAATACAGATGACAATGTCAAGAAAATCGAGAACGCTCTAGGTTATGCAAACCACCACATCCCACCAGATCGACTCCCGTATACCAGTGGTAGGATCTTACACCTCATCTCCTCTTTTCAGGATCCTTTGAAATTTTTATTCAAAATTTTTCCAACAGCCTAATTCTGAGTTGGCTAATGCATCCATCATCCAGGCACAGATTCCTTCAGAACTAATCACCAAATGTGTAGCAGCTTTGCTTATGATTCAGGTGAACTATTGGATGAAACCACCAATATCCCCCACCCCACGAAGTGCCATTTTTTTCCCCTGTGAGGTTTATATGGTCGAATAAAATACTGAGCACCAACATATAACTGCAGAATTGCACAGAACGGCGTGTCCCTCCATCAGACATTGCAGAGATACTAGATTCTGCTATCATGAGCTTACGCCCCCGCAGTTCACATAACCTTCCTATTTTTACTGAAATACAGAGGTGCATGGGTATTATCAGGAACCAAATAATGGCACTAATACCTAAAGTGTCCGCCATTAGTTAAATTGGACTTTTGTTGATTCTTGAATCGTCACAAGTAATTAAGTTGGTCGTCCTTGTGTAGATTTTCCTTCACTCTAAAGCAAAGTAATTTATGGGTGTAACTTTATCATAAGTTTCGAGATAATAAATTTTAGAGATGTTATAAAAACAGTGTTGCGAGTTTTGGCTTTACAGCATCACTGATCGAGAACTAATTGCCTTCAAATTGTTCAGATTCACGAATTGTTCGTTGTTCTTACCAATATTCATTCAAAAAGTAACTCATTTTCAGACGCCAACAAGCACATCTTTTCGATGATTCTCTTGTAAGCTTCCCCCACATTCATATTTCGTATATAATTTATTCCGAATTTCAAATACCATATCCAGGCCTAGAAAACATGAGAAAACATCAACCATGCCTCTAATAAAATTTAACAGTATTACATTGACTATTGGTTCAAAATGATAATTTTCTCTCGTATTATTTGTATAAAAATATTTGCTTTCCCAGATTTTCTCTAGTGGTCCTTTATTCCAGAAGAGGGGCATCCGCCTTAACCCACGACTCGTACCATAACTAGGCAAAGTGCATTATATCAAGCATCAAATAGTTAAAGGTAATAGATGTCGACTCTTCCATAACTGCACTTTTTACATGTCAATCAAGTTATACCTAAAAAGTATGACTACAAGAACATCGTAGAACAAAGCAATAATACCAGAAATAAAAACATTAAAGAAAGATTCGAATCATTCAATCATCCCTCTTTTTCCTTATTTTTTTTCCCTTTTTCACTAAATTTTGTGCCGCTGATAATGTAAAACAGACCACTAAGATCAAAGAAAACCCCAGTTTCGAATGACATGACTCGTTTTTCAGCTGATTTAACTTGGAACCAGGCAAGGAAAGACGAGGCATCCAATTGTATATATACGAACAATGCCATCAATGAAATTGTTGTTGCTGACTTTGTTCAACTGCCACCCACAAGAAACCGAAAAATATCACCAAGGGAAATGATACCTTCTACACGTTTACTTCCAGCTTCCACAATAACAAGACGTCTAACGCCTGAACACGAAGAATAAACAGTAAAACAAGAAGCTAAGTGCTTGGGGTAATTTATAAATGCCCAACAAATTAAAGGAATGTTTCATGAAAATCTTTAGGAGACAACAAACAACCTGGCATGGATAATCTCTCCATCACCTTGTGGAGTGGATCAGACCGCAAACACATGTGACACCTTTGACTGGTGTACCCGTACGTTGAAAATGGATCATCTCTGTACTGCAATGCCTATAATTCGAGAGCCGGAAGGTGATAATATTACCAAAGATCACCTGAATTTATGCTCGTAAAATATAGGGTGGTGATAAGCCTTATTTGTCGAATTTCAAACTAAAAAAACTCATTCAATACTATCCAGATCTAAAAGACAATTCATGTGATTATGTGAAAGAAATGCAAGGCTTCAGGTCTTTGGCATTATCTGCAAACAAGCAATTTTACGAATTGCAGTGCATCCAGAAGCAAAGCTAGCAACATATTGATAAAGTAACTCATGGCAGCTTGCTAAATATGCGTGAGATAAGTTCGACAAAGGGAATTTGGATGCATAAAAAACCACTCAGTGCATTATTTTTTTAAAAAAAGAATCCTCTTATGCAACTAATTTAATGTAAGCATATATGATTATCACCCTAACAAGGCAAAAATGTTAAATTCTGTTGTCAGTTACTTCTTTTAATGATCTATTTCAAGTCCATAATAGTAGTTGAATGCGAGGCTTATAGCATGTCTTGGTGAAAGCAGAAAAGCCGCAAACTTAATAGATATATATATATATGCACACCTGATGAATAGTTGTTTCTTCAAGATTAATATGCGTGTAAATTTTGTCCTTCGCCAAGGTAGTTATATCACTGGAGGAAAACAAGAAATAAATGGATAGACAATTCCCAAATGTCTTTAAGAAAACAATAAGCATGGCTAACAGTTTGTGTCACTAACCTTCTAGAATATACATCCAGTAACGAGTCATTATCATCCACAATTGGTATCGAACTAACTTGGGCTGCACAAGACAGGGACAGGGTGGAGTCACAGAGATATAACAACTGGAATCTTCTACTTGAATATAACTTAATAATAGATTGCAAGGGATAGTTTTGGCATACACAGTGCTTCACGAAATCACATACATACATTAAAGAACTCTGAAGAAGTTATAACTTTTCTCAGGAAAAGCTTTAAGGAGAACCCACATATTCGGCGACAGAACCCTCCATAGCCAAGAGATCTAATGTTTAGAGTTATAAAATTAAATTAATCTTCTCAACCCCAGTTTGGAGCATCCAAAGTAACGCTCGCTGTTATCAAATTTCATCATAAATTTCGACTTAATTTTCAAGGCTAAGTATTCTGCCACAAGAACATAATAAAAAAATTTCCACTAGGGTTGTGAAAGGAACACATTGTACATGGCTAGATATTTATCATACCGTTAAACATAAAGGTTAAAGGACACTAACCATTATCAGAAGAGGCACATGATAGTAAAATGTAATCCTTATTATATATTATTCTTTAGATTTTAAAAATAAAGCACGATACAGAACATATTTGTTTAAAACTATTTCATATGTGATAAGAAGATGAAATGTTTTAGAAAAAAGCCAGATAGTTACCTTGAATCAATAAATTCAGTGCCGCACTGAGTGAAGCACTTGGTCTCAAGATAGCCAATGGCCGGCCATTTGGCTCTCCAATCTTGGGAACCCAGGTGCCCACAGGGATGGCACTAATTGGCATTTGGAGAACTGGTAATGAACTAGGGGAATGTTTAAAAAAACGACAAATACCTGTAAAACATCCCATGTTGGTTATGACAGGAATGCCATCATTCCCTGAACAGTAATATTCAAATATAGACGAATGTTCGAAGGCCTGATTCAATATCCTCACATTTTAGTATTCCAGAAAGAGAAGCAAGATGTAAAAGTTGTGGGTGTGATGCATTCTCCAAAGGAGAATGAACAATGGGAATTGTTGCAACACCATTCTGCAAAATCTTCAAAGCAACTTCCTTCAAACTGTCATCTGGTCCTGCCTGAAAACCCCCATCAAATTAACATGAAAAAATGGAGAGACTACATGCTAATTACAGGACAAAGTAAGTCACAAATGAATGGAATGCCAATGCCGGTTGAACAATTTACACGATCAGATTGGCAATATCAGAATGACCACAGGCAGAATGCCCAGACATGCTGTAACGAGGAACAGATCAACAACTACAGGGATGAAAAGGGTAAAACTAGCATATTATTTACCTTTATCGCAGGTATCATAAAAATCCATATATTTGCTCTAAAATATGACAATGACATGTCCAATAGCACAATCTACTTTTTGAATACAACACAGCTATCCAGACTTACTTGTATGAGTCGTCGTGAAACTGGACCCCCTTGCCCATTAATTTGACCATTCAGATATGACTTTGCATCTTTCCAAGCGGAAATAGTGTGTGTCTCGAGCTCTTCTTCAGTCAGATTGGAACCGTGGCTACCAAGCTGCCAATCACAATGAACACATCAAAGCAGCACATGTCAAGGATTTGGAGCACATATCAGCATATATTATTCATGTGAGCCTACCAATAAAGAAATTTAATAAAGCCAACTGAAAACGAGTCTCTTTACGCTGCAAGCAACTTAGAAAACAAGACAAGTGTAGCACACATGGAGTTGTTCTACTGCACCTTAAGAGGTCCACAAAAGCTTTTCAATGGAACAAATTAACATCTCACGTCTTTAAATGCAAATTATGTAAAGATTTGTGCATGAAATAAGATAGTCGACCTCATTGAAATGCAAAAGGACTGGGGTAGGGAGTAGAATCAGGAAAAGTAGAGAACACGGAGGTGAGTGATAATTTATATTCCTTACAAGAACGTACAGAAGGCAAAGCTTATACCTCTCTCATAATGAGAATAAAATCCAAGGCACTGAGAACTCCAACAAATTTTCCCTTTGAGAAGTCCCATAAGGGCGCCATGGAGATTCCCTGGGAAGAATCAGTTGTTCAAAAGATTTGTGTTCGCACCACGATTTGAAGTAATAAAAAAAGCATAATAAATAATCAAATACAAGTATCACATGGAAAATTAAATGAAGTACTCTTGACTCTATAAGTGTAAAGAAATGCATATGTGGCGCAATTTACTTTCAGCAGAACCCTAATAAGAAAACACTAACGTCCCCAATCTTCGTCATATTTCAAGTTGAATGCTTCTGTAACTTGAACAAATTAAAAACAGATATCCTCATTTCATTCGCTACAACATCACACTGTCTTATGTTCTTAAAAAATTGATGGCAAAAAAACTACTGCAGCTAGGTAGTGGTGACCAAATTACTTCGCAGCTAAAACACACTTTGTTACAACTTCAACCTAGCACTTATTATTGTCAAAAGTACCTGCTCGTGCAGAATATGAAAGGCTTGCTTTACAGGCAGTTCAACATCCAATGCAATAACCTACAAACTTAATGAAATAAATCAATATAGCAATTTAATGGAAAAGGAGATAAATGTAAAATAATAGCACGAGGACAGACAAGGGTCATCCAGACCTTTCCAGATTCAGGAAGTAACTCATAAGCCAGGTGTGTCGACATGAACACAGCTATACGATGCCGAGAAATCTCTAAATCTGCATCTGATATGCTTTGAAAGGGTTCAGGTGAAGTACCATCTGACAGTCGAACCTGTTGATAAACATTAATTATGATGAGGCAACTCCTGTAACTTTCAGTGTGAATTGATCATGAGCCACGATGCAAACTGTACTACATATTTGGAGGAGGGTGACTTTGATGCTACGCTATAATATTGGAGACGGGTGTGGCCGATTTCACTAAGATGCCACACTGTCATATGTAAAATAGGGTTAATGAGATCCTACACTATGGGTATTACCCAAATCATGTATCCGATGGTCAATATCTCTACACATGAGCATAATTAATGGGATATTGTTTATGTGGCAAATCATGGGACATTGGATTTATGGTTAGGGTAAAATCCTTAAGGTCGGTTGAATTCTACCGTAAAATAGGGAGTGTTCAAACATTTTTGATTCACCAAAACCACTTTGTAAAACCTGCAGTAATGACGATCAAAATATATCCCAGCTTGAAATATGGAGACTAATAAATGAAACCGTTATTCTCGAGATTTTTTCCATGCATGTGCAGCATAGAAAACCGTAAAAAAGTAAGAATAATAGAAAAATCAGGAATGTACGCTCTTTTTCAAATGAAGATGGGTATGGATAAATTTCTTGGTCCAAGATATCAAGAAAATATCACAAAACTATAGCTGAAAAAAACAGTATCTGGAAACAAGCATGGATGAAAAGGACAGATGTGAGCAATAACTGCATACCACACGATGAAAGGTCTCATTATCTACATCCATACTGGAACTGGGACCAGAGGGAGGTATTTGCGGGCTTAGCACTGCAGGAAGGTAATCAGATTCCCTAGCTAAGAGGACTGTATTCACGGTTCCAATGTTACTACTGACAAAAGGCCGTTGCTCATCATGTCTCCATTCCCCATCAACCACGAATTTGTACTGGAAATAAGTAACAGTATTTAATTTAATGCACAAACAAACAAATATGGGATCCAATGAAAATTGCAAATAATTAAAAAGCAAGAGATGCAGTCCCAAATTCAAGGCAACGACTAGCTAAATAAATTCCTCAAAGAAGTACACGTCTTTTCTTGGCTTACCCACTGAAAATAATTCACAAGCAATTACATATATTAGCACCAACCTGGTGATAACCGGGTGGTAAGCTACATATTGTCTGAAACACGGTTGGGCAACCTTCTACTGGGGTCATAGGCCATTGCGTCCACCTTTTGCAAAGATTACCATAAATTACAGAAAATAACTAAGCCCAGAAAACCACAAATGATGAGAATAAAATTAAATAACAAGCATTCGAAGATTTTAAATACTCATCAAATCTCACCCAGTAAACGAGCCGCTGATATACACAATTCTCCCGCCATAAGGCCACACGAAACGCGTGGGTATCAACACCATTCCACTTTCAGGCGCAAAATCCATATTAATAGGATACATTAACTCCTAATTACTCGTAGAATTTCCCCAAAAAACAGCATCGGAATTTCAACAGCGTCAATGATTTCACGAATTGATTGCAAATTCCAAGAGCACCCAAATCCCTCAAAATCTAACGACAATGCCCAATTTCACCTTCAGAACCACAAAATGATGCAAAGCACCACTGTTTTTAATCTACAAAGCCCCGACTGTACGAACATAGGCCTCAAAACGAAATCAAGAACGATAAAGCAAAGAACACTAGAGGATGAAACAGCTATGAAATGCAAGGACGAAGAATTAAAATGAGAACTTTATAAATAAATCGAGAAGCATTCGATAATCATTATTTAGAAGATGAACCAGTGGGAATTTTTTTTTTTGGCAGAGAATCAATTTTAGCCCTAACCCTAAAATTCCCGATTATTTTTAGGAAATTTTTGTGTAAAAATTATGATATGGGTCCCTCACCACATCAAGTATAAGATTCCCCGATGTGTTGCCAAGTCAGCATTCTCTTCCTTCATATTATTCACGTTTCGCCCCTTATGTTATCATGATTTCTCATTCATCCCCCTGTACTACCGTCAATTCTTATTTTTCCCCTTATATTACCGTTAATTCTTCTTTTACCCTTTTATCATAATGAATTCTTATTTGTTCCCACTTGTAAATGCCAAATGTATAAACAATTAATTAAAGTTACGTTTGAATCGATGAATATAGATTTATGAGATAAATCCATAGATTTGAAATGAATAACTTGAGGAGTGAATTTGAAATTGAAGCAAAAAAACGTACTTAATTAGCTAATTAACATTCAAAGTTCAAACCCTTCATTCTATTTTTGAACTAAATGAATACAATGGATTTGGAATCAAATTCACTCAAATACTTCCATCTAAAAACAACCTAAGAAAATATTGAGAAATTTGCGAGAGAGTAGACATATTTCTTTCTATTTCCGGATATGATTTGATATAAAACCAACAATTTCATTTTGTGTTGCATGTTTGTAGAATTGTTTTTTTTATATATAATTATTTTTCGGAGTTCAGTTAATTTTAATATAAACCTACAAATAATTATACTGGAAATATATAGTACTTGTGATTATTTAATTTGTTATAATTAATTTGTAAGTACTATTGTTAGGATAATGCCTAAATGCTCAACAATAAGATAAATATATGTAACTATATATGCCACAATTTTTTTTAATTTATATTAAAAATATTCTTTTAAGCAGATAAGATAAGGTAAGTAAATAAGTTATATATTTAATAATATTGGATTTTATGACAATTTTATTAAATTAGAAAATGTTATGTTTTTAAGTTAATTAAAATTCGTATCATAAAGTCGGACCACTGAAAGTTTCTATATATATTTTGGGGGACTAATTTCATCCACTCATCCTACGTACTTGCATGTGCCTAGTGTTTCGTCGGTAGATACATTGGAACAACTTTGAGAAATCGTCATGCATGCATTTACTTCTTTTTTAATTTTGTCATTTGGATTTGATCATTATAAGAACTCACTTGAAAACACCCCTTGATCATATTAATTCATTCCTTTTGCCGTAGATCTGTCTCTATATTCGCAAAATGAATTATGTTATCTGAAAAACAATATTATTTAATAATTTGATTTTTAGACCGACGTAATTATAATGTCCAATATTGGAAGATATGTTGATCTTATGAGTTCATCAGGTGAATCAATCCCCTTCATGTTCGACATCCGACCCCGATAAATTTAACGTTCATTAGTGATCCTCCGCGTACATGCTGTCAATCATGTTGCAGTGATTTGCAGCCATGCCAATAATTATGTTCATTTGCACTTATCTGGTTTTGAATATGGCTAGCTAGTGATATGGCACAGAGATGTAGAATGAATAAAGTAACTTAAGTACTCTAAAGCAAGATTATGGTCCTAGTAATTAAACTCTGAATTTAGAAATACTCTAGCTGCGGCATACAAAAATTTGATCATTATTGGAGCCGATTTGGAGGCAATTCGAGCCATAGGAGGAACAGAATTCGGGGAAGATGACATGCGGTATATTTCTAATGTGGGAGTTCCAAATTGCCTTAGGAAAAAGGCACACAAATGGCCTACCCTCGTCTTAATTTTTTTTAAGTGGGTTTGGATCAATTAATTTGTATTATCTCATATGACGACTTTGATAGAGGGAGATTAACAACAAATTACAATGACAGTCACAAAAGCTTAATATATATATGGTTTCCACAATTCTCACTTAACAAACAAAAAGAGTTTATTTCAACATATCCAGATGGTATCCGTATCATATATACTCCTGGTAAATCCTATTACCATTATTGGATCACAATAATATTTAATGTGGGGTCAAACATGAATCCCACGTGTTTGGACCTATATATGATAATCATTAGATTTATCGTGAGTACAAAACTCTTATTGTACGATCTCATTAACCCGTAGAGAGACATGGAATGGGTTCAAGATTCTCCAAATGATATTTCTCCTAAGTAGACAAATGTGGTCTGTTGACATGGAGACAGACGTACTTGCAAATGGAGGAATTGGCCCCTACCAAGTACTACTTGCTCTCAAATCACATGTCACAACTATATTTACTTGTAGAATATTTCATTTCTTGAATAGATTTCGTCTCCTATACATGGATTCCCTTTTCACAATCAGCCTAAATATTCTTCTTGGTGCTAATGGACCAACCATTTCAAAATGTAAGTTGACAGAATCATATTTCTCTGTTGAGAGGTTATTCCAAAATTACATTTATTTCTTCTTAATACCGATTTCCTTAGATCACGGCTTACTGTGTTGAAGTCTCGTATGTGTCACTTAATTATCAAAGGATTATGATATATGTAACATTGGATTACACATTGCACTTAAAATTACCAATCTATCTTATATAAATACACTTATGAAACATTTTTTACAAATAAAGTGCAAGGATAAATTTATAATTTCAAAGCGAACATGTAACCTAATGTTGTAACCCAATATGTCTATGTCTATGTAGCATTTTCCATTATCAAATCACAATCTCTTCTAAAACATAAGTTACCAAAAATGAATCTTGATGTACAACTCATGAATCCACCAAGAAATCTCACTGCTTCGGTTAAAAGAAATTCAGTCATTTTGTTGTTAATAATTATGGTAAGAAATAACTTTCCTAACCTTAACAAATGCCAAGATTTGATCATACGAATTATTGACTAGTCTCTGACAAATAACATGTATCACTAAAACTCAGAAAGTGCAATAATTTGGACCCTCCATTTCTTTTATAAATAGACACTGTCCAAACTGAAACAAAAACCCAATCTAGACAACATTTGATCACCTAACTTCATACAACTCAAAATCATTGCACAATCAATGGGTCCAATGCCAGTTCCTGATATCAAAGTTGGCCATATTGATGATGTTCAAGAGCTGAGAAAAACCAAAATTTCACAAATTCCTGAAAGATTCATTCAGGATTTGACCGAAAGGCCGAATTTAGACGAGGCCATTCACTGTACAAATGTTAACATTCCTGTTGTCGATTTATCAAAACTTAGCAAAGGAAATGTAGATGAATTTTGCTGTGAGATTTTGAAGATCAAAGTTTCTTGTGAGGAGTGGGGGTTCTTCCAGGTATTTGCCTCAAATACTTGAATCTAACTCCTATAAAAGAACACAAATACAGACTGGTTTAGTATTTATGTCTCTGGTTTGGTGCATGGAATATCATATAATATTCTACCATAATTTTTTTTCCCCCTACTTTTCTTGCAGGTGATAAACCATGAAATTAATTTAGATTTGCTGGAAAAAATGGAAAAAGTGGCAATGGAATTCTTCTTGATGCCATTAGAGGAGAAACAGAAGTATCCAATGATTCCAGGGACTGTTCAGGGTTATGGCCAGGCTTTTGTCTTCTCAGAAAACCAGAAACTAGACTGGTGCAACATGTTTGCTCTTGGATTGGAGCCTTGTTACCTAAGAAACCCGAAATTATGGCCGGAAAAGCCATCAAATTTCAGGTAAAAAAGATCTTGTCTGTGTGCTTGCATGTAACATGAGTCTACTTGTTATTGTTCAAAACCAACGCCTCTAGAATTTTACAGTGAAACTGTGGAGATATACTCCAGAGAAATAAGGAAACTGTGCAAGAATTTGCTCAAATACATAGCTATTAGTCTATGCTGCAAGAACGACGTTTTCGAAGAGATGTTTGGTGTGGCTGTTCAAGCAATAAGGATGAATTATTATCCAGCATGCCCCAGACCAGACCTTGTTTTAGGTCTAAGCCCACATTCTGATGGAAGTGCACTGACGGTTTTACAGCAAGGAAAGGGTGACTCAGTTGGCCTTCAAATACTAAGAAACAACGCATGGATACCGGTTCAACCTATTCCAAATGCTCTGGTCATCAATATTGGTGATACCATTGAGGTATGGCATCAAACTTTTTACACTTTCTTGTTGGCTGTTTCCTACCCTTTCTTTTCCAAAATTTTGAGGCATGGCAAGAACAAGTACGTGCAGAATTCGCCATCAGTTTGTGGGATTTGACATGATTGATAGATACAAGAGTATACTTCACTTTCCAGAAACTTATATATATTAATAATCAGTGCACAAAGATGCATAGAATCTTGTATGTGAGCTTCTAACCGGTTGGATGTGACACAATCATATTCGAGTCAATCGTTGGATGCCATTCCTCTGCCAGGTGTTGTGGCAAAGCCAATAATTGTACTAGTGGTGGTGTTGAATTGTGAGTAGGAATGACTGAACGGAGCTCATCTGATGGCGATAGCTATGCAATCAATCAGTTGCTATGGAAGCAATTGTTGAGTTGCTAAATTATTTTGATCCAATGCACAATAGGCATAAAAGTGACCACCTAAAACTTAAATGTATGGCCACCCCATCATCAAAGTTACACAAAGTATGCCCCTGATTTACATTCTTCGTCGATTAAACCAGGTTCTAACGAATGGGAGATACAAGAGTGTGGAACACAGAGCAGTGACGCATAAAGAAAAAGACAGGCTCTCGATTGTCACGTTCTACGCTCCTAGTTATGAAGCAGAGGTTGGGCCACTTCAAGAACTCGTAGATGACAAAAATCCTTGCAAGTACAGAAGATACAACCATGGAGACTACAGCAAACATTATGTCACAAACAAGCTTCAGGGCAAGAAAACACTGGAATTTGCTAAACTCAGTTATGTCTAAACATCAAACTAAACTATAATGAAATAGGACATGTTTATGTAAATACTTTCTGTCAACTTTGGTTTAAATGATGTTGCATATTTCATTAGTAATGTGGCATTCTTAGGTGAATATAGTGTGCTGTGAAATGCAAGAGCTTGTTGAGACTATAAATAAGTTACTAATAATATTTTCTTCAATTAATATAATATCTGCATGAATCTTTTAAAACATAATACCACTTCAAGCCGGCTTTCAAAAAATGCTCCTCAAGTTTTTGAACTTCCTTGATTCGCTTGAACTAGAGGGAGGATTCCTGTGGCGATACTCCCCCGAAATTTTTCGAGTTTGAGTTTCGAGTAGGTCTTTTGATAAATGAAAATTTTAAACAAGATAATATTCAACATTTTTAAAACACATAAACTACTCCCCGACTAAATTTGAGTACCTCAATACCATAACCAAGTGCTAGTCCTGTAATGATAGTACTTTCCACCTAAAATGAAATGTTTTTTTTTTTAA
Organism: Henckelia pumila; assembly: GCF_033568475.1. NCBI lineage: Eukaryota > Viridiplantae > Streptophyta > Magnoliopsida > Lamiales > Gesneriaceae > Henckelia > Henckelia pumila. The sequence continues at coordinate 6,913,430 of NC_133123.1, read as the reverse complement.
ATCAGCGTATATTACGCCGTATATTTTTGGCACAAAAAGTAAATACTTTTCTATCGAATCATTATATATTATACGAAGTTTTCTTCATAACATAACTAACACAAACATATACTTTTATTGTGGAAAGTAATATTTTGTATATGAAAATTAATACTTTTTATAAGTCAGATGAATATTTATCTAACAAAATTGATCTGTTAAACGATTTCACTAGAATTTTTGTGTTGATCTCCGTTTGCACTACAAGATTCCAGTTATAGAAAGAACATATTTTGTCTAGGAGAATGAAAATGGAGAAAAAGTGCATCAAGTTGCTGGTATAATTGGTGTATAAGCAACTTGCCCCTGAATTGATGATCCTAAGTTGGAATAGAGTGGGCCAAGCAAGCCATCAAAGTCGCTATTTTTTATGCTTTTTGTGAGTCAATAATATAAATGCAATTTTAACTGAATTTCCCATCTTTCTCCTCTTTGCTCTTTTCCCCAACTTGCAAACTTTTATTGCTGCTTTTGAAGTATGTTGCAAAAGGGACAAGTCACAAAACAAAAGTTCTTCTTAGAGTGTGATTTCAAATACATTTGTTTGGCTTAATTAAGGTGGTTTCAAATTCGCGACCTTTCAATTTAATAGCGATCATAATTCATAAAGGATTTCAATCATATATAACGCTAACGTCATTTGATATCTATTTTAAAATCAATTTTCCATTCAAGTTCATTTCTTTAAACGAAATTATTCCATTCAGATGTAATTTATATGATATGATAAGGATATTACTAAAAAAAAAAATTGTTTAGCCAAAACTTATTATCCCTAAACTTTAGGAAACACTACGCAATTTGATGGTTAAACATGATCGATTTATTTCGCAAATGGGAATTTTTTTATTTTTTTTTTTACAAAAACAATAAAAAAAACTCTATTTTCTCTCATATCTTGGGATTTGGCGAGATTTTTTTTAATATGTCAATAATGCTCTTAATTAATTTTTTTCTTCCAAACTTTGATTTACTTTTTTCTTTTTTTACAAATTTTCTTTATTTTATAATTTAGTTACAAATATTTAGGAAACAAAAATTAATTGAAAACAAAATCATGATTATACGAACATGCAAGGCGTGCTTCGAGACGCTGATGTATATATATATATATATATATATATATATATATATAATATATATATATAATATATATATATAATTTTGATCATCTGCATCCTAGGGTGCAGAGTTTTTCATGTGCGACTACTAAAACCCGGTACCGGGTTTTAGTGTTTTTTTTACACTAAAATCCGTGGTCGCACACGAAAAACTCTGCACCCTAGGATGCAGTGATCATTACTATATATATATATATATATATAACCCACTTTTTTATTAAAAAAAATTAAAAACTCCAACTTTTCTATCTCAACGAACTAAAAGAGATAGCCCCAATTCCTTGGTTGGAACCATTTTGAAGATGTTTTATTTTATTTTATTTAAAAAAAATCCTTTTTTGAGGAGGAAAACAAAAGACAAGCGTGCTCAACATATAATTGAAGGCAAATGTCTTTTCCCGTTTTCCATTACCAGTAGTCAACTCAAGGTGGGAAATTCGCTAAAAAAACGACGACTTTTAGGATTAATTTCTACTTTTTTTGGGGGGTTACATCATAAAATACCTTGTGAGCATCTAATCGATATTACGAATTCCTGGGTAGGAAGGACTAAGGAGGGACCCAATAAGGACTTGCAAACCTATTAAAACTTTCATGATTATAAGAATTTTCAAAGACTAGAACCCATCCAAAAGTTAAAAATAAATAAATAAAAGAAAACAAAATAAAATTGTATAGAATTAGACAAAAAGCAGCTCGTACAAAAAGAGAGTAGCTAAAACTGAAGAAAGAATGTCTCCAGTGGCTGGTGAATGGACAATTTCTCTAGGGAATAAGTGGCTTTTTGTTGTTTGCTTTTGTTAAGAGATTTGTTTGCTTTGTGTTAAGAGATATGTGAATCAAGCTACTCATGTTTTAACTCTATGTTTGGTTTGGATGACAACATCGCTCCTTCGCCTTCTCTTATTTCGGAAATAATTTTGTGTCTCAACTTATTGAGCTCATTTCATGTTCAGAAAAGAAAAAGTGGAGAATCATGCAACCGATAGGTATCTGAAAACGTGGATCCAATTTTATGTTACATTAGACCAAAAGCTGAAAGCCGAGAGATTAAGCATTCGAAAACAGATATCATTGAATCATATATATAATACAACACAAAACATCAACTGACGTAGTGACAGAAATAAAGGTGAGAGGAAGGTAAAAGAGGTGGAGACAGATTTTACTAAGTCGCTAAATTTGATGAAGAAAGCTAATGTATCATCGGGGAAAGTATTGAGATGGACAACATACATATATGGAGGACCAAGCACGAAGAAAACGCAAGGCTCGGATTTGTCTCACTGCTTAGAACAGTCAATAGCACCTTCTCAATCCAAGACCATGTGCCGTGATGGCTCGTGCCTGATTTAGGGCACATTGTTCAAGATTTCTCATGCCTCCGAGTCTAACAAATCATCACAAAGTCACAAAAAACATCAGGCATGTTTTGCAGTCTTAGCTCGAAAGGTCTCCCCATTCTTTTGAACTGTTCTGCAGCAGCAATAGAGTTACAAATTCGATCACTAGCTGGCTTGAATCATGCCAAGTACTTGAACAAGTTGGGGTTTTCCTTGTCTCTTTCCAGATAATCGCGAGTGATCAAATCTTCAATCCTCTTCTTGATTGCTTTTACATCAGGCTGTGAAGTTACATTTCAGCAACGTCAGCATCTAAGTAAGAAAAATAATGTATAACAGAAAATTAAGGTACACTTGAAGGGCACAGGGTACCTTAAACATACGACCCAATTGCTCAACACACTCCATAACCAACTGCTGATATCCCAAAATTTTCCTACTCTTCATGATACGCACAATTGAGGCATCAATGGCATATCGTCTGTCCTTGTCAACATCCTCAATGACCTTCTTCTTCTCGTCAACTGGAGGGAGAGGGATCTGCATTCAAATGAAAGCAGTGAGAGAATCAGGTATAAATAAATACTGCTAAAAATTTTCTCCGGTTTTCTTCTCATCTTCTACGATTTCTACTCCTAGAATAGGGATAATGCGTGAGAAAATTACCTTAATCCTTCTCATTTTGTCAGTGAACTTTGAATTAAACTCAAAAACATCAGTTTGAGAAATAGTTTTGGTGTTTGGCTCCTTGTTCAGAATTTTATATTTGGCACATGAAAGCGAATGAAGCAGCCTAACAACATCATCATCCGACAGGTTCAACTGAGTCATGATTTCCTGGTAACTCAATCTATCTGAGGCATTGAACAGAAGCAAGGCGGCAGCCTAGAAAAAGGAACCACAGTTTCTAATCACTAACGTATACTATCCGATATAGAAATCATGAATAAATGTGATATGATCTTGGTGCTGGGACAAAACCTGATAGGTTGTCACGATCAGCTCTATTGTCTTTGGTTCAAATTTTCCATTGATGTTACAAGTACCCAGAGAATATATCCACGTAAGTTTTCGATGCTTCGTTTTTGTCTGGTAGAACTCTCTAAATACTTCCACACACTTCACCTAACACAAATTTTACAAAGCAATAATAAAAAGAAAGTGGTATGATAACTTTGAAGACAAATAAGATATAGCCTAATGCAATGTACCATCTCAGCTGGAAGGTTAAGATCAAAGGACTTGTAACTTGGCCAGAAACCAGTAGTGAGTACAGTCACTGTTAAGTCAATCCCTGGATTAACATTTAAATTATTGCTGAGATATTCCTCAAAGCTGGTTTGATTTTCCCTTGCTAGTGTCAAATCAGTGACCTGGTATGGATGCAATGGAAGGAAATATAATCATGCCCGAAGTTGATTCACAATAGGCAAAACATCAGCAACAAACAAGCTCACCATCCCCTCCATTTTTGATGTAAATTGACCACCACATTGTTGTTTTAACTTTGTCAGTATACTTCTCTCATGCTCATCATTAGCACTTTTATCAAATAGTAATCGCCGAGCAAGCTTTTTCCTATTGACAGAAGCCATTAAAAGAATGAAGTATATCACATCATGAATGACCAAACACCAACAAACCAGTTAGTTACAAAACTCACCTATAGAATTCAGCAAATAAATCCTTATCGCTGATATAAGCAAGCAGTTTCACAACCTGCAGGAAGATTAGCGCGTCAATCATAGCCACACAAATGTTAAAAGTGAGTGTGTAATATACATAACACGCACCTTCTCCAGTGTTTCTTCAATAGCTTCATCGCTCAATTTTTCACTCCCACCCTTTTTGAGAATGTTATCACAGAATGTGGCCAGAAGTTCCGCACTGGAACTTCCAGCAACACCTTTGTTGCAAAAGACTTCAAAGGCCTCTTTAAGAGCCTAGAGGGAATAGACAAAAATGGGAAGGTTGTATAATACCAACAGCCTCATCTTAAAAGGTATATGAAAAAAAATCACGAATTAGTTTCATAATCCCAACCTTATGGAAAAGTGTGTGGTTTAAGAAACAGTCATTTACATATGCCATGAATTTGTCGTGGAGCTCTATTACTCTTCTGACAAAAATCTGATTTCCATACACTGGTTAATGTTAACATCTGAAAACATATTGAAAAATAAAAACTACGAGAGCTTACCTGTTCTTGCAATCCAACAACATCTTTCTTTTCTGCCTGTAAAAGACACTTCTTTTAGTCAGATAAGTTGACAAATATTAAACTATTACATAAAAGCTTTTGCATAATCATCACATGGAAAATATAAGAGAGTTTCCAGAAGACCTCCTCCGAAAAATGTTGTCACCAGAAACTGGAATAATATGATACTTAGTGTTCTAAAGTCCAGCAGATATTATTTGGAAGCCCAAAAAAGAGAATAATGCCATTCTGATATTTTAGTAATTATTTTGTCTATCAAGTTCATGTCAATACCACTTGTGTAAGACAAATATGAAAGGTTTAACAGGAGCCAATGTTTTGGTTATAATTATGAGAAACCACTGAAAATGTATGTGAAACGTTTTTATGGATTTTCTTATAAAGTACAAAAATCTTTCAAACCACTTGTTCACTGTTCACAGGTTCCATTGTCTTCTAAGATTTTCAGCACGGTTCTAAATCTAGGCGCTAGTTGGGCGGCAAACCAGCGCCTAGTGCCTAGGCCGCCTATGCGGGGACTAGTCGCCTCTAGGCCGATTCCACGAACTAAACAGAAATTTAAGCAGAAATATGACATTGTCAATTTTATTGCACAGTTAAAACACATACACACCTCATATGTTCATACATATCGATTTCTCCCCCTTGGTTTGAAAGTTAGGGCAACAGCAAATTGAAAATTGAAAGATGAAGATAAAGTTTGGTGTTACAGCAAGCCAACAAATAGGTTTTCTTGTTGGACTTAATTTATAAAAATGGGTGTTGTTTAAAGCCCAACACAAAAAAATTTAGGTTTAAAACTAAAAAAAAAAAATTACCTTTTGAGTTTCTTTTTAATTGAGCTTTTAAATTAAAAACCCAAACTAAAAGCCTTCCTGGGTGCCTAGGGCCGCCTAGACCAATTAGTCAGTGCCTAGGCGCCAAGGACACCTAGCACTTTTTCAGTGCGGTCAGCCGGCGCCTAGGCGGCCGCCTACGCCGACTTTTAGAACACTGTTTTTCAGAAAAAATGAATCGAATTGAACTCAAAACAGAAAAGATTTAGTTTTCCATGATGAAGTTTTGTATGAACTGCGAGCGGTACATTTAGTGTAGTAGTTGATGTATGCTGAATTGAGGGAATGCAGACTTTCCATTAGCAACTGCGCCAATTTAAATTAAATTTTCTATTGAGATGGAATACTTTACAGGAAATCACTCGTACAATCTAGCAAGAGATGATTCTAGTTTTTAATTCATGAGCACAACTACGCCCTTTGGGAAGTATTTATTCATCTTCTTTTCTTCCTTGCTACTAAAGGGTACATGCTGAGTTCTCTCTCAGTTTGTTGAATTAAATCAGCAACCTCACAACAATCATTAATCTCATAGAGAAATTCGAGTGATGATTAGAAAATTCTAACATCGTATGCATGGAGTACCCATGCAAGAGAGGCAGGCACCACGGCGAGTTTCAGGCCTGAGCTTGTGATTGCTTTATTAAATAGTGTTACTGCCATAATATTTCCATTTTTTCCCTGACGTAGTAATTTTTTTAACGCCCTTAAAAATACCAGTCTGCAACTAAAACGAAGATAGGAAATTGTAAGGTCCACAAATCAATACTCACAACTATTTTCACTGATGTAAAACATACAATCTATTAATCAAATCAATCTAAAAATTGCATTAACACATTAAAGAACAAAAAAGATACCTTTTTGTTACTTGCTGCATCTTCTGCTTGTTTAACCAGAGCTGTGCCCTCAGCAGTAACATGCTGCCATGGAAACATGACACATTAAACTTCAATGATTTTGAAAAGGTATAGGTAGAATGAATGAACAGATGCACATTCCATAATTTAAAAAAGAAAATTTATGCACCTGCTTAAATATACTCGCAACAGGTTCTAAGCCCCGAGGTACTTTGGAGAAGAGTCTATACATCCTTGACAGATCCTCAACCTAATAGTTAAAAAGGCTATGACTTGCCATATCCAGCACCATGACAAATAAAACATCCAAACATGGAAACAAAGACTTCACATGTTACGTACCTTGTCATCCCTAAGTAATGCATGACAACCTGAGTGCTCCTTCTCAAGCAGTTGAGTGGCATACACAGACAACAGCTCGTTTTGTACTTTCTACAATTAAAAAAAATCATGAATATTCGATTGAATCATAAGATCTTGTTAACATGAACAATTGACCATACAATCTCGTCACAACACTCAGAATGCTACACACCACCCACTTCCAGGACTCAATATCCTAGTGCAAGAACGAACCTCAAGCAACTTTGTCTCGCTACTCGAATGAAGATAATGCGAAACTCTGTCTTTTTCTCTTTTTAAACACTCCTCCGCCTGCATTTTCCAAACCAAAAATTTAGCGACGAAGTGCAAAAGTGGTAGAGCTTGGGAACCTTCGTTCCCATATTTCCAATAATGTCAATGCATGTTATGCATCTGTTTTTCTCCTTCAACTTCAAGGAGGATGGAGAATTCTGAGTCAAAGGGAAACTTTACTTTCAACATATAGTCTGGGCATGAATCATCTACGATCCAAGTGGAAGCCTTCCGAGAATAATAAGCTGCAGAGTCATTCAGCATTGCTGCTTCGAAATCATTCTCATACTCATTCATCTGGCCCATTCCGATCTCAACAAAAATATCTAATACATTCTTCAACAAAGCTCGGTCAATTTGCTCTCCTTCGCGCTCTTGATCGATCTGTCAGAAAGAATCATATACAGGGTCCAAAAGCAAACGGAGATAGAAATGCACCAAAGAAGAATAATATGAAAAACATACCAGGGATATAACTGCATCTCTTACTTTCCCATTTACCTCTAAGTACACCTGGGATAACAATTCCAATACCAGGCTTAAAAACCAAACAGGAAAAAGTAGGAAGAAAAGATAAAACAGGGCAGGGGAATATGTATAAGAAACAAATGGAGAAAAATCAGAATTTGTTTCCTCTTTCGAAACTACATGACAAATTTACACGTAAATGAGAATAATAGAACAAGTTATCAAGGAGTCATACAATTAAAAAGAACTTACCATGTCTCGAAAGCATGTCAGACCGACTTCTTTAAGTGGTGGGAGTGATCTCCTAGCTATGAAGTATCGATCAAGATAGTAAAAGAATCTTGACAGCCATCGAACCATGATTTTATGATTCAACCACCGGTTTACGAGTTCCCTCAACATAAACTCATCATGCTTCTCTCTCAATGACGGTAATACCTGTATGAAAATCAGAAATGCCAACTTGTTGGAATGATGGTACCACAAAAAAAATTAAAAAAACTTTAGCAGATAAACAAGCCGTAACTTAAGTTTAAAATGAAGCATTCAATTTATCCAACAAATGTTTAGTTTAGAATAGGGACGAACAACTTTATACGTCAGGGTGTAATTTTTAAAAAGCTCTAGACCACTTAGTGGCATAGTTGATATTAAATTGTCTAATATTCTTCACGTAGTTTGATTCAGCCTCATGGCGTGGAAACTTTTACAAGAAAATGTTTCAAATTTTTAATTTGATTCAGCCTAATGGCGCCGTAACTTTTACAAGAAAATGTTTAAATTTTTTTATACAAAAAATGTTCTTTTGTCAAAAGAGTGACATTTGGTTGGTCTTTTCTTTAAACATAATTAGATGCTTAAAAAAGAGGAAGCAAAAAATAGTAAAATGTGGTTTTTAAGCCTTCTACTTCAGCTTCTCATTCAAAAAGTTAAAAAAACCTTTTTCATGATCAAATCCAAACAAAATAGTGCTTCTATTATGAAAAAAAAATCAAAAGGAAAGAAGATCATGAATTGTTTCTTTTAAGCCGTCTGCTTATATCGTCAACAAAAGATGCCTATAGATCATCAACCAACTCAATGTCTCAATTCCTTCCACAAATTGTACTGTTTTTTCCCCTCTCAATATTTAAGCAGACTTTGCACCCTGTTTGTGATTGATCAAACCTCTGTGTGGTAAGAATGTAGGCCAGTGAGAGGCGATGTATTGTTTTATTTCCTAAGGCAGATTATTTTCAACAATCAACCCCACAGTGTTATCCATCAGGATGAGTTACATGCCTTGGCACTGACATAACTAAGGTTTCTCTGCAGTCTTCTGCCATCTGGCAACTTCAAACCCACTCAATAATCATCTTCCAATCCATAGGTACGAAAGCCTCGTCAGAAAAGTAAAGGTTCTCCATAGTTCTTTGAGACTTAATGTGCCTAGTGATTCAACAGATATCTTAATCGCTAATGTTTCTGAAGGGTTCAAATAACACGTATGAATTTGTCAACTCATAAAGACAAGTAGGATCAGCAAACAATAGACACGAGATGGAGTAACTCCACATGTCATTTGCATATATTTGTATGAAATCAAATGAAAAAAGGCAATAGTGTGAATAAAGTTGGGCATCTAAAGCAAGGTCAACAAAGTTTATATCATGAAAAGACTGATCGCATTTAAGATTATAAGACCGTCTAAGGAGGTACTTGCAATGAAGGAGATTCTATTTTGGAAAGTTGCTTATTTTACATAATGTAAAGAAACCGTCCCCAAAACATAGCAAATCTGTGGGAATGCAAGTATACAGATCTTCAAAATTATACATCTGAATTAAACCTTACCGTCGATGTAATGTACACTTCGAAAGCCTCCTTGTACTTTTCATACAATGGTTGAGAATAATCATGCGGGGGCTTCTGAGTGCACATGTTATAAATTGTTCTGTAAATTGGAATTAGGAGATGCATTAAGTATGTTAATTATGGCCTATGAAATCAAGAGAATAATACAAAGAACTAATTGATACGTGTAGAGTGTCATGTAGTCTTCTGAGCTGAATTGTGGCTCTGGTAATCCTTCCAGAATTTTTTTTAGTTTTGTAATCCCCTCTTGCATAATATCCCATCCCTGTTCTAAATCAATGATGTTCCGCTGGTTCATCGACATCTTCTATATCTGGCCGAGATCAACAGCTTAATTCTGAATCCAAACCTGACAACATTTAAACAGTAAAACAGATAAATCTAAAACAAAAAAAACTACCACGTCAACTCAAATTTTTTAGACAATTCAATAGCATTTGCAAATATCTTCATCTTTATAGAGAAGTTCTTGGTAGCCTCAGTAATATAAACTATACAAAGTCCCCTAGACATACTATCACTGAGAATAAAAAAACAGCCAGCTGAATATATTACTCTTAGGTAGTACCAAAGCAGACAAATGAAATAGGTAAATCAACGTAAAATTACAAAGAATCATGAATAAAATGCCACAGCAAACAGACAACTACAAAACCTCACCACTCGGAAATCTACACTAGTTGCAATCACAAAATGTTACAATGCTAAACAATCTTATAATCAGCAAAAAAGAAACTCACTACAAGAAAAGCACGAAACAAATAAAAGAAGACGATTGGATTTCACCACTAAAAGTAAGGCACCGTATGCTCAAATGTTTCCCACAATTTTTTTTATGAGTCTTTCCTGCAGTCAAAACTCCCTATCAAAATAGAGGTGAGTTCGGATACATAAGCTATAGCTTAAAAAACACATAAATACGTCCAGCTTTTTAAAGTGTTTTTATTAAAAAAACAAAATCGGTTTTCTTTAAAAATCGATTGTAAGGTGAGGAATGACATTTATTGCTATCAATTATCAATTACAGGAGAACTGAATATATACCGTGGTTAAGAATCATCACCAAGACAACATGAAACTAAAAATAAAATCACAGCAGATAATGAAACAATATCAAAGATACAACATAACCCTCCCCGCCCATAATCATACATCGACACTTCGAAAAATAAAACCCTAACAAGAAGTCGAATGGCAGCCAAACACGATCAAGAATCATAGTGATACCAGAAACACAAGACGATCAAACGAATCGCCAGAAAAACATACGAACACCCGACCAGTACCAGCGCACAATAGAAAAACGCACAACACACACAAAGTTAATCTATACGCTGATAGAGAATACCTGTTACGAGAAAATCCGAGCGAGAGGCGAGTGAATCTCTCTCGTCTCCGTCTATATATATTTTCTCCCGTCGTATTATATTTCCCCAAAAGTCTGCAACGCAGACTGGAGCGTTCTGGTTTTACAATCTGACCCCTAAACGATAACTGATGTTCATTTAAACCCATTGTGTGACCCATTGTGTGATGGGCTAATTGCATTAATCTTTTCCGTGAAAAATCTTAAAGTCATAAAATAAGCTAAAATATTTTTTTTTTAGTTTGAAAAAGAGTTTATTTTTAAAAAATTCTAATGAGACGGTCTCATAGATCAATTTACTAAAAAGATAACATATTCGACTCGACGGTCGACTTATAAACATCATTTTTTATGCCAAATATTTTTCATCGTAAATACTAAATATTAGTTAAATCGATCGGTCTCATAAATACAGATACGTGAGACTGTCTCACATGGATCCATTCTTTTTAAATTAAACTAACAAAGGAACAAAACAATATAAAAAATTAAAAATAGGGTGAAAACACTTTATTCAAAAAATCAACTTAAAATAAGATGTGAACCAAAATGAGGATCTCCAAACTCAAATTTGGGGTTGAGTTCAGCCGAAAAATGTTCGTGCATTCTTTGATCCACGGAAAAAAAAATTATGTGTTCTCTAAGCCCACATTTTTTATGGATGATAATGGTTCAAACCATTAAAAACCGAGTATTAGTAAACTTGAGTACTAATTGTTTCGAATTTGGTTAAAAAAATAAAATTTTAAGTATAAAATTAAAACAACTTTATTAATACCAAGTTAAACACTTACTAAAACGGGTACAAGACAATTAGTAATTTTGGTGCACTAATGAAAGAAATTTTATATACAAAAAAATTAAATTAAACATATATAGTATCAATTGACTCAATTATAATAAAAAAAAATCATGATTATTATTTTAGTTTTTAAAAAGATAAAATGTAAAACACATATACGTCAGATTTTTATACACCACACATGTTTTTACACGTAAATCTAAAATAGTTGATACTAATGTATTAAAATAAAAATATTGTTGAAAATATATATAAATATATATTATTATTTATTGTTGAATGTTGAAGGTTGAAAGTTGAAAATTGAGTTGTAAAATATTGAAAATTAGTGTGTGATGATGTAATTAATGATGTATTAATTTTTGACTAATCTCCAATTGAGATCTATAAATAGGTCTCTCCATTTGTGTAGAAAAACACAATTGTGAAGAGAGAAAAATTTTATAAAGTGTAGAATTTGATAAATTTTGAGTTTTTGAGTTTTTACTTTTTACCGTAAATTTTTACTTTTTCACAACACGTTATCAGCGCGATCGCTCGAAGGTTCTCTATATTTTCCGACGCTCCAAAATACAAGAAGAAGTCAAAAATATTCAACAAGTAAGAATTTTTATTTTACTGTTTATATATTTTTATTGTGTATATATTAATATATAATATCATGTTATGAAAAAATAAGTTTTTTTCAAAACTTGTTATAAATCCTGGGAGGATGTTAAGACGACATCCCACACTCCCGGTAAGGGATACGACAAGTATAAAAGCCTCTAAGGTTTTTAAACAATAACGTGATATATATTTATTATGTATATATATTAACTATATTAATATATAATTTCATGTTATTATATAAAAGGTTGTCTATGACACTGACCTTATAATAACGTGATATGATATATATTATTGTGTATTTATATACTAACCATATTTGTATAATCTCATGTTATTATATAAAAGGTTGTCTACGACACCGATCTTATAATAATGTGATATGATATACTATACCTGACTTTATAATAACTATATTGGTATAATTTCACAACATTATATAAAAAGCTGTCTACGACACTGACCTTATAATAATGTGATATGATATACATAATTATTTAATTATGATTATCATTATATGCATTACATGATTATCACGAATTTTTATTCAACACATACTCAATTTTTTCTTTACCCCCAACGGTCACAAACGGTAACAAAACGGCTAGTTTTTGCCCTATAAATATGTTCACTCAAACTCATTTTCAATCACACCAAATTCATTCTTTCTCTCAAAATATTTTATCCTCGGTTTTTTCGAAGATGGAGATGATGACATTTATAAGGATATTTTTCATAACGACTATGATCATCATGCTCACGAGTCTTTTACTCACCAGCGATTTTCCAACACATATTTTTTCTCTATTTGTATACGCACTTGTAATTTACGTTCTTTCATTATTTTGTATTGTCATATTTATGGAAATTAACTAATAAAATGCATTGTTATTTTCTAGTACCACCATGTCGAACTTGGCGAAACTCGAATTCATTGCACTTGATATAACCGGAAAGAATTATATGCCATGGACCCTCGATGTAGAAATGCATCTCGAGTCATTGGGTCTTAACGAAACTATCAAAGAAAATAACATATCATCCTCACAAGATAAAGCAAAAGCGATGATATTTTTACGCAGACATCTTGATGAGGGGTTGAAATGTGAATATTTGACCGAAAAAGACCCAATGATTTTGTGGAAAGGGTTAAAAGAACGTTTTGAGCATATACGGAAAGTTATACTTCCGACCGCACGAGATGAATGGAATACTTTAAGATTCCAAGATTTTAAAAAGGTGAGTGATTATAATTCTGCGATGTATCGAATTGTCTCACAGCTGAAATTTTGTGGGCATAATATTACTGAGATGGAAATGCTTGAAAAGACATTTTCCACATTCCACGCATCAAATATAACTCTACAACAGCAATATAGAGTGCGTGGATTTTCAAGATACTCAGAACTCATCGCATGTTTACTCGTGGCGGAAAAGAATAATGAATTGCTCATGAGAAATCATCAGTCCAGACCTACTGGTTCAACGGCATTTCCTGAAGCAAATGTCGTAAGTAAAAATGAAAACCAAAATCAAAGATATAGACAAGATTTTGGTCGAGGTCGTGGACGAGGACGTGGGCGTGGACGTGGGCGTAGAAATGATCGCGGTCGTGGTCGAGGCCGTGGATTTGAAAATAAAAGAGATAGTTATTTCAATAACTCATCTCAAAGGAACGTCACGAACCACCCACAAAAGAGGCAGCATGATAATATGGGTGAAAATGAAAATCATCCAAAAAGAACTGAGAGTGTTTGTTATAGATGTGGCACTCCAGGACATTGGTCAAGAACTTGTCGAGCCCCTGAGCATCTGTGTAAGCTCTATAAAGATTCAATAAAGGGAAAAGAAAAAGAGACCAATTTTACTGAAAACATTGACCATGCAAGTGGTTCAATGAATTTAGATGATGCCTACTTTTTGAATGATTTCGAAGATATTGATTAAATGTACTGGTGGGAAAAGAATGTAACAATGTAATTTTTATATTGTAAAACATATTATATTTTGCATGTATTGTTTTATTCTGCAATTAAATTGTAACATATTATAATTTGCATGTATCTTTCTTAATTCATTTTATTGCATATTGTTTTTGAAGATCATTATGGAAAATGCTATGATCAAATATGGAAATAATGCACTGGAAGTTTGCATACCAGATAGTGGTACAACGCACACTATCCTCAGAAATGAAAAATATTTCTTGGAATTAAAGCCAACAAAAACAATGGTGAATACAATATCAGGTCCTGTAGACTTGATTGAAGGATGTGGCAAAGCACAATTTTTGTTACCTAATGGTACAAAATTTTTCATAAATAGTGCTTTATATTCACCACGATCACAAAGAAATTTGTTGAGTTTTAATGATATATATTCTCATGGTTATGATACGGAAACAATAACCGAAGGAAATGAGAAATATATGTGTCTTACTACATATAAATCAGGAAAGAAATATGTAGTTGAGAAATTATCAATGCTCCCTACTGGATTGCATTATACACATATAAGTCCAATCGAATTAAATATGGTTATTGGAAATTCTTCAATACTAACAAATTGGCATGATCGATTGGGACATCCTGGTTCAATAATGATGCGAAGGATTATAGAAAATACAAGTGGTCATCCACTGAAAGACCAGAAGATCTTTCAGAATAATAAGTTTCAGTGTAAAGCATGTTCTCTGGGAAAACTTATTATAAGACCATCACCAGCTAAAATCCAAAAGGAATCACCCATATTTCTTGAACGTATTCAAGGTGATATTTGTGGGCCAATTCATCCACCATGTGGACCATTTCGATACTTTATGGTATTAATCGATGCCTCTAGCAGATGGTCACATGTATGTTTATTGTCCACTCGGAATGTGGCATTTGCAAAATTGATGGCTCAAATAATAAAATTGCGGAATCAATTTCCCGAATATACGATCAAGAAAATAAGACTTGATAATGCTGGAGAATTTACTTCCCAGACTTTTAACGACTATTGTATGTCGATGGGAATTACTGTTGAACATCTTGTAGCTCATGTTCATACACAAAATGGATTAGCTGAATCATTGATTAAACGTCTGCAGTTGATTGCTAGACCAATGATTATGAGAACGAAACTCCCTATTTCTATATGGGGACATGCAATTTTACATGCTGCTGCATTGATTCGCATCAGGCCAAGTGCATATCATAAACACTCCCCATTGCAGCTTGTATTTGGCAAAGAACCAGATATTTCTCATTTGAGAATTTTTGGATGTATGGTGTATGTGCCTATTGCACCACCTCAAAGAACAAAAATGGGACCTCAAAGAAAGAATGGTATTTATATCGGCTATGATAGTCCATCAATCATTAGATATCTTGAGGCTCAGACAGGCGATGTGTTTACAGCACGGTTTGCTGATTGTCATTTTGATGAAAATAACTTCCCAATGTTAGGGGGAGAAAAGAAACACATCGAAAAAAAAATCACATGGTATGTACCATCATTATTACATTTGGATCCTAGAACTAAACAATGTGATAAAGATGTACAGCAAATTGTGCATTTGCAAAGAATAGCAAATCAAATGCCAGATGCATTTGCAGACACAAAAGGGGTAACAAAATCATATATACCTGCTGTAAATGCCCCTGCTCGAGTTGAAATTCCAAAGAAACAAAATGAAGACATTCATGATGTCATAAAACGCCTGAAGCGTGGAAGGCCAATCGGTTCAAAGGATAAAAATCCTCGGAAAAGAAAATACATAGAGAAAAATGATGATCAGAAAATAGAAAATGGTGTTCCAGAAGAAACACACGATGATGAAAATATTTTGTCAGAACCACAAACTGACGAGAATCATGAAATCTCTATCAATTATATTAATACTGGAAAAATATGGAACCGAAAGAATGTACAAGATATTGATGAGATATTTTCGTACAATGTGGCATGTGACATCGTAAATGAAGATAATGAACCAAAATCTTTTGGTGAATGCAAAACTCGAAAGGATTGGTCAAAATGGAAAGATGCCATCCAGGTTGAATTAAATTCGCTAAATAAACGTAGTGTTTTTGGACCTATAGTCCTTACACCTAAAGGTGTTAAACCTGTTGGGTACAAATGGATTTTTATTCGAAAGAGAAATGAGAAAAATGAAATAGTGAGATATAAAGCTCGACTTGTTGCACAAGGTTTTTCTCAAAGACCTGGAATTGATTATGAAGAAACATATTCTCCTGTTCTGGATGCAATTACGTTTCGGTATTTGATCAGTTTAGCAGTGTCTGAAAACTTGGACATGCGTCTAATGGATGTTGTTACAGCTTATTTATACGGATCACTTGATAGTGATATATACATGAAAATCCCTGAAGGATTTAAGATGCTAGAAGCACAAAGTTCAGAACCCAGAGAATTTTATTCTGTGAAATTACAAAGATCATTGTATGGATTAAAGCAATCCGGCCGAATGTGGTATAATCGGCTAAGTGAACACTTGATGAAAAAGGGATATGTAAATGATCCAATATGCCCTTGTGTTTTCATCAAGAAAACAACATCGGGATGCGTGATTATTGCTGTATATGTTGATGATTTAAACATCATTGGAACGAATAAAGAAATTCAAGAAGTGATGTTATACTTGAAGGAAGAATTTGAAATGAAAGACCTTGGAAAAACCAAGTATTGTCTTGGTTTACAAATTGAACAAAAAGAATGTGGAATTTTTGTTCACCAGTCTAATTATACAGAGAAGGTCCTTAAACGTTTCAATATGGATCAATCAAATCCTTTAAGTACTCCAATGGTTGTCAGATCATTGAATATAGAAAAGGATCCATTTCGTCCATGTGAAGATGATGAAGTTGTTCTTGGTCCTGAAGTACCATATCTAAGTGTCATTGGTGCCCTTATGTATCTTGCAAATTGCACTAGACCAGACATATCTTTTGCAGTAAATTTATTGGCAAGATTCAGTTCATGTCCAACGAAGAGGCACTGGAACGGAATTAAACATATATTCCGTTATTTACGAGGAACGACGGATTTGGGACTTTTGTATCCAAAAGATACAAATCAGAGAATAATTGGTTATGCTGATGCTGGATACTTATCTGATCCACATAAGGCACGTTCCCAAACCGGATATGTATTTACTCGTGGAGGCACTGCAATCTCTTGGCGATCACAGAAACAAACACTTGTTACAACTTCATCAAATCATGCCGAGATTATTGCACTACATGAAGCAAGCCGTGAATGTGTCTGGCTTAAATCAATGACTCGGCATATCCAAACTTCTTGCGGATTATCAGTGGACAAGAATCCAATCACACTGTATGAAGATAATGCCGCATGTGTTGCCCAAATGAAAGAAGGATACATCAAAAGTGACAGAACTAAACATATTCCTCCTAAATTCTTTGCATACACTCAAGAGCTGGAGAAGAATAAAGATATTGATATCTGTTACATTCAATCAAGTGAGAACTCATCCGATCTCTTCACAAAGGCACTTCCCACGGCGATATTCAGAAAACACATTTATAATATTGGGATGCGCAATCTACGAAATATGTGAAGAATCATTCATGTTGACATCAGGGGGAGTTTACGTGGCTGCACTCTTTTTTCCTTACTATGATTTTTGTCCCAATGGGTTTTTCCTAGTAAGGTTTTTAACGAGACAGTATACAACACGTAATGGAGATAGTCATTCTATCATGATCATCATCACAAGGGGGAGTGTTGAAAATATATATAAATATATATTATTATTTATTGTTGAATGTTGAAGGTTGAAAGTTGAAAATTGAGTTGTAAAATATTGAAAATTAGTGTGTGATGATGTAATTAATGATGTATTAATTTTTGACTAATCTCCAATTGAGATCTATAAATAGGTCTCTCCATTTGTGTAGAAAAACACAATTGTGAAGAGAGAAAAATTTTATAAAGTGTAGAATTTGATAAATTTTGAGTTTTTGAGTTTTTACTTTTTACCGTAAATTTTTACTTTTTCACAACAAATATGATATATTCAACTATGTATCAATTTTTCATCTTGAACAGCACATGTGGACCCATAAAAATACACATTTTCCGTAAAAGTTTCCCCCGAAATAGAGATAATTCCTTGGAGATGAAGAGTCGAAGACAAACACTCCGGTTCTTTCAGCGCTTCTGGTTTAGCTCAAATTGTGTTTGAAGTTGGTCCAAAAATGGATTTTTGTCTTCCTTCTTCTGTCTTTTGGTGTTTTTTCTTCCATAGACACAACAAAACACTTAACATGACTGAAGTATAATAGGAAAAAAGATCAAAAATCCATTATTATGCACGAAAAGGTGACATTTTTTTTTTCATTCAGGGCAGTAGAACTCCTCTGCCCTTATTCGTGCACGATTAGCATCTCATTAACACTGTTTTTAGTGTTTGAAAATGTTACGAAAAAAAGTGATTATGAACTTTTCTCGTAATCAATTTTCTTTTAAACATTTCTGAATGCGTTACAAATAGGAGACCGATGGTACTTCAAACACGGAATTTACAATGCTCACATAACCAGCAAAAAAATGCTCAAGAAAACGTACAACCCATTGGAACCTATTTTACAAATCAGATTAGACACCATTTATTCAACTTTCAACCAAAAGATTCAAGCTGCCCTCAAACATGACCTCTTGAAAACTGGTGAAACGAGACTCTCCACAAAGATCCCTCCATCCAAAAAATTTGCCGGAACTCCATCGACAATCATGTCCCGAAATGTCCCCGATTTCGGATCGTAAACGACTAAACTCTCATCTTCTGTTAGAAACACGACCTCTCCATCCCCAACGTAGCACAAAGGCTTAACTACATCCAATCCACTATCCCCATTTATATTGATTTTGGTCCAAGAATCCACCACACCGTACTCTTTCATAATCCACACATCAGTTCCATCGCCTCCTATACTGTCAACCATACAAAGACACCCTCCAAGAACCACAAGTTTGTGGAACACAAATCTGGTCACATCGACGCTACTTGGAGCAGGAATTTCATCAAACGCCTCGCGGACCATGTCGAAAGCCGCGATTACCGACCGGTAACCGGGTTCCCGACTACTAGCCAACCAATGAATGGCCCCATTCACAAAAGCCCCAGAGGCAAGTTCAGGGACAGCATGATCATAAGGGGAACTATCGAGCCTTTTCCAAACACCCCTTCTCACAGAATACACATCCACAAACGTGTCAGCACAATCTGGCTCGTATTCATTATCAGTATCAAAATGTGAAAGTGTCACGATCTTGTAATCATCACTGGAACTATCATACCCAAATCCATGCATGCTAAAGCTCCCTGGCTTGTACAAAGCCACGGGAGAATCTGGTACTTGCACCTTCTGCAGAGTCACGGGATTCACCAAAATCTTTTCCTCTTCTTCATTTACTAACAATACCAAGCCATTAGAAGAACCCACCACCGTAACCCAAGTGTGTGGCAATAACTCGAGGGTTCTTGAAAAGCCATCCACTTGGATTGTGGATATGGTGTGAATGGAGTGAGAAGGGGAGATTAGAATGAGATTTTCTTGGTGGGTTTTGGAAATGAATTCATGGCTCGAAAGCAGATCCTTCCATGGTTTTGACACGCACCTGCACTTGCCTACGGATTTTGCGGGAAGTCGGGAGAGGATTTCGATCAAGATTTCTTGGGGGAACTGGGAAGTCATCGTATCTGTTAAGAGTCGAAGGATCGGGGAGAGGGCGGTTAAATTGTCCCATAGTTTGACCAAAATTTGCAACCTTGATGAATGTGTTGGCAAGAATTCATTGTTGTCGTCGGCGGCTAATTATAGAAAGAAATTATGAGCTTGACAGATGGAACATAAACGTATCCATGTAAATATTTTTTAAAGGGATGTGTGCTTCGATTCGTACAAGTGTGTGTCGAGTCATTTATGCAGCACCAAACGTTTCAAATTTTTTAAAATTCAAGAATCACGAGTAAAGTTGTTTAACTAATGCATTCATGTTTGGTTGTTTACGGCAATAATGATGATACAATGATCGTGTAAAAGTAAATGCTTTAGGGAGGAAATTGTAATTGTTGTGTGAGTTGATTTAAGTCGCAAAACTCATCTAATATTTGCTTATTTGATACTGATTCTCTCATTTTTTTCTCATATGACGCAAATAAAAAGCATTTTACACTCATTAAAATATGTCCAAGCATAACAATACTAAATAATACCAATATTTTAGAATGAGAAGAAGAAAAACTTGTCGTTTTTCCTTCTTTGCTTAGGTAGACCTTAATATGTACAACACAGGTTATAGTATCGTCCTTCTAACGCAGGATGACATCGGAATCAAATAAATAATATTGATTGAATTTAGTAATATCAAAAAAAAAAAAAAACCAAAACCAATAATAACAATCCCAATTATTTAATGAAAATCAAACTTTTACAAATCACGATTTTTTTAAAATAAAAAAACATGTCAAGTTACAAGTGACTAAAGTAGCAATTTTATCAATTTAAGAAGTGCACATATATGAATAGGTACCACTTAACAAGCAATGTGGATGATGGATATTAGGTCCATCGTTATGTAATAAGAGTAAATCCTTTATGAAATGGTTAGGCGAGTCAACTATGTCGATGTCGATATTAGCAGTGAAAAATAATATTTATGACATAAATTTTTTTTTTTTTTTTTATGATTCGATCGGGTTAAATATCCATATTTTAAATTAACCCTTGAAATTGTCTTGTGAGTTTTTTTTTATGTAATAAAATCTAATGGACCCAAACAAACCCAAGCACAGAAGATTGACTGATCAGAGACTTGAATTATCCACAAAATAGAACTTGCCACTTTCAAATTAACTCCCATAACTGATACAGGTACAACAAAGATAACATCCGTTTCGATCCATCAGAATCTTACTCGTTCACTCGACCTGATCGATACGGGCACATACATACATAGATGGTCCATTCGACCCGACCCGAACGATACGGATACATACGCACACAAATGGTTCGATGCTCTTACAATGACACGATCTTGAAGATGAAAACATCAGTTATCAGATCAACCAGCTGCCTCATCCAAATGCTTCTTTTCTTCAAGCTCGCTCGCGTGTACGGTGAGCAATTCACGTTTCACAACCTGTTGCAATGTCAGCATCTTTACTTCATCAAGAAACTTTGCTTGGTATTAAAAATAATGATCATATAAGGTGACTCAAACTCAGAATTGTCAAGTCTCAAGGCACCAAATGATCTTTGGACTTCATTGATTCGTCTACGCATAATGAATATCAGGTGAAAGAACAGCAAACGAACCTCTAGCAGTTTGTGTTTGGTTCGATACCTCAAATAGCTTGAGATCCTACTTTCCTCTTGTTTTAAGCACTCATCAACCTACATCACATATATCTCGAACAAGAATAAGACATCAACAAGTCATTGCACAGTTTTCATATTTCGAGTCTTCCGACATATCATACATTAAACTCTCCAACACACTGATTGTATATCCTCTGCACTTAAACATCTTCAATAGCAAAAGTATAGACTTGGGACCGACCTTAACCATATAATCCTCATAGGACATATTCGAAATCCAGTCCAAGGCTTTCTTTGAATAGAATTCAGCTGTGG
This sequence comes from Henckelia pumila, assembly GCF_033568475.1. Lineage (NCBI taxonomy): Eukaryota > Viridiplantae > Streptophyta > Magnoliopsida > Lamiales > Gesneriaceae > Henckelia > Henckelia pumila. The sequence goes on along the minus strand of NC_133123.1, from coordinate 6,891,610 downwards.
CATTAACCATTGCTTCTTCAAAGTTTTTTTCATAGTATTTCAACGAATCCGCGCCTATCACCACATATATATCCAAAATTTCTTTGACAAAAGTTTGATCAATCTGTTCACCTTCACGCTCCCTATCGATCTGAAAAAACGTGGTCACCACGTCACCTCTATATGAACTCAGTCTTAAAATTAAACCAGTGCATGTATCAAGACAGATATGTGTGTGCTTTAGAATAAAAATGAATCATTCTTATACGGTATATGAATACCAGAGCTTCTTTTGGATGAACGGACAAACAGGAAACTGGATGTAGTTAAATGAGGATTCAGCAGTGATAAATAGGAAGAGAACTCACCATTGATAGAATTGCATCCGTAACTTGCGAGTTGATTTCACCGTAAATCTACAGAATATAGGAGAAATTATTATCAAATCTAATGAAACAAAACATCAGTAACGATTCGGCATTCAAAATCAAGAAGATTACCACAGACCAGATTGTAAAAGGCCAAGTGACTGGTTTCTTCAAGTGATGGTACTCTCGCCTTCTTTACAAAGTATCTTTCAAGGTAATAAAATAATCTCAACAGCCATCGAGTCAAAACTCTAAATTTAGTCCATTGTTTCAAAAATTCTTTCAGCAAATCTTGATTCTCCTTTCCCCTTAAAGATGGCAATACCTGGAAATCGTGATGATCTTCAGCAGAGGAGAAGGTAAACATTATATTGTTTAAAGGGCCAAAGTTATATTTTTAAGAAAAACCAAAATCAAATTTGAAAAGTCCATTTCATTTTTGTTTATGAGGGCAACAAAATAAACATGTACAACAGCAGAAATCTACTAACCTTGGAAGAGATGTAGTCGTCAAACGTTTTTTCCATATTGATCATACAATTTTCGAGCATCGGGAACAAGTGGATTAGGATGACATACCTCGTAAACCGTCCTGGTTCATACATGTAAGGAAGGACTGTTTATGCAAATTCAACCACAGTTTTCACAAATAATCTTAGGATAATCAAAATCAGTTCAGTACACAAGTATTCAGTTTCGAATCGGTTGAACATTACAACCCACGATTAAAAGGAAGATCACAATATTGCGGTATGCAGAGATAAATTTTCTTGTCTGGAAATGGCAACATATAGGAGTCACAGATTTTCAACAAAGTTTAAAACAACATTTTTTTTTAAATACAAGTAATGAATTACAACAATGTAATAAAACTGTCCGCACAGTAATTGAGCATTGACCCTTCTACCTAAAATAAATCAAAAAAACTACTCGCAATCAGCGTTCGAACTTGAAACCAATTGGTCCAATGGCTAAGGCTCATTAGTTTCAAACAGACATAAAGATGAAATCAATTAATAGAGAAAAATAAATATCTTGTCTGGAATTAATGATTTCACGATCGTAACACAACTTAAGAGTAACGAAGTATTAAGACGAGGATACGTACGTGTAAAACTGCATGTAAGTCTCTGAAGTGAATGGCTGAGAATGGCCCCCCGGTCCTTGATCATGTTCAATACTGTGGATGAGCTTATCGATGCATCCCTGCAAAAAGGGCCACGCCTCCTCAAATGTCAGGCGATTTTTCAAGGCGGCGTCGGCCATTTTCAGGGCGGCGATGGTGGAGATGAGAATTTGTCAAGTGGGAGGAGAGAATTCTTTGGCCGAACAACTTGAAACAATCTCTCAGTCTAGTTAACAGATGTTGATTGACCAGTTGGCCTCGGTAGAAGATTGTGGGTTCTCCCCAATGTTAGCGCAAAATGGAAAAAAATCTTTGAAATTGTTAAATAAAACAAAGATGATAGAATCAAATTAAATTTCGATTGTATAAAAAAAATCGCAAAGATGCCAAATAAGACAAAAAAATAATTTTCCCTTTGGGAAAAAAAATCAAGAAGGTTTGACTTTTGAGACTTTCTTCGAAATAGAACGTCCGACGCCTTTTTTGAATATAATTTTCGTTTCAAAGTCTCCTCCGTGCTATTTCCACCTCCCCATTTATTTTTTCTCGAGTTTTAACACAAATACATCATTTTGAAATCAAACTGTTTTGCATTCGTATACAAAGATTAGACTTAAAGAAATGTTTTTGATAAGTTAATTAAATTTTTTTTCTTCAAATTCGTCAAACAACTAATTTATGAATAATCAAGTATTTGACCTACGTGTCAAAAAATAGTATAACTTTCAAGATTTGTTAACTGACCAAGAAATCGATTTCTTTTTTCTATATTCTTTGAATTAAACAACACAACAAATATAAAAGTACCATGCATTAGATGTATATATGTTTAGGAAAAACAGAACACAAATCAACTTCTCAAAACATTAATCCAACAGTATCATATCTCAAAAACAAAAGACTGGAACTTCTTCATTTTCTCCTTTTCTAGCCCCATCCACACATTAATCCCCATCCCATTTTCATCAGATAAAAGAAGAACAAACTCATCATTCCCACTCACAATCGGACCACCATGTCTAGGCTTTCCAAATCCAAAATCAAGCTCTTTGAGTGGAAGTTTCCACCAAGCTGACACGTAGAAACTTCCATCACAAGTTGCTGGAATTCCTTTGTTAACTTCCAGCCAATCTATAGCTGATCTTATATACTCATCTGTCACTCTTTCCCTCCCTTTTTTCACGGTTTCTACCCCGAAGGATAATGGTTTTTCGATCAAATCCCGAGCTTTTGCAGTTGCAAATGCTGTGATGACAGCATTTCCCGCGAAAGAATCCGGTAGAGGTGGCGTTGTTTTATCCCTTATGTCCACGGCGAAGAGAACTGTTGAATCTTGATCATGGTTTTTCTCATCACACACTGCCTTTGTTCTTGCCCTCCAAATGTGTGCGGCAATGGCTTCAAAGGTTGAGCACTTCAAAATGGCTTTTTGTTTCAGTAGTTTGAGTGTTTCAAAACTGAAAGAGAAGAGTTTGTGCGCATACATTTCGGAGAAAATCAGTGGAGATGGTGATGTTCTTTTCTGTGAGGTGAAAGATGATGCCAGGGATGCTGTTTTAGCAAGTTTTACGTATTCGTTGTGTGGATAATGAATTTGGGGTGGATTTCTTGCTCTGATGCAAGCTCTGTCATTGTTAATGAGTTGAGATTTCAGGCCTTCTCCTCTGCATACTGAAGCAAGATTATCAAACATTTCACTTGCTGATTTCCCGTCAAGAATAGCATGGTTTGTCATGAACCCTATTGAAAATCCACCACATTCAAACCTTGTAACCTGAAAAAACATCAGAGAATATGGAATTTCAAGAAAAATGTTCATTAATTACTCCAATCTTCGCGTGTGATTACTATGTAAGACACTCATAGAGACATGATCATGCATGGATCGCGCTATTATTTACAACTTTATATAGCTATAAATTCTTGATCCTACACGTTTTATCTCATGTGCACATGCATATACACACAAAATGTGATAGAAGGTCCTGTGATATTACCTGGATAGTGAAAACAGCAGTTTCTGCTAGGCTTTTATACAGCCCGGGACGGTGAATCAGATTACTGAAAGTGGGATTCGGGTAAGAAAGATTTCCCAGATCCTTAATTGAAAATCTTGATTTTGCACTCACAAAAACGACTCCAGCATTATTGCAAATAAGTTCCATTCTCTTCGTCTCATCATTGAAGTTAAGTCTTCCAGCCATGAAATAGTAAGGCCTCAAAAGCACTTCACTCACTGCTTTTTTCACCTTATCTGCAACGTTAATTGTATCTGATAAAGTCATGTTTGAAGGAACTTCATAGAAAAAAACTGTTTCGACCGGAAAAGTTACTGCTTGATCAATGTTGGATAAAAACATGGTTTCTACAGGGGTGGGATTGCTTGGAGAGAACAGTAAAATCGGTTCCTCTTTCTGTAAATCTTGTGATGTTAAAGTGAGAGCGTGGGAAACCATGGTGAAAATGCTTTGATCTTGCTGTCTTTGCAAGATACTATGCACGTATTTATATGCAGAAGATGCAAAATTATCAATTTCTTATACCATTTAGCCTGAGATTATTGGTGAGAAAAGTGTGAGCAAGGTTTTTGTTGTGCCATGTTAAACTTGATCGGTTACATGGATATCTTGTACTTGAAATTAGCGTAGGCTTACGGTTCATGGATCTGAAATATAGGCATGAAATTGTCATTTCTTGATTTGAATTGGAATTTCTAAGTTTTTGCATGTTTTTTAGGCATCTCACGAGGCAAAAAACTAGTAGTTAACTAACAATTCGTAACGACTATACGACTTGGAGTGCTTAAACCTTGAAAGGTCCAAGAAATCATATTATGCTCGCCTACAATCTTGTACTAGTATAGAGAGATCACTAGAAAATTTAAAGATTTCTTATATAACTGAAGGCGACTACTCTGTTCTAATCAAGATAATATTTTTCCTCCAATTTTTTGTTGGTAAATAACCGACGCATCTTCTTGAAAAAGATTCAGACAAAACAATTAACAGATATCATTCATTTGAATGCATCATAAATAAGATTACTTGATACACAGAGTAGAATCTGTGGAAACATATTCTTCTATGATACAAAAAAATTCAACAGAAGTTCCATGTATCAGAATATACACATGATCGTCTCCTCAAAAAAGAAAAAGAAAAAGGAAAAAAAAAAGGGAAAAAAAGAAAAAGAAAAAGAGGATATACTCATGATAATCTAATACTCATTCCTTGTTACAAAGTACAGAAACCAATTTCTGGGAACAAGGAAAACTAGAACTTGCTATACATATTATCTACCTCATTGCATTCATCGGAACTAATTTCTGAATCATCAGTATGATCCGTTAAATCGCTATCGTCTTCTTTGTCAGGAGGACTTATCTCGCCATCATCATCTGTCGTACCAAGATATTTTGCTCTTACTTTGATACGCTTACCTTTAATATATCGGTATTCCCATTTTGGCGGAGGATATTTTCTATTTAATTTTTGGTACTTCTCCAACATGTCAAGCTTTTTGAATACATTCCCGACCATGTTAACGACTGGCGTAGTGGGTCGGACGCCGAGCTCTTCCATGTCAGCAAATATCTATATTTGAAAAGCAGAATCTTTTGAGAAACAAATCTAGACACATGTCTTATTCCTTGAAAACTCAATACTTTATGAAAATGTAAATACTGTACAAATACAGTGCATTTGAAGAAGTTAGCCAAATCCAACCTCATATATGTGATCGGGAGAGAAACTTAATGTATTTTAAGAGAGTTGGGTTCATAGTTAATTCTTTTAAGAAAACAATACATAAATTTTAAATTTTTTGGGTCAGTTAGAAATTGCCGAATAGGAGGTACCTCAAACATCTTATCATGCATGTCTCTTTGATAATAGATTGAGATAATCCTTTGAAAGAAGATACGGGGCATGCTTTCCAAGTTTTCAGAAAATAGTGTCCCCCAGAGAGCTTCAGCTTCATCAAGTCGTCCATCCTCTGCCAGAGCATTCAGCAAAGTGTAATAGCTTCCCATTGTTCGCCCTTGACCTTTGCTTAACATCCATTTTGTTACCTGTGCTCCAATGTGCAGTAAGATCAAATGATGTCAAGCAACAAATGGAGAGACGCTACACTACAGTATGTATTGATTTACCTGAATTATTCTCTTCCATTCCTTTTCATTTTCGAGGCTTTTCAAAGCTTTCTTCACTGTAATCAGGGGGAATTCTAAATCCCATGCAATGAAGGAATCAAGAGCACCATAAACCTCCTCTTTGACATTTGATAATCCTTTAATCTACAATGATCCAAAGGAAACAATCACATTTTTTTGTTCAAAGTGCTGGCTGACAAGAAAAAGAGAACTTACAATGCCATGAGAAAATTAAACATACTTGTTGCCAAGCATATTATCTTACAAGGGAGGAAAACTTACACACTCAACAAGCTTCAGGGACTTCGAAATGGTCCCTATTCTCTTGTTGGTTTTCCAGACACGGGGATACCTCGGTCGAGGACCCTTAGCACCACATTGCTGAAAAATTTATCAGTATAGTCAGACATCTGTCAATACACTGCATTGTAGAGAGACTGCCCATTTAAGGATATATATCAGACCTAAAGGAATTCAATCAACATTCCTTTTTTGTAGAAAAAGTTGAAAAACATTTAGCGGCGAATTTTCAGATCCTTGCTAGAAGTAGATGCCCTACAAACATGCTTTTTAGTTCCAAATTCAAAACAAGCTAAACCAAATATTTCCTCAAAACCATTTCCCTGCCACAAACAGAGCCTCGCTGAATTTTGGCTCTGTCCAGTTAATTATTTTGTTAGTTACAGTTATGGTTGGTCTTATTCTCATCCTAGTGAGGATTTTCCAACTTATATATGCTGAATTTAATAATCCCACAAACTCCAAGTGCAATTTCCACTTAATCAGAGTATCAAATAAACTTCATTAAAGAACACTTAATTTTCTTGAACTTCGACTGATTTCATGGGATATGAGACTATGAGTACACGAAAAAAAAATACCAGAAAACAAATAAATAACATATCACACTCCGTGACTAGTGCAACCAAACATGTTTGACTTCCAACAAAATAAAACTAATAATGCAGAGTACTTGTCCTCGTTCATGGGAAAGCTTACCACAATATTTCTGCAGCTATTCTTCGAAAACTGAACAGAATCCAATCCTATACTGAAAAATGCCAGAGAATGCCTCAATCCAAGCATCCTGAAACAAAAGCAAGATAGGAATGACTGATAGAAAGAAGCTGAAGTTAAATTTAGTGAACAGATATTTTCCATGGTGGCAAATTCTTTTTCTCCAAATCAAATCCTTCCATCCAAGAGCAATCTAAGTTAAGTTCATTTCCCAATAATCCAATTTGACAACAAACTAAGAAAGATTCTCCCCATATCGAATCGATAATGTCAAAAAAAAAAAAATGATACACGTAAAAATATTCCCATCGGGTAAAAATTTAACAACTTTAAGCTGTCCCAAAGCTCCAATAAACAGAACTCACAGATGTAAATTGACAGCCTCAGATAGAACAAAATTCATAAACCAAATGACTTCGAAACAAAAGGAATTTCAATTGTTAGAATACGAAAGACACAAATATATGCGGAATACGAGCGAAGAACAAATTCAAACATAAACAATCGACTCACACTTGGGCAAAAACAGAAAGATAGCAGCTTTGGACTTGAAGAAACGACGCTACTGTTCCAGAAATTCAGAGCGCAGTAATTTTGAACGATCGATTGTAGAAAACGACGTCGTTGGAAGCTGTACCAGTCGGGCTTCTAAAGTTTCCCGGCCTAGGACCTGCAGCCCAATAATAGAGCCCAATTATTTTCCATCGATGAATAAAGGAATCGAGATGCATGTTATTGGACTTGAGACCATTTTTTGTAACCCACGATTCTTTACCGTTATATTATATTATATTATATTTATTTTATATATTATGAATATGGCAATTTTCATTTCAGAATTAGAGGACATGCATTCGTGATAAAAATAAAACCCAACTGGCGTTGGTAAATTTTTTGATAAAATAATTATGATAAAATCTAGAAATTAATGGTTGTCAAAATCTAATAAATTTTCTCATAAATAATTCAGCAATTTTCATAAATTGGGCGTATTCCAATTAGATTCCCACTAAATAATGATATTTTATTTTTTTATGAGTTGATGTTGGAGTTTTATTCAACAAATCTTTTAATTTGTTAAAGAAATATTTTGAAATTTATCTTAGAATAGTACTTTACATATAACTTTTTATAAACAACTTTGAATTTATTGTTGTGTGATCTTGTTAATAGAATATTAATGATATTATGTTAATATAACATATGCGCATAACTTTATATTTTAAATGGTATGTACACATACGTGTGCATAGAAGCACGTACATTGCACGCAAACATGCAAGCCCTTTTTTATAAATAACTTTGAATTTTTAAATATATTTTAAAATAATTTTTATATTTAATTTTAAAAAAAACGCCTTTTATTTATTGTTGTGTTCTTGTTATTAAAATATCAATATTATTGTGTTAATAGTACATATACATAAAGTTTAAATTATGAACGGTATATTTGAATGTAAGAACAACACACGCACACATGCATTACACGTACACATGCACTACACATACACATGCAAACACACATAAATGCACGTACACCGCACACGCATACGTACACCCGCGTACGTGTCTATATAATATATATGTATGTATATATCACGCGCACGTGCATTACACGCACGCACACAAACACGCATAGACGACGTGCACAACACGATTGTTATACTCATATATATGTGTGTGTATATGTATTAATTACTTCAATCTCAGATGATTTTTTCGCCAAATTTCAACAATTTTTATTAATTTCGTGTACAATACAGCTTCATCCAATAAATCTTTTATTTATGTTAAATGTTTTGAAATACTTTTAAAATCAATATAAAATATTCTAAAACAAATGTCTTTATGTATCTCATGATTGTTTTTGTTTTTTGTGAAAATCCACACTCATTGTCATATCCTCTCATTATATTATATTATATTCTTTAAAAATATTCATGTTTTCCCTTCTCTCTCCCTCTCTCTCTCTCTAGAACACATTAATTTTTCATTATAATACAAAGCAAATAGCAAAAATAATAAGTTTCATTTTTCCTCTCTGTCTTTGATTCAATTCACCCCATGAAACCTTTGCTATCATAGAACAAAACCCAGGTAATATTCTCCCATTTTCACTTCTTTATTTGTACATGTGAATTTTGTATGCATAGCTGCAAATTATTCAATTGTGTGTGTGTATTTATTTATGTAATTCCTTGTAATTTATTCAACGATTTGTTTGCTTCACATCTCACCCCATTTCCCCTGCTTCCCTTTGAACGTCCCGTTCATGTTTTGCGGTGGTACATACATGCAAAATATATGTCATTTGTTTGTTTTTGTATGTAAATATATGTAACTGTGTATCTCTGTTTGCGTGATGTTGATTTTTCGCCGCAAGAAATGATGGTTAGCTGGAGTACATGAGTTTTGAAGTGCAGAAGGAGTTTAATTCTGTGGGATCACATTGGAATTTTTAGTAAAATTTGAGGCTTTTTTCGGAGTTATCTTGCGTGATTTTTTTTATGTTGTGGATTGTTTTGCCTTTTTTAGATTGTGGAAACATAATTAATCAAGATAAATTTTTGAAATGGAAGTTTTTTATTTGATTTTATTTGGTTCTCAATTGAAATGGAATTGGGGTTGATGTGAGGGATGAATGTGCCTCATTTGGTGATTTTCGACGTGTGTTAATTGTGATGAAGGTGGAGTCTTTATGGTGGAACATGTTTGGTTTTACACTAAAAGGGTTTGACATCTCTTTTAATTAATTATTTGTGACTTATTTACCAGATTTTTTGCAACGATTCACTTTTGCGATTTGATTTCTAACTAAAAATTCTCATGCTTCTCTGTTTAAGGGATTTCTGAATCGCGCTCATTGTGTTTTGTTTTAGAGTTCAAGTAGAAACTGGAATACATAGGTTGTCTTGTTTGCTTTCCTTTTCATCAATTCGCGTCAAAGATTAATTGTTCTTAAGCTCATGTAAGATTGTCTTGCATGGTGAAACTTGAATGTAACTTTTTCAATTACTAGTTTATAACATCAGTGCTTCCTTTTTGTGTTTTACAATTGAAATTTGCTTGCTGTCATCAGAGGCCACATCACACTGATCCTACATATTCTCGAGCTCACACCTAAATGTTCATTCGTATTTATTAAGATCAGTGGAATTTATTCGACAGTAAATTTTTAAGGCAGTTGCATTTGCATGATATAAAGTGAGAGGTAAGGAACAATATCATTTATATGTAAGGCATTACATATTCTTGGAATCACTTGTTAACTGTGCTCAGTATTGTGTTGTCTCAATGAGAAAACGATACGTATTTTCTTGACTTTGTATCACTAATGGTACTTTATTGGTGTAATGGGAAGAGTTTTGGTTTCTTTGGCAGATGGTTTCTGCTCATTCAGTGCAAAATGGAGATTGCAATGATAATAGGTTTTTTGAGATGTCGCGTTGTGCGGACTATGCTAACGTTGGAGAACCAAAATTGTTGCCTCCAATTTTAGCAGATTTCTCTGTTGCATCTGATGAGTTTGGAGAACCAGACATCCATCCAAGAATCGAAGATGCTTATCAAGTTGATATTTCTCCACTAATTAAAGATACCAACAGTATCTCTTGCTCGAGGAACTGTATAGATAAGTTGGACTCTCGTACCAGACGAATAAACATCTCAGAATTCAGTCATGGTGACAAATCTGAGAATTGTTACGAGGATCGGACTCAGAATATTTTTATCATTACTGATAAGTTTGCACATGATTTGCACAAGTCTTTAGGAGAATCATAAGAGAACATGCACGAGTGCAGAGGCGAAGGGTATCATTTGGTTCCTGGACTAGATGGTGAATCTTGGAGTGGTGATGAGAAGGCTAGTTTCCTTCTAGGCCTGTATATATTAAAGAAGAATTTTGTCGAGGTGAGACGATTTGTTGAAACAAAAGACATGGGCTTTGTGCTGTCCTTTTATTATGGAAGATTTTATGGTTTCAGAGATTACATTAGATGGTCAGAATGTCGAAAAACAAAGAGCAAGAAATGTGTGTATGGACACAGGATATTTAGTGGCTCAAGGCAAGAAAAATTCCTTTCTCGATTGATTCTCAATGTATCAGAAGAATGCCAAAATGCATTATTGGAGGTATTGTTAAGATTTGTTTGTGTTTCCTGGGATGAAATGTTTTTATGAGTTTCTTGTATTTTGAAAATGCACTAAAGCCTCAATTTTGGTTCTCTGTCAGGTCTCGAAGTCGTTTGCAGATGAAAAATGTCTTTAGTAGACTACGTCTCATTTTTGAAGGCCATGGTTGGGATGAACATCCTTGTGAAAGCTTTGGGCATCGGTACAGGAAAACAAGATCTCACAGGAATGGCCTTGGAACCTTGCAAGTCTAATAAAGCGATCCCAATGCGTATCGAGATTCCAACAGGAAAAGCTTGTTCTTCTCTCACGACAGCAGAGATTATCTAGTTCTTGAGAGGAGATTGTCGTCTGAGCAAAGCTCAATCAAATGATTTGTTTTGGGAAGCAGTATGTCCTCATTTGCTTACCAGAGGTTGGCATTCGGAGCAGCCTACAAATCACGGGTATGTTGCTGGCTACAAGCATGGTTTGGTATTTCTCGTTCCTGGTGTTCAGACATTCTCTAGACGCAAGTTGGTGAAAGAGGATCAATATTTCGATTATATCGCCGCTGTTTTGAGAAAAGTGGCAAAAGAACCTGGGATAATCGAGCTTGAAATCGAAGAAAGTGAGAGTGAGAAGAATGAGGAAGAATACAAGAGGACTAGTGCAAGAAATCTTGCACAAGATGAAGGGGGTAATCAGCCAACCAGGGAGCAACACTTCTATCTGAAACCTCAGATTCGAAATCGTAAAGCTGGTGCCATGAAATTTACAGTGGTGGATACTAGTCTCTGTGGTGGCATAGTAAGAGAACTGAGTAGCCTTCCATCTGAGATTTCGAATTTGCCTGCCTCCCAATATCTTACTGGATACATTGATGAGGATTTTGAGGCTCCCATCGCCAAAAGCAGAAGATTACCGGTGCTCCGTTCCTTTAATGGCCTTGGATTGGAAAAGGGGATATGTAGTTCACGTGCAGATGATCATGAATCTACCAAGAGTACTACTTCTTCTCGCGTCGAATCGTGTCAGGAGAAGTTACCATTCGATGTCTTGTCCAAAGTCAGTCGTAGGGATGACGTAGAATTCCCTCGGCCTCTGATTGATCTTAACGTGCCTCAAGTCATCCAAGACTTTGAAAATGATGTTTCTTCTACAGAATCATGTGAAAAACGAGAAAACCAAACTCCCATTCCTTGTAGGTGCAGCACAAGAAACAGACCTCCAACAAGCAGGGCACTCGAAGCTATTGCAAATGGATATTTAACTGTAAATAGGAGGCGGAAAGGTAAGGATGTCAGTTCATACGAGGAGTTTAGACCCCCGCAGCGTGCCCGGGTTGTGGCACACCTCCACGAGTCTTCCGATAATACTCGTGTGGCGCCACATGTTTAAGAAACTGAAACAGGACCATCTAATCACAACATCTCCTACGATTCTGTTCAATGGCATTTAATTGATAGAAGGTAATGAAAGGACTCTACTTGATTGCCTCGACTTTGTTCTCTATGGAAATCATTGATTGTTTGATATATTTACCAGAAAGAAGCACGCAGGTCACACGTATATCGCGCATATATTGTACGTGCATTGCGCATATGTCACACGTATATCGCGCGTACATTATATCGCTCATAAATCGCGCATATTTTGCGCGTACATTGCACGTATGTCGCGCGTGAATATGGCACATATGTAGCGCGTATATTGTACATGCACTGCACGCTTGTTGCACGTACATCTCGCGTGATCTTGTGCGTATATCACACGTAAATCGCATATATGTCGCACATATAGCGCACGTAAAGAAGATTTTAAACTGAAGAATGCTTTGTTTCTTTTGAAATCTCTTTTTCAACGTGAGAAGAGAGTGTAAAGATGTGTTATTTATATTTTACAGTAGAGAGAAAACCAATAAATAGAAATATAAGATTACAATCAATTTCTTCCTATGTTTATGCGGTCAGTTGCCTTGAGTGAAGAAGAATGAATATTCTTTCTCATTTGGACACGATTGGATGTGGATATTATGCCTTAATATTCACGTAGGATCTGGTATTTGAGGGATGAGGGATGTGTCGTGATTTGTTTCCTTAGTATGCTCATGTGATTGAAGGCGGTGATGGTGTTCTGGCTCAATACCCGCCCTCAAAATGAGCCGAGGTTGAAGGCACAGTTTGCGACGAAAGTGTAGGAGAGTAGCCTTGCATAAAGGTTTGGTAAAGATGTCTGCAAGCTGAGAGGTAGATGGTACATGACGAGTTGTAAGAAGACCCATTGAGACACGTTCACGAACAAAGTGATAATCGAGTTCAATGTGTTTGCTACGAGCATGAAACACGGGATTGATGGTCATGTGTAGAGCACTCAAGTTGTCACAAAGAAGTAGTGGTGGGCGGTGCTGAGGAACATGAAGGTCACGTAGAAGAAATGAGAGCCATGTCAATTCAGCTGCTGTGTTAGCCATGGCTCGGTATTCCGCTTCAGTGCTGGAGCGTGAGATAGTTGGTTGTTTCTTCGCGCACCAGGAGATAATGTTGTGACCCAAGAATGTGCAAAACCCCATGGTGGATCGTCGAGTAGTAGGAAAACCTGCCCAATCTGCATCAGAAAAGGCCAATAGATCAAGTGTAGTGTCTCCGGTTATGTGGAGACCTAAAGAAAGGGACCCTTTAACATACCGGAGAATACGGCGAATCATTTTCATACTAGCAATGGTAGGTGATTGCATAAATTGAGAAACATAGTTTACAATAAATGAAAGATCTGGTCGTGTGAGTGTGAGATATTGTAAAGCACCAACAATGCTACGATAAAGGGTAGGATCAGAGAGTGGGGTTCCATCGTGAAGACCCGATGTTTTTGACTCCATAGGTGTATTCATGGGTTTGCAGTCCAGCATTTGAGCTTTGTCAAGGATGGTTTGAGCATAGTGAGTTTGAGACAGATGAAGAGTGTTGTTAGATCGATGAACCTCTATGCCAAGGAAGTGATGTACCGGACCAAGATCTTTCATAGAAAATTCAGAATGCAAGATGGTAATAAAATCAGCAAGTAACTTTGAGTGTGACCCTGTGAGCAACATATCATCAACATAAAGAAGTAAGACTAATGTGCCAAGCTTAGAGTGAAGAATGAATAGAGATGGATCAGACAGGCTGCAAAAGAATCCATGCTTGAGTAAAAAGGAACTAAATCGATCAAACCAGGCGCGGGGTGCTTGTTTCAGACCGTAAAGTGCTCGATGAAGCTTACAAACATGAGATGGAAGGTTCGAATCATGCATACCTGGGGGTTGTTCCATATAAATATCTTCATGGATGTACCCATGGAGGAAAACATTTCTAACATCAAGCTGTCGAATATCCCAGCGTTTAACCATAGCTAAGCTAAGAACTAAACGAATAGTACCTGGTTTTATGACAGGAGAGAAAGTTTCAATGTAGTCTATACCGTCAACTTGATGATAGCCCTTGGCAACAAGCCTGGCTTTTAACCGGTCAAGAGTGCCATCAGCTTTTAATTTTGCTTTGAAGACCCATTTTGAGCCCACGATATTCATATCTGAGGCTCGTGGGACTAAAGTCCAAGTATGATTCTGATGTAAGGCCGCAAGTTCATCAAGCATGGCTTGTTTCCAGTCATTATGTTGTAGTGTAGCTTTGACAGATCGTGGTTCACTGGGAATGTCAGTACAAGCGAGGAGTAATGCATATCGGGGATTAGGTTTGTGAATACCATGTTTTGCTCGTGTAACCATGGGGTGTGGTATAGGCTGGGTGTTTGGGTTCAAAACAGTAGAAGGCAAGGCATCTGATTGTGGTGGGGAATCAATGTTGACAATAGAAGGATGACGATTATCAACATGAGTGGCAGGGGGTTCAAAAGATAAATCCACAGGAGTGTCACAGGGCACTGGACTAGGAACATGAGTTGGTAATGGTATATCCATGATAGGGGAGGAAGACATTGGGTGAGAAGATGGTGTGGCAAGGAAATCGGTGATATGGCTATTGGAGGATGGAGAGGGATCGTTTGTTTTGTAAGGAAACATTTGTTCATCAAAGGTGACATGACGAGATACATACATCCGCCGAGTTTTTGGATCAAAGCACCGGTACCCTTTATGTTTGTCACTGTAGCCGACAAACACACACGAGATGGACTTGGGATCAAACTTATGCCTCTTGGTGTCCCATGTATAGGGATAGCATCTGGATCCAAACACACGTAAAATAGAATAATTGGGGTGAGTACCATGTAAACAAAAATAAGGAGAGCTAAAATTAAGAGAGGAAGAAGGCAAACGATTGATGAGAAAGGCGGCTGTGGTAAAAGCTTCAACCCATAGAAAGTTAGGTACTCCACTGTGAAAGATCATGGTCATCCCAAGTTCTCTGATAGTACGATGACGGCGCTCGACAATGCCCGTTTGCTCAGGTGTATGAGGGCAAGAGAGTTGGTGAACAATCCCCTGTTGTTGAAAGTGTAGAGAAAGTTTCTTATTGACAAACTCACCACCACCATCAGAGTGAAAGAATTTAATTTTTTTGTCGAATTGACGGTGGACATAACTTTCAAAGCCCAAGTAAACATCAACAAAATCAGATTTGAGACGAAGTGGAATTAACCATATATAATGAGAATAATCATCCACAAAGCATGCATAGTATCGAAAATGTCCAAGAGATAAAACAGGGGCTGGACCCCAAATATCACAATGTATTTTCTCGAAAACAGCAGTACTGGAGGAAGAAGACAAGCTAAATGGGAGTTTGCTAAGTTTGCCTAATTGACAACTTTCACAAACAGTGTTTGCCTTTTTTTCTGAGCGAAAATGAATTAAATTATTAGTGCGTAATGACTGGACGGTTGATTGTTGCGGATGTCCAAGACGTTGGTGCCACAAATCTGCGTTTCCTGATGTTTGTCTATTGGAGAAGTGAGCTTCCTTGGAATTTGATAAAACATAAAGGTCTCCCTTACGTTGACCCATCAGCAAGGTCCGACCTGTTGTGCGGTCCTTAATGCAAAGAGATTTGTCAGTAAACTCACAATTTAAAGGGTATTGTGATGTTAGCTGACTAACAGAGAGCAAATTTCGAGTTAATTGTGGTACATGTAAGACATCATTGAGAAATAAGTCATTCTTACCATCAGAAACCAAAATATCCCCTACTGCATTGATCTTTAAAGGAGAGCCATCACCAATGAAGACCGAATCATGGCCAGTATATTGTTTGAGATTTTGTAACATACCTGAGTGGGCTGTCATATGGTTGGAGGCTCCAGTGTCAGTCGTCCATTCGACGTCGGGGACTGATGTATCCATGGTGAGGGCAGCAAGGGCGTGAGGAATATCGTCGCTGCTTATTTGTTGATTTGGTAAGCTCCAACATATTTTTGCAATATGGCCAGGTCTGGCACAGAGTTGGCATTGCTCATCTTTGTACATTTCTCGTTCTGAGTTGGTCATTCGTCGTTTGCCAGGAGGTGGTGGGCGTGGAGTGCGATCATTCCCTTGTTGTATTTGTGGTGAAATACTTCTTGTCTGGTTGATCTGCTGAAAAGTATTGTTAGTAGCTTGAAAACCTCTACCTTTCGAGGAGAACTGATGGTTTTGACGATTGTTGTTGTAGGTTTGTTGCTGACGGTGGTTGCGCTGTCCATAAAAGGCGTATGATGGGGAATTGGATGCTTCAACCCATGTGTTGCGTTGTTCAAATCCTTGTAGAAGAGACACAACTTCAGAGTAAGATGGCATAGGGGGTTTGAGCATAGTCGTTGTAAATGCTTCATATTTTGGACCAAGATTGGCAAGAAGAGAGTAAACTTTCGTTTTGTCAGGAACTGGATTTCCTATGGCTGCAAGACTATCACAAATACCTTTAAATTTTCTCAAATGTTCCGCCATGGACCGATTTGGATCTTTTCTGAGATATGTAAGTTGTTGTCGAAGTGTAAATTCACGTTCTTGTGAATCTTGAGCATAAGCTTCTTGTAACGCATTCCAAACTGATTTTGATGACTCAAGCCCAATAACAAGGCCCAAGGCTTCTTCGGTGAGTGTTCCAATGATCCACCCACGCAGAAGACGATCGTCTTTTCGCCATCGGAGATATACCTCTGAGATTGTTTTTGTTGCAGTGGTTGAAGCTTCATCTGTTGTGGTATTGGTTTCGTACATGGCTGGTTTTTCTTTTTCACCAGTGAGCAGTTCAACCATGTCTTGGCTTTCTGCAAGGGCGAGCAATTGTTCACGCCATAAGGGGTAATTTTCTGGGGTGAGTTTGAGTGTGACAAAGTTGGCAACATTAAGAGAAATTGTAGGTGTCATGGTTAAGATGTATAAAACTCTCTTTATCTCACAACTGGCTTTGATACCATAAAGAAGATTTTAAACTGAAGAATGCTTTGTTTCTTTTGAAATCTCTTTTTCAACGTGAGAAGAGAGTGTAAAGATGTGTTATTTATATTTTACAGTAGAGAGGAAACCAATAAATAGAAATATAAGATTACAATCAATTTCTTCCTATGTTTATGCGGTCAGTTGCCTTGAGTGAAGAAGAATGAATATTCTTTCTCATTTGAACACGATTGGATGTGGATATTATGCCTTAATATTCACGTAGGATCTGGTATTTGAGGGATGAGGGATGTGTCGTGATTTGTTTCCTTAGTATGCTCATGTGATTGAAGGCGGTGATGGTGTTCTGGCTCAATAGCACGCACATCGCGTGTATGTAGCACGAATTCATGATCGCTTGATTAATGATTATACTTTTTCATAAAAATTCTTGCTGTCGCCAAAGACTTCTAGCCTAAGTGGAACCAACACTCCCTAAAATGGGACAGGTCTTGGGTTCAAGACCTACAAACTCCCACCTCCAATGTCAAAAAATTCTTGTTCTCAGTTTCTCCTAAATCTATTTTCTCAAAATTAAATTGAACTCAAGCAAATTAAAAGTTAAATAATAAAATATAAAGATACGATGAAATCAAATAAATTATTTGAAATCAAGTAAATTTTTTTTAAATAAATCTCAAGTCACTTAGATTGATTGATCGTGATGGCCTGAAGTTGTTTAGATTTGAACGTGATTACCTGCGTGAAGATACCACTTTTTTTTCTTTTATACTTTCTTTTATTTTTCTTATTTTTCCCCAGTTTTTGGTATCATTTTCCTCACATATTTATTTAATATTTAATGTAAAATAAATTCAGGAAGACGATATATTTATTGGGTTGCAAAACCAACAGCCCATGGGCCTTTACACATTTGATCTTTCTAGTAGGACAATGATTAGGCTCATTTGAAGCTGGCCCAGTTTTATTATACGTGGGAAACAATGAAGTTGGGGTGGGAAAGGAAATTTTGGGAAAAGGAAGGGTGAAGTTGGAAAGAAGATTAATGGGCCAGGCACTCCGTCGAGCAGCTGGAAGGATCGGCAGCTCCAGAGTTGATACGACGCCGTTTCCTCCATCTCTGAGCAAGCCCATTGAAATCCGGCCACCGGCTGCTCCCATCAACCAGGAACCCTTAAATTCTGGCGTCAAATCTGACTCTGGTAATTTAATTGAGTAGTTAATTTACTGAAAATGTTCTGAAATTCATATTTGTAAAAGCTTTTTTGGTGTTTGATGAATCGAAAATGTCCCCATTGATTGGCGTGTCGGGCGGAGAATAGGTTTAGTTTAGCTTTTCTAGTGATTTGGTTGTTCTAATGAATTTGTTGTCTCCAAATTTGGATACGTTTAGAAGGTGCATCGAGAGTGAATACCGACAATGTACTTGAAGATCGTGATCCACAATACGATGTTATGCTTAGTCAAATGGTGGGAAGAATTCGACCCAAGCCTGGAGGGAAGCTTGAGATGGGGGAGGTGAGGCTCTATGACTCAGTATTCAACGATTTATTTGTTGTATTCATTTAAATATACTCTGATATTTTTTGTATTCTGTTCATCTATAGTTCTTTTAGTAGTGCTCGAGGGATGAGAACTTTTGATTCTACTAATTGCTCAATTTCTTGGTCAGCTTGGTTTAATCGCCAATTCAATAGATGTATAGATTTTTAGATTTTCTTAAAGATGCAAAATTTGCTATCCCAAAGTCATTATTTCTCATATGAGTTACTTTGTTCCTTCGAATCATTCATTGAAACTTTATCATCTTGAAAAAATGTATGTCAAAGTGATAAGATCATTGCTAGAACCATTTGATGCCTTTTTACTTATTTAGTGATCAGGAAGAATCTGTCATTTTGATTGGTACATAGATAAGCTCACTAGCTTCATTTTCGTAGAAGTTTCACTTATATTATCCAATGATGCATGCAATGGACAAAGCATCTTTTCCTGAGCTCAGCCTGTGACAATTGATGCATTTATCAAATTCTAAATGGGATTTTCTGAGGAACATTCCTAAGAAACCAAATTTCCGTAGGGACAAACCAATCATGAAACCTTGATCATCATCTCATGTTGTTTGTTGACAAGAACTCAAGAGCTTCGCTAGGATAGAAAACACGCGGAAGTTTGTTTATAGTGATCTTGTAAATAATTGGTGGAAATGACCCTGGAATTATCTAGTAGTAGTTCCAATTGCTGATACGATGTCAGTCGTTTTTACTAATGGCTTGTTCTTTACCGTTCCAAGAACAATTGTTAATGCATAATATTGTTTTATATATTGCTCCTAGTGGTGGGTTTTCGGTATACCGAATAGAAAATATCAGTATGAAAAAAATTCATACCGGCACCGATACCGAAATTCCGAAATTTTGATATAGAAAAAATCCATATTGATACCGTATAGATACCGAAAAAAAATTCTGTATACCGAAAACATGTCTGTATATCGAAAAAATTTCGGTACGGTATCCCGAAAATTTGGTATTTTGGGTTAGGTATGTCAGTAGGGGTGTTCATCGGTCGGTTCGGTCCGGTTTTCGGTTTTTTATTTCGGTTTTTTCGGTTTTCGATTTTAGAAATATATAATCCGATATCCGAACCGTTTTCCTTCGGTTCGGTTTTTTACTAAATCGGTTCGGTTATTTCGGTCGGTTATTTCGGTTTTGATATAATTATTTTAATTAATATTATAAATATATTTTAAAATATAATATGTTATCTTTTAAATGATTTTTTTGTAAAATATTTAAATTCAAAGTTTAAATGACTTAAATAAACAACAATCAACTAAAAATTATTAAAAATAATTATTTTTTTTTCACTAGGTATCATGTCAAAAAATATATAATATAAAAAATTATATAAATAAAATTATTAATTTAATAAAATTTCGGTTTTTTCGGTCGGTTCGGTTTTGAGATATATAATCCGAAACCGAACCAAATAAATTTCGGTTTTAACATTTATATCCGAATTTCAAATTTCGGTTTTCGGTTCGGTTCGGTGTTTGGTTTTTTCGGTTTGGATTTCCGGTTTTTTCGGTTTTATCCGAAGTTTGAACACCCCTATATGTCAGCCCTGATTGCTCCTATGCAGAATAGAAAGAATGATGATGCATAAGACATTTAGCATATGGACATTTCCCTTAGAAATAATTTAGCCTGTTTAATTGTTAGTGACATAGTGATGCCTTTACTTTATTTCTTTTATTTTGTGATTATAGAGGAAACAAGGATTTCGCACTTCGTTTAGGTCTATGAAACAGATTCATTATAGTGTCTGATATTTAGTGCAAGAAGTATAATTTGTCAAATTTGTGGTATATTGTGACCGATTGAAGAACCTTTAGTTTTCACTGAACATCACCTTATCCTCATAATCTCTAGTTTCAACTGACTATATCACAAGAAACAACACCGACACTAGCACTGGCATGGTACTTGGATCTTATTAGGGTTCAAAGGCGGAGTCACTTGTCCTAATATTTTTGCCTTTTAAATCCATTTTATTAGGGACAAGCCCGATTACAACACCCCTTGATTCAAATACTCAAATACCTGTTTGTCTTCACAGGCCTCTGTGGTGGAGAAATACAAAAGGCCTTTGCCAAAATTAAGGAATACCACCCAAGATTCTGTCCGATATGAGGAGAGGCCTGCTTCTCCTGGAACCCTGAATGTATCACAGCTACGGCAAATCATCCTGCTGTATGAAGGCAAGGCTGAGGACCATGATGGCCCGATGGATATCTCTCAGATTGCTGAACGTTTTCGTGTTGATGTTACACAGGTTCAAAAGATTGTCCAGTTTGTTGCCTCGCCTCCCGAGGTCCAAAATAAAACAAAAAATGACCCTGAATGAATGACCCTATATATCATGTTTGTATTTGTGTTTTTAAAGTTTTTGTACAAGGAATATATTTTGTAGAAATGAGAAATTCTTGGCGACATATAGTGGATAAGGTAGTGAAATTTTGTTATACGTTGGTATATAGTATGTTGCATGGTAGGGTGATGCATTGCTGCCTACTTGATCGTTAGACATGGTTAAGTTTGAAAGAGAACTTCATTTTGAATCAATTTTGATCTGAAAATCCCTTTAAATTTGCTTGGTGTGTGTAAATTTTAAAGATATTCAGAGCATTTTAACACAGACACACTCTCACACACAATCATAAAGCTGTTCGAAAAATGACGCGGAATGAGTTCAAAACAATAATTTATATTTAGGTTTTCGTAATAATTTAACATATTTTTGAGTCTTATGAAGTTTGTTTTGATCAATCTCACAGATAAGTCGATGCTGGTAGATGGGTACTGCCCATCTGTCAACATCAATGGCGGTTAGGGGTGAGCAAACTTTCGGTTAAACCGAATTAACTGACCGAACCGACTCAATTCGGAAATTCGGTTCGGTTAATTCGAAAATTCGATTTTTGTGTTCAAAAATTTCGGTTAAATATCGGTTTTTTCGGTTCGATTTTTGGTTTTCTTAGAAGAAAATTCGGTTAATTCGGTTAACCGAATTATAAATAATTAAATTTTGAATTTTTTTATTAGGATTTATATATAATTTATAATATATTTTTAATGTGTATATATTTAATATTTACTTAATTTTTGTTATTTTAATTTTTTAAGCTTAATATATTTTTATAATGAAAAATTTATTATATTTCAATTATTAATTTTATAAAATTTCTTATTTTATAAATTTGTTTTAAAAAATCGGTTAATTCGGTCGGTATCCGAATTAACCGATTGTTAATTCGGTTCGATTAAATAAGTTTAAGCATAAATTCGGTTCGGTTCAAATAGCTTAAAAATAATTTGGTTAATTCGGTTCGGTCAATGTTACCCCTAATGGTGGTAGATCAATTTGCAGATCAAATCAATTGATCTGCAATTGATCTACCACCGTCCATCTGGCTACCCAAAGGGCAGCATGAACTCATCCCAATCTCACACAGTCACATGGTGAACAGAGCTTGATTGATAAGCAAGTAGTCTCTTGTCAGATGGACGAGTAATTTTGACAATATTTACAATAAAATGTAATGCTTTTTATATAAAAAATAATAATTTTTCATTGGTCTCAAATAAAAGATTTATTTTACAAAATTATCTCATGTCAACCATCTCATGGGAGTTTTTATGTTGATAAGTGGTTTTTATGCCAAGATTTGTGAATCATCTACAATTTTAATCTTTAATAACTTGGGTAATTATTTCCATGAAATAAAGATAATCATATTTAATAAAATCCATCATATTATTTTTAGAACCAATTTTAACCACAAGCGATAAAGAATAGTCTTGACTAAATAACTTTATTCTGTATGTAGTAATTTGCAACCCACATAATATTCGTCATAAAACCTACACATATATGCAGGGAAAAGTACACTTTTGGTCCTGTAATTTGCATATTTTTTATTTTTTGCCCTGTTAAAAGTAAATTTGCAATTTTAGTCCTGTAACTTGCATTCTTTTTTTATTTTTGATCATATTAAATTTGAATTCGCATTTTTAGTCCTGTAACTTTCATGAATTTTCATTTTAAGTCTTGTTAACATTGAATTTACAATTTTAGTCATGTAACTTGCATTTTTTTTTTCATTTTTAGTCCAATTTACATATAATTTTCATTTTTTATCTTGTAAGTTAATTCCATATATTTTAATTTGTAGTCATATTATTGATGAATTTATATTTTTTTATATTTTTATTCATAATATATTATGATTTACATATTTTAAAACTTTTAAAATTTAAATGAATTAACAAAACATGATTTTTATTTAAATAAATCAACAAAACATATATTGTAACCTCCATATATTTTTATTTTTAGTCATATTATATATCAAAACTAAACCCAAAAAACATGATTCACATTAGATTGATAGTTTTATTTATATTATGTATTTTATAAGATGATATTTAGTGTAAAATTGTTTTGAATAATTTTAGTTGAATTTTTGTTATTTAATTCATTTAAATTTTAAAAGATTTAAAATATTTAAATCATAATATATTATAAATAAAAATATAAAAAAAATATGAAATTTATGGAATTAAATATAAATTTATCGTTAATATAACTAAGAAAAAATATATAGAAGTTACAAGAAAAAAATGAAAATTCAATGTAAACAGGACTAAAAATGAAAAAAAAAATGCAAGTTACAGGACTAAAATTATAAATTCAATTTAACAAGACTTAAAATGAAAAAAGAATGCAAGTTACAGGACTAAAATTACAAAAGTATTTTTAACAAGACCAAAAATAAAAAATGCACAAATTATAGGACCAAAATTGTAATTATCTCTATACATGCATATGAGATATGGCTTTGTGTGTGTATTCATGAAAACAAAACAAATCAACTAATTATATATATTTCTCGGACAATGTTGTCATTTTTTAACCATAATATTATCTGTACGTATCTGGATACAATCTGCACAGGAGGCGACATAAACTCACAAAGCAAGATTTATCAGTGCTTTATTATCAGTCCCGATCCCCATAATATATGTATATTTTCGTGCATGTACCATGCATTAATTAGCAATGCGGGCCATCTTTTGCAACTTTGATTTCGACATATATAAAATATCTTGTCCCAAAATATCTTAGAGGTTCAACACTCCCAAGTTTTTCACTACACCTAATTACATATATTTGAATAGTTAGTTTTTTGTGAGACGATCAATTTTGTCTATATTTATAATAAAAAAAAATATTTTTAGCATAAAACGTAATAATTTTTATAAGTGGTTTAATTAAAAAATCCGTCCATCTCACAAAATTTATTTATTATATATATATTGTCTCACAAAAGTGCGCGCTTTTGTGTGTATACTTATGACAGCTCTCTTTCTTTAGTTAAATGAATAAATTTATATCTATTAAATTTTATGTGTTTTGTTTTGTTTTGGAAAAAAAAAATTTAATCTAACAAACTGATTATTACTTAAAAGTTGATAATCGAGTGCTTCTCGCTTTACATAACTCAACTTGAACAGTTGAACACACAAAGAATCAAAATTTGGCTTTTCCAAATTAAAGGGGGTTCACATTCACATGCGCTTGTACAAATATTGTGCTGTGTCATTTCATTAACTCTTTTTATATTTCCACTTTTACTCAACATAACAGCGAAGCATGTTGGATAAAGTGTGCAGGGTTTCCATTAGAATATATATTTCTTTTTCCCATTTGGATAAATTAATTGAAATAAAGTAGGAAGCTTGAATATATGCATTAATATTGGATGGATGACGTGGCATCTGGTGGTTTACTGAGTGGGATACAGAGTATCAAGAATCACCTAGGTGGCTACGGGACATTATAGAAAAATATTTGGCTCACGCCAACTCAACATACAACCCATATAAATTGCATATGTCCCATCTAATTTAAAATTCTTTATATTGTATTATTATATTATTATATATATATATATCAGTTCTATGCATGCATTTTGCGATAATTTGGGAGTTTTGTTGGAAATTGGGCAAACAAATGGGATGGAGAGTGCAGTGGTTCCTATTTAAAAGAATTTATTTGTCAAAATAGTTCAAGAATATAAATTTATCCTTTAGATATATTCAGTGGCGTACCCAGGATTTTTAACCAGGAAGGACGAACTCAACAAATTTAAAAATTTAATACAACGCAAATTATATAACAAATGTCATATATAATTAACTTCATATGTTTTTACAATAACACTTACCAAGATTTTATAATATGAAAATAATGAATAATACTCAATAAAAAAATGATGAATAATATATATATATTATCAACTGTCTCAAACACACATAGCTCAATATATGATATCAAACAATCATTTAACAATATATCATCTTCCAACCTATTACGAAGTGATGTTTTTATGATTTTTATTGCTGATAACACTATCTTTAGAGTTGCAAAAATAATAATAATGCTAAATTTAAAAGTAAATCTGTGCACCAAATGATATAATTGATTTTTTTATTGAACCATTCTTTTAGCAAGTTTGTTAATCTCAACAACTTCAGAGAACTAATTGTTATTTTCAAATGTAAAAAAATAAAGTTATCAAGTTGGTACTAAAATATCTTTAACTTGATGAAATCAGATGTATAATTAAAATAAATTTCTCTTATCACATTCAAGTCAAAAAGACTTTTCGTTTTCGATCTTTAAAAAATATGGGACAACAAAAAACATAATGTCAAATTTATTATATCCCAAAATAAATTTATTCTTATCTTATTTATCAAAGACTTTTTAATCAATATAAAATTATATTAATATTTTAGATATATATATATATATACATAAATAGTACTAAGTTTTTATTAAAAATAATTTCAAAGAGGCAGTTACAATTAAATTTATATTTAATAATGATATTATGTATATAGTATTAAATTTTTTTAAAATTTAGGGGGAGGGGCGATCGCACCTTTTCGGGACCATGTAGGTCCGCCACTGGATATATTACAGCATTTTTGGTACGATCTATATATATTTTTTGTGACATTGATCGGAAATTTCGCGCTACTCTTAGGATATTTTCCATCCAATGACAACTTATAATTGGAAGACCTACCATTAGTGCATTTTGTTTCAAAAAGTGATACACACGTTAATGGTTTTTTCTATGATCTTCATGTAATGCGGTAAACTTTCTACCATTAGTTTCTAAGATTAAAAATGAGCTCTCCATGAATATAAGTGAGGCCTGTGTAATCTAATGATTTTTTTTTAACAAACCTGTAAATTTATTTATAACGGACGTGTTATATCGTTTATTACAAGATTATTCATCCAAAAAGAAAATCCCTAGACTCCCAAAAGAAGGGAGTCGGGAAGAAGAAACAAAAGCGGCGAGAGCATCATGAGCTACTTGATTTGTAATCTAATAATTTTAAGATTACCGAATTAGGTTTTAATAATTTTATGAGAACAAGTCTTAGCTAGCTAGCTAGCTAGCTAGCCAGCATATATATGAGCATTGAGCCTCCATTCAATCCGAGTCCTTTTATTAATGTCAATTCACTTACTTATCCCAATCAATTTCGTCTTATTTTTATCATATTATTTATATATTTATTAATAAATAATTTTACATCAATTAAATCAAATAAATTATAATTTATCCATCAAATCAAATAATGTATTAACTATTTTTTTCTTATTTATTTTTAATTTACATTATATTACTTATCTATGGATTACTTATCCTATCACTCAAACCAAACGGTGCCAAAAAAAGTTGTATTTAGATTAAATGATTTGATTTCGAGCGAAAAATTTGAATAAAATACTTGAAATTATATTAATCATGAATGTATTTCAATCAATTATAATTACCATTATATTTACATGAGTAATTTTCGCATGAGTTCTTATCACATTCCATCTCATGTACGACTTAGATAGCCTTTAATTAAGTATGGGGAATTAAGGATATTTCGTGGTTAATTATTATTTTTAAAAACAATTACATATCGCATTCAATTAGCTAGATCACAAAGTTTTACATGGGCAAGATTTAGAAGATATATAAGACCCACCCTCCACTCATGTCAGACCCTAAAATCATAAAATGATGCACTTTATAGTTTAAATGGTTTTCATGTTTATATAGTTCACGCATATTTAATAATGAGAAATGTACATTTATTTTCTCTATATTTCATGAAATCGTCTCATAAATCAATTTAATGATACAGATCTCCAACTAGATTTGATTCATAAAAATTATTATTTTTTATTTCAAAATCTAAATTTTCTTTATAAATATAAATTGAGTTCATCCGTCTGATAAACAACAAAGAATCTAATTAGATATCCTGCAGCTATTCCTTTTAGGCCAAACGTTTGACCGCATCTATCACTATACGAACAAAGCTACATAGCATTATCAAATGCGTGTGTATTCTTCATTTACACGTCAACTATTCCAATGGATTAGGTAACTATTCTATGTGTATATATAGGTGGTCCAAATAGAATTAAAATTCGAATTTACAACGATTTGTCGTTTTACTCAAAACTATGATTTACAGTAACAATGATATTTCAGTATCTTAAATCGTACAACAGTAATTAACGTTCATGAACTTAATTAATTTGTACATGAACACAATTAGATATTATGTGTAATATATTGTTATTATAATTATGTGATTGGGATAATTTGAGGGGATGGGGTGGGTCCAAAACCAAAATCTTTGTCTTGACAAGAACAATGTTGGACATTGGTCGGGTCAGGCCCGGTCATAGGACCCTAGAAAAAAATTTTCTATTATTTGGAAAATTTGCATCCAATGAACCCTACAATAAGGCCATCACACTTCACATTTTTGGGATAAATTCAAAAGCCAAGAATCTTGCTTGCAACCCCATGTGTTTCTCCCCATTGTTTCTTGATATTTTCGTTAAGTGTCATTAGAATTTCATCGAATTTTTTTTGATATATCGAATTGAAAAAGTTATAATTATCCAATGCATGATCGTCGATCAACTTGTGTAACAGTCGATAGATTGGACGTAAATTAATTTAAGTGTATAATACTAAATTAATAGATCGATCTATCCATGTAGAGCAGAGCGACCATATATAATGATCAAAATTCACCATGAATTATGGCAATCCCTTTTCTTTGGCCCTACCAATTGACCAATTCTTGAACTTGTACGTATTTTCCAAATCAGTCTGTTGTCTGAATCGAGCTATCTGGCTACGACATCATGTTTGGGTTTTACACCAACATTTATATGCTAATAAAATATAATAAACACGTTGCTTCGCCCTCACCAGAGTTTCGGTATAGATATACTCAACATGAATTAAGACCCTCTAAAAATTTTAACATTTTATATTTAATTAATAATTTTTCCAGCTGATGACCAATCATATCCTATTGTAATTTTCAGGCTAAAAGAAATCCCATAATCTATAATTCTCTCGAAAAATCCTTAGATCATAAATGTCAACTGTTACAATCCTTAAGATACCCAATATTCTCAGATAAATTCTTGCACTGCCGACAGTGTCTTTTTCTCTTAGCCTCTCTTTTTAAATAATGGAAATTATTTCAGACGACTAGAATTTTCAAGTATTTTGAAAGATTCCTTCATCCTCCTAATGGACGGGCTCAATTTATAAAGAATCGAATATATAAAGACGACGTCGGATTCTTCTCAATCCGATCCTAATATCAGTTTTTTTTCCCACATATTCTAGACGTTCAACAACTTAATTTGATTAATATAAGATTTTAGATCGATATATTTCAAATCCATAAATTTCAAATATATTTTGTTGTTTGAGAAGGAATATCATAAGCTTCAAATACAATCCTTACATGTTTATATACGCAAAAACTCTAGTGAAACGATCTCAATGGTAAATTTTGTGAGACGAATCTCTTAATTGGGTCACACATGATAATGTCTCATTGGTAAATTCTGTGAGACGAATATCCTAATTGGGTCACTTGTGAATCATGATAATGTTTACTTAGTATGCCAGAAGTATAACTCTTTATTGTAAATATGGATAAGATTGACTCGTTATCCGTGAGATCGTCTCACAAGATACCAACTCATTTATATAATATTTATGTTAATTTGGATGAATTTCAGTCCACTTAATAATAGTATCATTTACAATTTGTTCTACTTTTATATCTAAATTTTGATCAATTGTTCCATTCTAAACAATAAAATCATAATCAAAATATATAGATTTCAAATCCTTTACTCTAAATTTACTTTAGAGTAAAAGGTTTAATTATAACTACTTACAAAACTTAGGTAAAGTTTGACCAATCATGATTCAAAGGAATTATATTTGGACTCTCCCAGGGGTTGATGCATCTTGAGTCTTGACCATGCGCCCGTACCCGTACCCGTTTCATGTGGGCCCAATCTATCCACAACTTCAACCCGGCCCACAATTACGTGCCAAAATAGTTTCTCCATATTTACCAGATAGATGTAGAAGACGAGCAGAACAAAAGAAATGTATATAACATAAAATTAGTTTTTAGCCCTCTAATTTATTATTATTATTATTTTTTTAAAATAACATTCAATTTTTTAAAATATACATGGGGGTTGGAGAATTAATTAAGTGAGATTTTGAGTCTCGTGTATATAAAATTTACTTGACTGTCATACTTGGTATTGGTGCCATCCACCATGACAAAGTTGCTAGCTAGCATCTCCTACTATATATATATATATAAACTCATGCACCTTCTATATATATCTTGAAATCCCATATATCTCCAAAAAAGCCAAGGAAAAACACATCCGATATATATATACATGTCTGGTGTTTGGTTTTTCAAGAATGGTGTGGTCCGGCTAGTCGAAAACATCGGCGACTGCCGGAAAACCCTAGTTCATGTCCCCTCCGACGAGGTGATTACATCGTACGGTGTCTTGGAAAGGAAACTTTTGTCACTCGGTTGGGAGAGGTACTACCTCGGGGATCCGGAGTTGCTCCAGTTCCATAAGAGATCCACGATTCACCTCATCTCGCTCCCCAAAGACTTCAACAAGCTCAAATCAATGCACATGTACGATATTGTTGTCAAGAATCGCAACGAATTCGAAGTTAGAGATGTGTTACAACCGCAGTGAATCCGTTGAGTGTAATAATACTGCGTGTTACGTTATGTATGTTTCTTCCCTATAATTAATCTTTGTTTGAAGTTGAGTGATCGATGGTACGGTGAAGTGTTCTGCATATAAAGAGGGGTAATGTGTGGTATCATACATTAGAATATGAGGCTAAATTAATTGCCTAGTATATATATATATATATTGATGTATTGTATTATATATATATTAATGTATTTTAGATAGCTAGACTAGATGTTTTGGGACGGATAGTGCGTACGTAGCCAAGATATTTTGCTTCTTTTTTTTTTTTCCTCCCTTTGTCTTTGCACTTTTTGAAATAGTTTCTGATATATAATGTGGTCGCATGAGGATGGGATTTAACCCAAAAAAATAATAATAATAAATAAATAAAAAATTGAGTTTGATTACTATAATTAGTTGAGTTGAAATTAAATAAGGCCAATTTTGTTCATGAATTTAAGTCCGAAAGAATATTAGAGCGGTCAAAACAGGCTTGTTTGTCAATTTTTTTCTGCTTTGCCACATAATATAGGTGTGCCGAGTTGAAAATTTTTTGATATGTCAAACTAGCGGACAATACTAACTGAGATGAAGCACATCATGTGGAAAATATATTAATGTTGATTTTAGTATTTTCAAAATATACTAATTAATATCTTATACTTTATT
Organism: Henckelia pumila; assembly: GCF_033568475.1. Lineage (NCBI taxonomy): Eukaryota > Viridiplantae > Streptophyta > Magnoliopsida > Lamiales > Gesneriaceae > Henckelia > Henckelia pumila. The sequence goes on along the minus strand of NC_133123.1, from coordinate 6,861,104 downwards.
TCAATTTATACGAAAAAGTAAATAAAATACTACTTAAAATTTTATAATCGCTGTTTGATTGGTAATTTTTTTTTTATGAAATCTAATAAAAGTAAAAGGAGGTATCATTGTGATACTCTATATATACTCGGTGATTGAACTCGACTTTCTACAAGGGTACATGTTTAATTAGTATCAAGATAATTAATATACGGTTTTAAAAAAATTATATATTTACATACATAAGATATCTAAATTTTCTTCTTTCTTTCTTTCCTACCTTTTTTTTTTTTTTTTTTTTTCCTTTTGTTTTAGCCCAACTTTCATAAAGATTTATGAAAAAGTATGAGTTGACGTATATTTTTCCGCCTTTTTGTCGAGAATGATTTTCTCTTATGTGTTTTTTGTTTAATTGTACATATCCATCCATCCATCGATAATGTTGGTATCTCTTTAAATCTTCTTTCCTTTCTTATTTCCCTACGTACGATAATACTATAGCTTTTTTAGATAGTCTCATAGATATATATCCATGAGAATTAACATGATTTATATAAAGTAAAAGTTAATATATTTGTCATAAAAAAATATTGGTTTTCCATGTTCGGATTAAGTATATAGGATTTTCGTCTCAGAAAATTAATCTGTGAGATGATCTCACCAGAATTTTGGTTAACTCTAAAAAAACATTTAAATTACTATACATTTTTAATCTTAAAAACAGAGGATATATAAATACATCTTCATTATATGTTTTGTGAAGGGGGTGAAGACATGTCATGAACTTGTAAGATATTGGACTCGAAAAACACTGTGGCGTACCCACTAACCAATTGGCCCAAACACGATCAATTATTGTCTTCCATTATGTATACACTCATGTTTTTAATTAATTTGATGTATAACTGCGAATAGGGCTGTCATACCGGATCAAAATACCGAGTTTTTGGCATACCGTATCGAAATTTTTTCGATATACAGAAATTTTTTCAGTATACCTAATTTTTTTTCAGTATCTATACGATATCAATATGAATTTTTTCCATACCAAAATTTTAGAATTTAAGTATCGGTATCTAGGGGTGGGTTTTCGGTATACCGTAACAAAAATATCGGTATAAAAAAAATTCATACCGGTACCGATACCAAAATTTTGAAATTTTGGTATGAAAAAAATTCGGAAAAAGATCTTTTGCTATGGAGAGAGAAACATCACAGGATACCGTGCATTAAAATATACATGATTTCAATATTTCATGTGTGTAATTAATTAAATAATTAATTATTTAATCATGTGATATGAATTACAGAAGTCTATATATTGCACAGTATTCTGTGTTGTTTCTCTCTCCACAGTAGAGGATCCAGATCCAAAAAATTCATATTGATACCGTATAGATACCGAAAAAAAAATCATTTTACTGAAAAAATGTTTATATATCAAAAACATTTCGGTACGGTATGCCGAAAATTCGGTATTTCTGTTCGGTATCCCAGCCTTATCAGTATCGATATGAATTTTTTTCATACCAATATTTTTGATACGTTATACCAAAAAACCAACACTAACTGCGAATCAGTTTAGACATACACACCGTTTCACATCAGAGATTTTGTTTTACATTCGACTCTGTTTGGCTCGTAGGATAAAATAATTTATATAAAAATATTATATGGATGAGTAATATGAATCGTAAAAATTGATAGACATAAACAGTTTCTATGGTGTAAATATGCATTTACTTATTATATAGTGTTTAACGTGTTGGTTGAACAATTCATACTCATCTTGTCAATGATGCTATACGGAACAGTATCATATAGTAAATACTATGGTTTATTTGTGTAAGACATCAATGGAGCTGCAACGGGGTCATATTAATCTCATTTGACGCATTGCTTAATTTAATAAGTTTTTTTTTTAAAATTACGTCAGAAAAAAAGTTAGATTTTTTAATGCAATTTTACTTTGTTCGAAAAATTAATTTTCAATGGTTTCATATTCTAATCCAGAAATGTTTAATGTTTCCAATAAACTAATTTTTTCTAATCACTATTTTAAATTTTTTTCATGAATTGCCTTTAAACACGGCTTGAAGAATTTTCTTCTCACACGCGCGCATTATTTTTATTTATAACCCTTAGAGCTTGGATATGTAACAAAAAAATTTAAACAATATTAATTTATAATAATCATATAACCAATGGGGAAAGAAAACGTTTTGATTGTAAAAATCAATAATAATGTACAAAAAATCCAAGGATGTCTTATTTACATTGTGATCTTTTGGGGGTGAAATGGAATTATGTACATTGTGATCTTTTGGGGTGAAATGGAAATAGTTACTTTGCTGTCCAAAAAAAAAAATCATGTTCCAAAAATATATTACAAACAAACAAATTTTCAACGTCAAATATAAAAATATATTTAAATATGAAGGAATTAATTTTTAATGTACATCCACGATCAGCTTTAATGAGAATGGACTTTCGTGGCCCACAAGGGCATAGGCGAGTTGGTAAGGCCTGAGGTGACGTGGAAAAAAATTCCTCAGCGTTGTGGGTTCGATCCTCGTGTGGAACATATTTCTTGCTGAAATATTGTGGGGGTATGCTCTAGGGATTGGGCCATGTGCTCCCTCCTTCAGGTCTCTGCCACTCGTGCACATCCATCGATTTACCCTCCGCATGAGCCAATGGGCCTCTAACTCATGTGAAATGGGGTCCCTTCGAGGTCAACCCTTTTAAAAAGAATGGACTTCCGTGGCCACCCAACCATTTTACCCAATAATTAATTTAAACTCGGAACCCAAAAGCCCCGGAACAAGTTTAATGATCTAATTGAATTATTTTATGTCGGCATTTTGTCCCCCAATTTATAGCATTTTTATTATTTATTTTTATTATATTATTATCATGAGAGTGTTATTTACTTAATTACGCTCTAAAAAAATTTAATAATACTCCACATTATCTATTTAATTATATACTACACAATAATACACTTTTAATTATTTTGTTATATAATATAACGTATTTATTTACCTTAAATAACTTACTTACTTCATTTCTGTATGCCAATAAATAACTCAAAAAAATCTAAATTAATCTGGATAGTATACCCAAGTTTTAGTAGGAATATAAAAATATAGTCAATTTTATTATAGAAAAACATTAAATATCTAGATGTAAAAAATTTTGATTGTCACAATATTATATATAAAAATATGTCTCTTATTCAAAATTATATTTTAAAATAAATATTATATCATAATTATTTATCAATATTATTGGTTGATAATGCTGTTGAAATAATACTTTTATGTTAAAAAAATTATGTTTTGAATATGTTATATATAATGTATAAATATAATAAAAACTAACTGATATTCTTAATTTTAATATTTATGTTATTTTATATTTTACTTCAAGATTTAATACGAATTTTATAATTCAAAATTTTTGCACTTCAATATTTTTATATATATTTTGGTAGATTCCTGCTAAAACTAAGGATAAAATATTTTATACTAAAGTCATATTTATTTAATTTTCTTTTCTTTTCTTTTCGTATATGAAAAAATATATGCATGAATGAATTTTAAAGATATTAAAGTTTTATTTAACGACGTACGCAAAATCTGCAATTAAATCTTTTCATGTATAAATCCAAATGTCATAATATAAAGAAAATAAATACAAGGGTATTTTTTTCTAGTAATAATTAATAAAATAAGTAAGGTAAAATGTCATTAATATTTTTTTGAATGTCAATAATAATAATATTATTATTATTATTATTATTTATTTTGTTGTAGTTGTTGATTTGACAATTCCATCGTTGATAAAAGTAGGATGGTCCAAACACATGCACGGAAATTATTTAAAGTTAACGATAACTATTATTTCATTTCTTCTATTTTATGGGACAGAGAACTGGACTACGACTCCAACCTCGTTTACTTGGACTCTTGCCACTTTTGAAATGTTTTATTATCATGTTATATTTATATTTGAGAGCGCATTGGATAAACCATCTAACATAACAATAAATCGCATTGAAAAAACTCTGCGCGCTATAGACTCGTGACTCATTTGAAAAAATGTTGATCATAAAAATAACGAACACATGACTATTTTTGTTCTACGTTCGCATACTTTGACAATTCATACGGTCGGTCATGAACTATAGTTTTTATTGTGATAATATAAAAACAGAGAGAGAACGAGATAGTCAGTTGCTTGTTCCAACTGCCAATCAGATTTAATGCCAACTACCAAAGTGTTGTCTTTAATTGTGTATGAAAGTCGACCAGGCATAAAATTAATATGAAAAATTATTCAAAAATTTAAATTTGTATGTTGTTTTATCTACTGTTAAATAATTAACTCTCAAATATTATGTCTTTTTATTAAATAATATTTAGCAGTTTTAATTTTTTTAAAAAATAAATAAGATGTTGTGATAATAGATAAATCAAAAATAATTTAATTATTCAAAACTCTTTCACCTTATGATCTCTTATAACAGTCTCACAAATCTTTATTTGTGATGTGAATTAAATTACTCATATTTACAAGAAAATAATATTATTTTACATGGTTCAAATAAAATATATGTTTCATAAAATTGAATCATAAGACCGCAAATTTTTGTGCGATTAAGGGCAACGACAGTAGCCGGATAATGATGTTTGCATTTATTGGAGAAATTTAAAGTTGATTTTAAAAGTTGATTGACACTAATAGTCAGGAATATTCTAAAACGAGAATAAGGTGTACAATTTCTGTTTTCGGAACTCTTTTCTTTTTATATATATATATATATATATATATATATATATATATATATATATATATATATATATGTAATTTTCAGCTGCCCAACCATTCCTGCCCAACTCGTTTCCGACTACTAAAACCCAAGTAGTTTTTTTTTAAAAAAAAAATTTGTATCACTAAAACTCACTACCGGGTTTTAGTTGTCGGGGACGAGTTGAGCATCATTGGTTGGACAGCTGAAAATTTCTATATATATATATAATTTTGATATGGTGAGCGCGCAATCACCCTGTATACTTATGTGTGCATTAGTTGATGTGGTGTTCACCTATTGGCTGTAGAAGATGTCACGTCATCGATGCACACGTAAGTACAAACAGGGCCGATCCTAACAATTCTTGGGCCTGAGTCCAACGTTAAAAATAGACCCCCTAAATCATAATGTGCGTTCTTATTATTTTAGATTAATAAAAAAAAAATTCGATTTAAACAATGTGTAATGATCAAAATATTTCTATTTTAATTGAGTAATAAGATCAAACAGTAAAAAAATGATCACTATAAAACAACTCGTCTGACAGTTTAGAGCTAACACATTAATCAAATTGTTCAGTAATTTTTTTTTTCTCAATTAGTAGTATAAACACTTCATTCAATATTTTCTTATGACATGATTTATTGAAAAAATGTTTTGATGAACTTTAAATTTGAGAAAATTTGTTTTGCACTTACTACTCTAACAAGTATAATCAACAAGTATAAGTCATGTGATCATTTGAGAAATATGCATCTATTTTTTTCAAGTAATTTACTACATTAATTGCTGATTTTGCTATTGGTAATGAAACTTAAAGAATGTCAACTCCGAAAATAAATCGTCTCCATTAATATCAGACAACCCCTATGAGTCAAAAAATATGTATTTATATTGGTTCAGTTACACTACTATATAATAAATTTAGGAAATAAAAAAAGTTTTTTGTTTATATTGGGAATGGAAAAAATAATTTATATTGAGAAAAAATTATCAAGAGACATAAGAATAATAAACTTCATAAATAAATTTATCAATTGACCCAAAAATAATAAAATAGTTTATACTAGGCCGTAGGCAAAAAAAAAAAAAAATTTCCTGGGTGATAATGAAAAAAGCCCAAAAATAATAAATTTATATTGGATCAATTCACTTTAATATAATAAATTTTTTTCAAAATTATTGGCCCCAAAAAAAAATAGGCCCGGCCGACTCTTATGCCTCCAAATAAGAACGGCCCTGAGTACAAATAAGTGTGTGTATATATACACACACAAGTACTGATATTGATGAATAAGGTACTTACCTTGTTTTTACAATCAGCACAAAAAACTCGAAAAATAAAATAATAAAAATTGGCAAGTAGAAGGTAGAAGTAGAATCATCAGTGTAAAATTCGTGGGCACACGCTGTGTGCTGTAATTTATTTATTTATTTATTTTGAAATGATTGAATCAATTTTTGAAATTAAAATGATAAAACATAATATCTAATGAAACCATCGCTGGTAGTAACTTAAAATAATGCTAACAACACAATGATATTTATAAATATTATATCGTGGAATTTGTATCAATGTATACTAAAATTTGAAAAATAAATTTTTGTATTGTATTTTTATGATGTCAAAATTGTTGTACGATTTTATTTTATTTTTGACAAGAATTGTTTTACAATTTTCATTATAACACGACACCAATTTGTTAGTACAGAGTAGCCATGCATTATTCATAGTATAATAGATATTTTTATGCAAATAAAATCATTTGACATTGTCGTATTTAGATACTTAATTAACTTAAATAAATTGTATTTATTTATATTGTGATTTGTGATGTATACATCTTCACTTTTATTTATTTATTTATTTATTGTTTTTTAGAAAGTCAGCATCTGCGCATTAAGTCAAGGTACCTAAGTAGTCTAATATGGCAACAAATATTTTTAAGAAAATAACAGAATCATTGGATCACTCTAGAAACTTGCCAAGTCAAAGTTGAGCCTAGTTTTCGTACGCTGTCCGTTCACAATTATAAATTGGAGGAAATAGGAATGACGACTTTACATATTCCACTGATAAAATTAAAATCTTAAATAAAAATCATAAAGAAAAATTTCAGTAAGTCGTCTCCGTTTGTTCGTTCGTCTTTCAGATGATAATTAAGCATTAGCCATTAGGTAGACCGTAGACTAATCAAATATAATTATATATATATATATATATATATATATATATGTTTGTCCGTGATACAGATCAATACGATCCAAAATTCTTTTGACTTAAAAAATAATATAAGAATCATTGGATAAATCTCAAATATCCCATAATTAATGTAACATTTTCAAACGATATCCATCGAGGCTACTCTTTTTATTTTCTCGAGGTGAGGGGTGAGGCCGTGAGAGTGAGTGATACTCGATCACTACAAATTTGAAGGTCTGTATTTGAGATCCGAATCCAACTCGAGCCCAAAATTTCAAGTTTGGAGTAAATCTAAAACCAAGAAAAGAATGTTAGAAGGGCCGAGAGGATGTCCTTGTGTAGCTCCTTTGATGCTCAAATTAGAGACATGAACAAATAAGTAAATAGAGGAGCTTTGACACCTCTCGAAATAAAAGCAATGAATTACCAACGAAGTAAGCAAACCCGATATTTATAGGAGTAAATGTTGGGGATTACGTGTGTGTAACTCACGCACTATTATCCGCTCGTCCTCCTAAGGCAATTCAAGGTGTAACCTCACCCTTGAGGCAAGATTAAAGGCTCGCCCACCTTAGGGAGGCTCTACTCTAGTTACTCTCATCATCATCCTCAACTCCTCAACGGCTCGGCTCATCCCACCTCCTATGCTCCCCAACTCCTAGCTAAACTCGTCCTTAGACTCCTTAGTATCTCATCACCTTCCAAACTCTCGAGCTTATCTCTAACTCTTTAGCCGTCTCTTAGCTCATCTTCACATCTTATCACTTTTTTTGTCTACAACTGGCACAAATCCAACTTCAACATGACTCGACTACACCACCTACCCTCATGGGCCAACATTATCATTTAGAGCTGGACCCGACGAGCCTTGTTTTTTTTTTTTTTGTTATGACTCTAATTGGGCCTAAACACATGATGAACCAATTCATGAGATATCATTGGATTTATTATAATTCTATTTCGAACTTGATATCTTATTATAATATTGAAATCTTGATGACAGGTGTGTCATAAGTCATAACTCATAATTCATCATCGGGGCCAACCCATTTCAACAACGATATGGTAAAGCTTAATTGATTATTTACCTTATAGCTAGGTACGAATATATTGTAAGTGGAATTTATTAATGTACCTTTACATGCAAGGCCATATAACCCGACTAAAAAAGAACCACAACTGAATTCACATTCGTTTACTTGATACAAAATAATTCTATACGTCAACACTTGCACAAATTTTATTCAACGACATATTTTTCCATATGTATTCAAAAATTCAATAATTTGCACGACATATATGTATTATGTGTTTTTTTTAGGTGAAGTAAATGTAGAGCGCCATAATTCACAACAAATATAGGCTTACAAAAAGTTTTTTTTAAAAAAAAAAAAAGGAAAGGGGAAGAAGGGCTAAACCTAACTTGTAACTTATAATTTCATGTTCGTGTTATCTATTGACTATCTTTTGTTAAATGGATTGCAAGTCTCGGTTATTTTTTTTTATTTTAAAAAAGAAGAAGAATATACACCACCTATCTCCTTAAAAATTATATTTTCAGTTCTAAATATTATAACTTTTTTTTTATTTTGATTATGTTATCATTCAACTCAAAATATTAATTCATTGATTAGCAAAATCGTACCTAGAGATGGCAACGGGGCGGGTTTTGCCGAACCCAAGACCCGCCCCGTCAAGAAAAATAGGACCCGAACCCGAACCCGCCTCTTTTTTGGACCCGCCCCGCCCCGCCTCAAAACTCGGCGGGTCCAACCCGGGTTTGGATCCGAACCCGTTAATATTATATTTTTTTAAAAAAACTTAAATAAATTATTATTTATAATATAAAATATATTTACATGCATTTATATATTTTTATTTATTTTATATGAAATGTATATATATAATCTATTACCTTATATATATTTTAAATATATATATATATATATATACTACGTACTACAGAGTTTTGCTATCCTACTCATCTACCGTGCCCATATAATGTGTCAATCATGAGGTGTCACTCAACTATTGGACGCACAATTCATCAGATCCAATAGTTGAGTGCCACCTCATGGTGGACACATTAGATGGGCACGGTGAGTGGGCAGAATAGCAAAATTGACGTACTACATATTGTATATATATAATTATATAGTATATTATTATTATATATATATATTTACAGTATATTATTATTTTATATAGTATATTATTATTATATTATATATATTAAATATGTATAATATATTTTATATAAATATATATATATATACGGGGCGGGTCCGGAGCGGGTCCACCAAAACCCGAGATCCATCCCGAACCCGTATCTGGACCCGTTGACTGGACCCGCCCGCCCCGAAATCCGTTTGACCGAGTTTGAACCCGCCCCATTCGGAGCGGGTTTAGCACGGGGTCGGGTTTAAACCCAGCCCATTGCCATCCTTAATCGTACCGAAACCGCGGCCTCCGAACATTGGTGTTTCGCACCAATATCTCTGGTCGTTTTCTAAATTTTTTCCACGCCAACATGCATGTGTCTACACCGCCGAATAATATTTTAAGGCTAAATAATAAGCATCCAATTACTTATATATATATATATATATTACTATTATTATGCAAGATACTCTTAGTTAGTCTTTTGGTATGCCAAAATATTAAAATATATTTTAAAAAAACATACACATACTAAAAATGCTTCTCCCCACTATCTTCATTTCTTTTCTTTTCTTCTATTTTTTATTTAATTATTTATATTTTATATATAATACAATCATTATATTTATCTATTTTCAAATTCCAAATTATTTGAAAAAAAACTAATGAAATAGGAAATACCTAATAGAAAAAATGGTGTTTTAACTACTTAGGGTGATCATTCTTAACAAAAAAAATTTTTATTGCTAGAAATTTATTAAATTTTTTTTATTGAAATTAAATATAAAAAAAACTTTCATCACACACATCATGTGTGCAAATATGCTAGTATATATTATTTTTCACTTTTATCATATATTTATTAAATTTTAATTCATTATTTTGTGTGTGTGTGTGTGTTTTTTTTTTTTTTTCAATTTTAGTATTTTTCACGTGGTGTTGATGCAACATCGATATGGTGTTTGGTGTTTATAGCGTTATGTCGACATTCATACTACAAAAATATTGACATTTTCAAGAAATTAAATATACATTATCAGAACTGGATTTTGATGTAATTTGATGTTTGATGTATTTGTACTAAAAAAGAACTGGAATTTATCAATATTAAAAGCCAAAATGACACACACACACACACACACACACACACACACACGTCGCATATTAAGTGATGAAAATGTGCGACAATATTAGAGTTACCAATTTCCAACGATGACTATTGATTTCGCTCTTTTGACTTGAGGTTTATACGCTATATATTTTCTAAAACTTTCTTTTTGAGTGTGATATATAAAAGAAAAAAATTTAAAAACTTTATGTTCGAGGGCCACATACATCTGTCGATATTATTAACGAAATCAAATTAACTTAATAAAACTCCTAATTTTTTGTTATTTTATATTTAATTTTTAAAATTTTAATTTAAAGTTCACAAGTATTTTTTAAAACTAATTTTTTTAAAAAAATTTAATACGAGAAAAATTGAGGTAAAATAAATTAAGAATTAATGTTTTAGTTTTATAAAAAATGCTCATACTTTCTATACATGAAAAAATAATTCAATTTAATAAAGACTTAATAATAGACATTAAAATTGTCTCAATTAAAAAAGATTGAAGACGTGTTAATTAATGCATGAGTTCAAGAAAAATAAATAAAAATCATTAATCCATGAGTCCAAAACAAATAAATTAAAAAACTATACAAAGAAAGTAGTAATTCAATTTAATAAAGGTTTAATAATAGATATTAAAATTGTCTCAATTAAAAAAGATTGAGATGTGTCAATTAATCCATTAGTCCAAGATAAATAAATAAAAAAAAACATTAATCTATGAGTTCAAAAAAAAAAAAAAGACAAATAAATTAAAAAAAATTTTAAAAAAATGAAATTTTGGGGAAGGAGGTTTCGAACCGTGGCCCATTTCCAAAATAAAATGGTGCATGCCATCTAGTCTAGACTAAAGACGTAATTGTTGAATTTGATAGTTATTAAACTTCATATACGTACTTTATAAAAATATTCATACATAATACTAAAACATTTTAAAATTTTCGGGGTGCCTGGCCCCCCCCGAGTCCTTACGTAGATCCGCCCATGTATATATGAGAATTTTTTAGCTGCTCAACCATGTTTTTTCATTTCGTCCGCGACACTAAAACCCGGTAATGAAAAAAAAAAAAAACAAAACCACAAAAATCTGGTACCGGGTTTAATGGTTGCGGACGAAGTGGAAAAACATGATTGACAGCTGAATATATACACATATCAAAATTTCAATTTTCTCAATTTCCAATGTCGCTAGTGCATCGGATTAATAGACTAATCTCAGCGAATGCATAGCTTGTCGTTTTGATATTTCTGATCGGACTTGGCTCACGTTGATTTTTAAATTTTTATTCTATCTTACGTAAATTTTGTACGAACATTATATGAATTTGGTAATTAATATATTTAAAAATATTGATTAGAAGCTACTAAACATTAATCATCTTTGTAATTATGATGTAAAATGTATCAATTTGGAATAGGTTGACCGGCTCAGAGAGAAATTTTAAAATTATCGCTGTTCTTAATTTATTATTATTGTTTGATTTGTTTCAACTATACTACCACCAAATCATATTTATTGTAATTTAATAATATTAAAATATCATTATTAACATTGTTGGAAAAATTGTTTGACAATTGTTGTTGGAATAAAGGTGGTGAATGAGACATTGATGCTCATAGTCTCACATTGATAAAATGTGGCAATAAATGTTTACATATATAGCCTAAATTGAGACAATGAGTTGGGGTCCCAAGGGGTACCCATGTTTGTTAAAGAGAGCGAACCTAGACTATGCTAGGTTCGAACCATTAGCCACACGCGCGCGCGCCGCCGCCGTCAGGCCGGCTCGGCACGGGCGTGGGCTGGGCTTTGACATGAACCAATGCGTCTGAAGTGATGCAACCCATCAAGGCAGCCTTCCAACGTCTATAAATATACCTCTCCCCATTCATTCCAACTCGCTCATTTCTGAGTTCTCTTTTCTTCTCTTGCATACTCATATCGAGTCTGAGTTTCTTAAACACTTGAAAGTGTTCGTAGTGCTTCCATTTTGTAGTGCTACTAATCGAAGTTGGAGATAGCGTTCTATCTTGGGAGACACTTTGATCAACCCGTAAGCACCTAGGCGGGCAAATTTGTCTTAAAGATAGAGAGTTAAACTCTAGGCTCGCTATATATTGTATTGCTGTGTGCATGCTGTTGAAAGATCAATAACAAGTTTAAGACAAATTTCGTATGATGGCTACTGATCCTTCTGCCAAAGTCACGCCGCCCTCTGTTACGCCCCCACCACCGCCCCCTATTACGCTGCCACTTGTTACAACGGCTGTTGTCACGGCCCCTGCTGCTTCTAATGCGCATGCCGAGAGACCTGAGAAGTTCTCCGATACTGACTTCAAGACATGGCAGCAGAAGATGTTGTTTTACCTCACTACACTTCATCTTGCGAGGTTTTTGAAGGAAGTGGTTGCTGTTCCAGCACCAAATGCTGACACACAAGCAAGATCTGCTTTCGATGCATGGTCTCACAGTGACTTCTTGTGTCGGAACTATATACTGAATGAGTTGGATAATACGCTGTACAACGTATACTCTGCAACCAAGACTGCTAAGGAACTGTGGGAATCCTTGGAGAAGAAATATAAGACCGAGGATGTTGGCACAAAGAAATTTGTAGTCGGAAAGTTTCTTGACTTCAAAATGGTTGATACCAAGACGGTGATTAGCCAAGTGCAAGAGTTCCAAATCATACTCCATGATATAATGGCTGAAAGGATGATGATCAGTGAATCCTTCCAATTTGCTTCGCTGATTGAAAAGCTACCACCTTTATGGAAAGAATTCAAAAATTATCTGAAGCATAAACGCAAGGAAATGGGGCTCGAGGACTTGATCGTTAGACTGCGAATTGAGGAAGACAATCGCAAAGCGGAGATGAAAACTGGTAAGATGCCGATGGAAGCAAAGGCAAACTTGGTGGAACCAAATGCTACGAAGAAAAGGAAACATTTTGGGAAAGATGTGAAGCAAGGGAAGAACAAAAAATGGAAAGAAACATGTTGGAACTGTGGGAAGACGAACCACAAGGCCAAGGATTGTCGCTTACCAAAGAAGGACGATCAGTATCGAGCAAATGTTGTTCAACACAAATCTGTGCCTATTGACTTGTCTGAAATAGATCTGTCAGCAGTAGTCTTCGAGGCTAACATGATTGATCATCCTAGAGAATGGTATATCGACACTGGAGCAACACGACATGTAACGCCCGGAATTATTTAATTTAATCCGAGAATATTTAATTTGGGAATATTTATAGTTTTGATTTAAATTCTAATATTTTTAAATTATTTAGGATTGAAATTGAATGAAATGGAAAATTGAGGACCAAATTGCATTTATTGAAGACTTGAGGGGCCAAAGTGCAAATAGTGGGAAATTTGTTGGACACTTGTTATTATTCTAAGTATTCACGTGTGATTCAACTCATTCCATCAGAATTTTTCAGAAAAGGAACCGAGAGCAAGAACAAAGGAACTTCAATATCTTCTTCATCTCAAATCGCAATATCTTGAGTTTCGGTTATCCGATTTTGATTCCGAAAAATGTTTTGGAATCCTCGCAACGAGGCCTTTGAATTGATGTAAGTTTTTTTTTTATTCATCATGGTTTAATAATTCAAAAATGGCAGAGATCAGATTTGTTTTGTATTGAGGTTGATGAGCTTGTATTCTTTGTTATGTTGAAGTCGGGCTGAAGAATGGCTATCGATTATGTTCTTATGATTCCAGCTGATTATTCGAGTTATATACTTGCTGATATTCTGGGTTTTGATTGATATAAAACTGATATATGGTGTTTTTGATTGTTAGTGTTGATAGCTTTGAGTTTCGGTTGCCGACTTTAACCGTTACGCCGCCAAACTTATGATTCGAGACTGTTTTGCTAGTGTGTATTGAGATGTTTTTCCATGAATTCTTGGCTGAAGATCTTAGCTTATATAACTTCATTTCAGATTTTGTTTAAAGGCCATCGAGCTCGAGAACATCGCCTTCGAACCGATAGAGATTGAAGCAAGGTTTGAAGTTATTCTACAATGGAGTTTGAATGGTTTTAAGTGCAGATTTTGAGACAAGGCTTGTGGTTGTTTATTGTACAGATTTGGACAGCTAGAAGACACCATAAACCTCACAATCGAAAGGTAAAAGTGGACTACTTTTTGAATGAGATTAAAACTCGAGATGGTTTGTATCGAGTTCCCTAAATCATATACTTAATTGATTATTTTCTCTTATGTGAATTATTGAATGTGTCTATGATATTGTTGAATGAATATATGATGTTTTATATTGCATTCCTCTTGTGAGACCTATCCTTTGATTTTTGAAATGAACGGAGTCGTTCGATTAGACGATTTGAGGAACTATATATGTATGGCCTGGGTGGTTGTATTAGCCTAGCGTCTGAATTACATGTATGGTGGCTTCAAAGTCTAGGGAATCAAGATAAGTAGCCCCACCTCGATCGGGATTGTCGGTGGTTTAGTTACGATATCTTCTTCTCGGGATCCCAACCGATGAAATAAGAGAGTTCTTGAGAAAAGCCTGTTTTAAAGCATGCATTGTCTTCTATTTTATATCTTGAGCTTGATTGATATAATTTGAAATACATGTTAGTTGCTTTTACTGGGAAATATGTTTTTCACCGGAGTTATCCGGCTGTTGTCGTGTTTGTATGTGTGCATGGCAACAGGTGGTTCAGGAACAGGGCAAAGACGGGCTTGCCGAGTCAAAACTTGAGAGATTAAAGTGATGATCCGGTGAGTTGTTAGTTGCTGTCAAACTTTGTTGGTACAAGAACATTGATCTTGTAGTTGATAGACTTGAACTTTTAGTCTAGAGATTCTACTACTTTGAGATGTATAACACATGATCTTGTTGGGTTTGAGTTTTTGATGTTATCACCTTTTCTTGTACATTTGGTTTTATTGGAAGAGGTTATATAGTATAAATCTTCATTGTACAGCAGAAAATCAGAGTTTTTAGCAGCTGGACAGAGTGCAGCTCGCTCGAGCGAGCCAAGGGTGGGGGGGGGGGGGTCTTGGACCCGAGCAGCTCTCGCTCGAGCGAGGGGTGAGGCTCGCTCGAGCGAGCCACATTGGTTTAAAAAAAAAAAAATTTCTTTTGGTTTTGGCTTTGATGCTTGGCCTTAATTCATGAACCTTAGATTATTATTTGATTCGAGAGATTAAGAACCGGGTTGTCACAACAGGTGGTATCAGAGCGATAAAATTCTGGACTGAGTTAGATAGCGGGTGGGGTAGATCGAGTCATCTTCCTTGCTTGTGTTTGTTAGCATGATATGATTTATTACATGATTGAATTACATGTTGTAAATGCTAGCATGTTTTACTTTCAAGTATGTAATTAGTTGATTTTGTAATGGTATTTGAAAGTATGTTTTATGATTGTTTAAAACACATGCTTCTTGGACTATCTGACACGATTAAGGCATGTGTTCTGTTGTTTTTGACATGCTTACCCGACTATCTTAATTGATTGGAAGCATGTTTGATATCCGTATATTGATTCTTTATTTAAGATTGAATCAGAACCGAGTCTTGATCAGAGGTAAGATGATCAGAGGAGGACTGAGATATATTTGATATCCTAACCATTTTGATAATCAGATATGTCTCGACGACCAGGACGACCACCTCTTAGACCACAAGTTCCTACTCCTCTGCCAGAACAGATAGTTGTAGCACCGACAGTGCCACCAACTACAGAAATTCCGAGCAATGAGCAAGGGAGTACCTCGAGAGATATGACAGATATGACTGCTAATCCGATGGAAACATTGCTGAAACGATTTCAATCCTACAAGACGCCAACCCTAAAAGGTACGGAGAATGCAGTTGAATGTGAAGGATGGCTCGATGATATGGAGATGTTATTTGATTCACTTGATTATGGGGATGAGCGGAGAGTCAGACTCATTGGACATCAGTTGCATGAGGTTGCAAAGAGCTGGTGGTTCACAACCAAGAAAGCTTTGGAGCGTAGAGGAACTGTACTTACTTGGACAATCTTCAAAACTGAGTTTTACCAACGCTTCTTTTCGGTGTCTTACCGCAAAGACAAGGGTGCTGAATTTGCTAATTTGAAGTAGGGAAATTTAAACATTGAAGAGTATGTTGCAAAATTTTCTACCTTGCTACGTTTTGCTCCATATGTTGCTGATAGTGAGGAGGCAATGGCTGATCAGTTCATTAATGGACTGAATCCAGACGTCTTTACTTTGGTGAACACAAAGAGACCAAATAATTTTGCTGAGGCTTTGAATAATGCTAAAGGAGCAGAAGCTGGATTGATACAGCAGCGAGGAGCTTCGTATACCGCTCAGCCTCTGAGACAGTCACAACCCCCAGCACCAACTTCACAACAACCTCCTCGATTTGATAGTGGTGGTAGCAGCAGTGGTAAGAATAAATTTTGGCAAGCTCGAGGAAAACAGTTTAAGAGATCAGAGAGCAGTTCATCGAGTTCTAGTGGTTCAAAATCGAAGTCTAGAATGTTTTGTAACAGTTGTGGTGGAAGTCATCCGACCGATCAGTGCCGAGGTATATTTGGAAGTTGCCATATATGCCATCAGCCGGGCCATTTTGCGAGGGTGTGTCCTCAAAGAGGTTCTGGACAGTCACAAGGTACAGAGTCATCACGATCAGTGGCTCAACCTGCGAGACAAGCCTCCTCTGTCCATTCCTTCCAAAAATCACATCCACAGCAACAACCAAGGCCAGGAGGGAGTCAGACAGGTAGTCAGCCTTTGAGACAACAGGCTCATGTCTTTGCACTGATGGAGGAACAGGCACGGGGAGCACCAGATGATGTTATTGCAGGTAACTGTTCTTTTTGTGGTTATCCTGCC
This sequence comes from Henckelia pumila, assembly GCF_033568475.1. Classification (NCBI taxonomy): domain Eukaryota; kingdom Viridiplantae; phylum Streptophyta; class Magnoliopsida; order Lamiales; family Gesneriaceae; genus Henckelia; species Henckelia pumila. The sequence continues at coordinate 6,843,964 of NC_133123.1, read as the reverse complement.
TATGTATTGATAGATACTGGTGCATCTCATACGTTTATCTCTGAACGATTTGCATTATTACATGCTTTGCCTGTTGAATCATTACCTGTTGTAGTATCTGTCTCTTCACCTTTGGGGAGAAGTCTTATATCCATACAGATAGTTAAGAATTGTTTGCTACAGTATGATGGTAATGAGATAGAGATAGATTGTATTGTGCTTGGTTTGTCTGATTTTGACTGCATTATCGGGATTGATATGCTAACCAAGTACAGAGCTATCGTAGACTGTTTTTAGAAAGTAGTGAGGTTCAGACCTGAGATGGCTGGAGAATGGAAATTCTATGGTAAGGATTTTCGTGCTAAGATTCCTCTGATTTCAGTATTATCTATGACTCGACTTTTGCAGAAAGAAGCAGAGGGATTTATTGTATATACAGTTGATGTGCTGAAAACTAGCCCGAACCTGGCTGACTTGCCAGTGGTTAGTGAATTTGCAGATGTTTTCCCTGATGAAATTCCGGGATTACCTCCGTATCGTGAGATTGATTTCAACATAGAACTGATCCCAGGTACTGCACCGATTTCTAAAGCACCTTATCGAATGGCACCAGTGGAATTGAAAGAGTTGAAAGATCAGTTGGAAGATTTACTGGCCAATGGATATATTCGACCCAGTGTTTCTTCTTGGGGAGCTTCAGTATTATTTGTCAGAAAGAAAGACGGTTCCATGAGACTTTGTATCGACTACCGGCAACTAAACAAGGCAACGATAAAGAACAAATACCCTTTGCCTCGTATTGATGATTTATTTGATCAGTTGCAGGGTTCTTCTGTTTATTCCAAGATCGATCTGAGATCTGGGTACCATCAGCTGAGAGTTAGAGATTCTGATATTCCGAAAACTGCTTTCAGAACCAGGTATGGCCACTATGAGTTTATAGTTATGCCGTTTGGTCTGACGAATGCTCCAACTATGTTTATGGCTTTGATGAACCGTGTTTTTCAAAAATATCTTGATGACTTCGTGATAATATTCTTATTTATTCGAAGAATTTGATTGATCATTCAGAGCACTTGAGAACTGTGTTAAAAACCTTGATAGCCGAGAAACTATATGCTAAACTGTCGAAATGTGAGTTTTGGCTGAAACAGGTTGTTTTTCTTGGACATATCATATCTGGAGATGGTATATCTGTTGATCCAAGTAAAGTCGAGGCTGTGATTAACTGGTCTAGACCAACATCTGTTCCTGAGATACGTAGTTTCATGGGTTTGGCTGGGTATTATCGACGTTTTATTAAAGATTTTTCCAGTATTGCGAAGCCGATTACTCAGTTAACTCAGAAGAATGCTCCATTTATCTGGTCTGAAGCTTGTGAATCCAGTTTTCTTGAATTGAAGAAACGACTGACCAGTGCACCAGTCTTGACGATTCCTTCAGGTACTGGTGGTTTTACTGTTTATTGTGATGCATCTCATCGAGGCTTGGGATGTGTATTGATGCAATGAGGGCATGTGATTGCTTATGCCTCGAGACAGTTGAAGCCTCACGAGATCAGATATCCGATTCATGATCTTGAATTGGCCGCCGTTGTATTTGCTTTGAAGATTTGGCGACATTATCTGTACGGGGAACAGTTTGAGATTTATTCTGATCACAAGAGTCTGAAATATTTGTTTTCACAGTCATAATTGAATATGAGGCAACGTAGATGGCTTGATTTGCTTAAAGATTTTGATTGTGAGATTAAATATTATCCGAAAAAATCAAATGCAGCTGCTGATGCACTGAGTCGAAAGGTATGTTCTTTATCTCTATCGACGATTGGTGTATCCCATTTGATTGAAGACTGTTGTTTTTCTGGATTAGTATTTGACACGAATTGTCAGCCTCTTCGACTTTTCCAAATTCAAGTTGAACCAACATTATTGTTGCGAATTAAAGATGCTCAGAAACTTGATCAGAATGTGCAGAATTCGATTGAGAAAGTCCGATCAGGGCATGTATATGAATACCAGGTTCGAGATGATCTTTTATATGTAAACAATCGCCTTATAGTGCCTGATATTTCTGATGTGCGACAACAACTACTGAAAGAGGCGCATTGTAGCCGTTATAGCATTCATCCTGGTGGTAGGAAGATGTACAATGATTTGAAGGCTCAATATTGGTGGAAACCAATGAAGTCAGATATCACTGATTTTGTTTCTCGATGTCTTAATTGTCAACAAGTGAAGGCTGAAAGGAAGAAACCGTCTGGTTTATTGCAGAGTTTATCAGTGCCTGAATGAAAATGGGATCATATTTCCATGGACTTTGTGACGAAGTTGCCCCAATCTTCCAGAGGTTGCGATGCTATCTAGGTGATTATCGATAGATTGACGAAATCAGCGTGTTTTATTCCTTATCGCATGACATATAGACACGACCAGATGACAGAGATTTATGTCCGAGAAGTTGTCAGGTTTCATGGAGTGCCGAAGTCTATTGTATCAGATCGTGATCCACGATTTACATCTCACTTCTGGAACAGTATACAGAGTGCTTTAGGTACTCAGTTACACTTGAGCACAGCCTATCATCCACAGACAGACGGACAATCTGAGCGTACCATTCAGACCTTGGAGGACATGTTGAGAGCTGTAGTGCTTGATTTTGGCACTAGTTGGCAAGATTCACTACCACTTTGTGAATTCTCGTACAACAACAGCTATCAATCGAGTATTGAAATGGCTTCATTTGAAGCTTTGTATGGAAGAAAGTGTCGATCACCTCTGTACTGGAATGATATTTCAGAGGTACCTGATATTGAGCCTGACATGATTCGAGATATGACTGAACAAGTGAAGATTATTCAGAAAAGAATGAAGACAGCTCAGGACAGACAAGCGAAGTATGCCAATGTTCGACGTCGACCTTTGTCATTTGAACAGGGGGATAGGGTGTTTCTGAAGATTTTTCCGTTCAGAGGCACTGTACGATTTGGCAAGCGAGGGAAGTTGTCTCCACGCTATATTGGTCCGTATGAAGTTCTTGAAAAAATAGGCAATCTTGCCTATCGATTAGCTCTTCCTCCATCCTTATCTGTAATACATGATGTCTTTCATGTATCGATGCTTCGAAAATATCTAGCTGATGAATCTCATGTGCTTCAATCTGATGAGGCTGAACTCGACGAAACCTTGAGTTATTTTGAAAAGCCAATTCAGATTCTTGATCGTAAGGAGAAGCAACTTCGAACGAAGACTATTCCGCTTGTGAAGGTTCAGTGGAGTCGTCATGGTATTGAAGAAGCAACCTGGGAGACGGAATCAGACATGCGACAACGATTTCCAGAAATGTTTCTCTGATGTGAGTATCTTCTTCAGTCTTTCTGTTATATGTTTTATATGATATGCTGATAGTACTTGAGATTTCGAGGACGAAATTGTATCTTAGTGGAGGAGAATTGTAACGCCCGGAATTATTTAATTTTAATTCGAGAATATTTAATTTGGGAATATTTAGAGTTTTGATTTAAATTCTAATATTCTTAAATTATTTAGGATTGAAATGGAATGAAATGGAAAATTTAGGACCAAATTGCATTTATTGAAGACTTGAGGGGCCAAAGTGCAAATAGTGGGAAATTTGTTGGACACTTGTTATTATTCTAATTATTCACGTGTGATTCAACTCATTCCATCAGAATTTTTCAGAAAAGGAACCGAGAGCAAGAACAAAGGAACTTCAATATCTTCTTCATCTTCAAATCGCAATATCTTGAGTTTCGGTTATCCGATTTTGATTCCGAAAAATGTTTTGGAATCCTCGCGACGAGGCCTTTGAATTGATGTAAGTTTTATTTTGATTCATCATGGTTTAAGAATTCGAAAATGGCAGAGATCAGATTTGTTTTGTATTGAGGTTGATGAGCTTGTATTCTTTGTTATGTTGAAGTCGGGCTGAAGAATGGCTATCGATTATGTTCTTATGATTCCAGCTGATTATTCGAGTTATATAATTGCTGATATGCTGGGTTTTGATTGATATACAACTGATATATGGTGTATTTTATTGTTAGTATTGATAGCTTTGAGTTTCGGTTGCCGACTTTAACCGTTACGCCGCCAAACTTATGATTCGAGACTGTTTTGCTAGTGTGTATTGAGCTGCTTTTCCATGAATTCTTGGCTGAAGATCTTAGCTTATATAACTTCATTTCAGATTTTGTTTAAAGACCATCGAGCTCGAGAACATCGCCTTCGAACCGATATAGATTGAAGCAAGGTTTGAAGTTATTCTACAATGGAGTTTGAATAGTTTTAAGTGCAGATTTTGAGACAAGGCTTGTGGTTATTTATTGTACAGATTTGGACAGCTAGAAGACACCATAAACCTCACAATCGAAAGGTAAAAGTGGACTACTTTTTGAATGAGATTAAAACTCGAGATGGTTTGTATCGAGTTCCCTAAATCACATACTTAATTGATTATTTGCTCTTATGTGAATTATTGAATGTGTCTATGATATTGTTGAATGAATATATGATGTTTTATATTGCATTCATCTTGTGAGACCTATCCTTTGATTTTTGAAATGAACGGAGTCGTTTGATTAGACGATTTGAGGAACTATATATGTATGGCCTGGGTGGTTTTATTAGCCTAGCGTCTGAATTACATGTATGGTGGATTCAAACTCTAGAAAGCAAGATAAGTAGCCCCACCTCGATCGGGAGTGTCGGTGGTTTAGTTACGATATCTTCTTCTCGGGATCCCAACCGATGAAATAATAGAGTTCTTGAGAAAAGCCTGTTTTAAAGCATGCATTGTCTTCTATTTTATATCTTGAGCTTGATTGATATAATTTGAAATGCATGTTAGTTGCTTTTAATGGGAAATATGTTTCTCACCGGAGTTATCCGGCTGTTGTCATGTTTGTATGTGTGCATGACAATAGGTGGTTCAGGAACAGGGCAAAGACGGGCTTGACGAGTCAAAACTTGAGAGATTAAAGTGATGATCCGGTGTAGTTGTTAGTTGCTGTCAAACTTTGTTGGTACAAGAACATTGATCTTGTAGTTGTTAGACTTGAACTTTTAATCTAGAGATTCTACTACTTTGAGATGTATAACACATGATCTTGTTGGGTTTGAGTTTTTGATGTTATCACCTTCTCTTGTACATTTGGTTTTGTTGAAAGAGGTTATATAGTATAAATCTTCATTGTACAGTAGAAAATCAGAGTTTTTAGCAGCTGGATAGAGTGCAGCTCGCTCGAGCGGAACTCGAGGCTCGCTCGAGCGAGCCAAGGGGGAGGTTTTGGACCCGAGCAGCTCTCGCTCGAGCGAGCCACATTGGTTTAAAAAAAAAAAAAAATTCTTTTGGTTTTGGCTTTGATGCTTGGCTTTAATTCATGAACCTTAGATTATTATTTGATTCGAGAGATTAAGAACCAGGTCGTCACACGACATGTCTGTGCTGACAAGGAGTTATTGTTGAAGTATACTCCTATAAGTGGAAGAGAGCTCTATATGGGTAACAATGCGACTTCTAAGATCGTTGGCTTAGGCAAAGTGGTGATCACGATGACTTCGGGAAAAGAGCTTACTCTTATTGATGTCCTTCATGTTCCGGACATAAGGAAGAATCTTGTATCCGGTTCTAGGCTGGTTAAGGCCGGATTTAGAATAGTTTTTGAAGCTGGAAAAGTTGTAATCATGAAAAATGGATAGTTCCTAGGAAAAGAATATATAGAAAAGGGACTGTTCAAGATGAATGTAATGACTGTACTTCGTGATTTTGAAAGTAATAAAGTTAATGCTTTGAATTACTTGGTTGAATGATCTAATTTATGGCATACTAGATTAGGATATGTTAACTTCAACACTTTGAGAAAACTTGGAAAACTAAATCTTATTCCAAGGACTAAGATTGATTCAAACTACAAATGTGAAGTATGTATTGAAGCTAAATTAACAAAAATACATTTTCACAATGTGGAAAGAAGTACAATACCTCTAGAACTAATTCACACCGATGTTTGTGATTTAAAGTTTGTACAAACTAGAGGTGGGAAAAAATACTTTATTACATTCATAGATGATTGCACAAGATTCTGTTATGTGTTTCTTTTAAGAAGCAAATATGAAGCTCTTGAAGCATTTAAGACCTATAAGAATGAAGTTGAAAATCAATTATGCAAACGAATCAAGAAAATTCGTAGTGATAGAGAAGATGAATATGTTGCTCCGTTTGAAGAATTTTGCAATGAATCTGGCATTATTCATCAAACAACTGCTCCTTATTCACCACAATCTAATGGTGTTGCGGAAAGAAAAAACCGTACTCTTAAGGAGATGATGAATGTCATGATAATAAGTTCTGGATTACCCCAAAACTTGTGGGGGGAAGCAATACTTTCGGCAAATCATATTCTTAACAAAATTCCACATAAAAAAAAAGAATGAAACTTCTTACGAATTGTGGAAAGGACATAAGCCCTCATACAAATACTTGAAAGTGTGTGGGTGTTTGACGAAAGTAGAAATACCAAAGCCAAAACAAGTGAAGATTGGACCTAAGATTGTAGATTGCATCTTCATTGGATATGCAAATAACAGTAGTGCATATAAATTCCTAGTGCACTAGTCAGTGATTTCTGATATACATGAAAATACGATTATTGAATCAAGGAATGCTGCATTTTTTGAGAACTTCTTTCCTTGTAAGGAAGGAAAAGAAAAGAGCTCTATTAAAAGAGGTCATAAATCCACAAATGAGGAAACTAATGAAAACGAAGAACCAAGGCGTAGAAAAAGAGCTAAGATAGCTAAAACATTTGGTCATGATTTTCTTAGTTATGCTATAGAAAATGATCCAAGGACTTTAAGTGAAGCGCTATCCAGTCCTGATGCTCCACTTTGGAAAGAGGCCATAGAAAGCGAAATAGATTTCATCATGCAAAATCATACTTGGGAGTTAGTAGATCTCCCACCGGGAAGCAAACCTTTAGAATGCAAATGGATCTTAAAAAGGAAATACAAAGCTGATGGAACAGTGGAAATACAAAGCAAGGTTAGTGGCCAAAGGATTTAGACAAAAAGAAGGGTTGGATTTCTTCGACACATATTCACATGTTACGAGAATAACGTCTATTCGAGTACTTATAGCAATTGCTGCTTTAATTAATCTCGAAATTCATCAAATGGATGTTAAAACGGCTTTTTTAAATGGTGAGTTAGAGGAAGAAATATATATGGCACAACCTGAAGGATTCATTGCTCCCGGTCAAGAACGGAAAGTGTGTCGACTCATTAAATTATTGTATGGGCTAAAACAAGCTCCTAAACAATGGCATGAAAAATTTGACAAAACAATGATGTCAAATGGATTCAAGATTAATGAGTATGATAAATGTGTTTATATAAAAGGCACACATGACTCGTATGTAATTGTTTGTCTATATGTAGACGACATGCTCATAATGGGTAGTAATCATGATATCATCATGAAAATTAAGAAAATGTTGACAAAAAATTTTGATATGAAAGATATAGGAAAAACAGACGTTATCTTAGGAATTAAGATTGTAAAAGCGCCTGAAGGCATTATCCTAACACAATCTCATTATATTGAGAAAGTACTTAGGAAATTCAACGCGTATGATGTTACGCCGTTAAGATCACCCGTGGATTTAAGTTTACATTTATCCAAAAATCGAGGTGAACCCGTATCTCAACAAAAATATGCAAGGATAATTGGGAGTCTAATGTATATTACAAATTGTACTCGTCCTGATATTGCATACTCAATAAATAAATTGGGTAGATTTATAAGTAATCCTAGTCATGATCATTGGCAAGCGTTAGAAAGAGTATTTAAATACTTAAAGTACTCAATGGACTATGGATTACATTATAGCACATATCCTTCCGTACTAGAAGGATACTGTGATGCAAATTTGATATCCGACACAAAAGACTCTAAGTCCACAAGTGGATATGTATTCACCATCGGTGGAGGAGCTGTGTCATGGAAATCTTCTAAACAAACGTGTATAGCTCGTTCAACAATGGAATCGAAATTCATAGCTTTAGACAAAGCGAGAGAAGAAGCGGAATGACTCCGTAATTTCCTAGAAGATATTCCGTGTTGGACGAAACCAATGCCAGCAATACTAATACATTGCGATAGTCAGTTGGCTATAGGTAGGGCACAAAGTAATATGTATAATGGTAAGTCAAGACACATACGTCGAAGACATAATACCATTAGGCAGTTGATCTCAAATGGAGTTATCGCAGTAGATTATGTAAAATCAAAAGATAACTTAGTGGATCCGTTGACAAAAGGTTTAGGGGGAGATTAAGTAAACTGCTTGTCAAGAGAAATGAGATTAAAACCTACAAAATTTAAAGATAATTCATAGCGGAAACCCAACCTTGTAGATTGGAGATCCCAAGATCTTGGTTCAATGGGAAAATCAAGTTATGAATGTTCGTGTGCACTTAGAACTTCGTTCTATTCTCATTCCTAGGATAAAATGCAACCTGTGCAAGTAGTGAGGTTAAGTTTTAACAAACTTTTAATGATTCCTATATTTCTATAAGAAATAGAGTATGACAAGATACTCACATAATAGGAGGTCACCTATTTAAGTGTGAAGACGGGCCGTTTCAATGAAACACTTAAGAATCCAAGATGTTGTCCAGGGCCAAAATGGACAAAACCATGAGAACAAATAAAGTGTGAGAAAAATTATTGTGTGAATATTGTTGTCTTGGTTTACATCAACAGCTGAATAGTTCAAGACATCACGTTCACTAGGCAGCCTAGTAAATCCGATAGTATTTCACTAAAAAAGGTTCAAAGCCGCAAGCTACCTCTCCCCATGCAATAATTTTTCGTAAGAAACTCTGTTTTAGCATATGCATACATATTCGCATAAATCACATTCATGTGGGGGATTGTTGGAAAAATTGTTTGACAATTGTTGTTGAAATAAAGGTGGTGAATGAGACATTGATGCTCATAGTTCCACATTGGTAAAATGTGGCAATAAATATTTACATATATAGCCTAAATTGAGACAATGGGTTGGGGTCCCAAGGGGTACCCATGTTTGTTAAAGGGAGTGGACCTAGACTATGCTAGGTTCGAATCATTAGCCACACGCGCGCGCGCCTCCGCCGCCGCCGTCCGTCCGACTGATCGGCTCGGCATGGCATGGCACGGACACGGACACGGGCGTGGGCGTGGGCTGGGCTGGGCGTGGGCTGGGCTGGGCTTTGACATGATATAACTTTTTTGGACAAAAATTAAATAAGTATTTTATTTTTTTGCTTCAGAATCAGTGTCAGCCCGAATCAGTGCAATTTGGGTCCTAACCAGTGCGTCCTTTCAGCTGAACGTGTGCATCTCTTCGGCCTGAATCAGTGCGTCTCTTCGTCTGAACCAGTGCACCACTTCGACTGAACCAGTGCGTCTGAAGTGATGCAACCCATCAAGGCAGCCTTCCAACGTAAATAGACCTCTCCCCATTCATTCCAACTCGCTCATTTCTGAATTCTTTTTTCTTCTCTTGCATACTCATATCGAGTCTGAGTTTCTTAAACACTTGAAAGTGTTCGTAGTGCTTCGATTTTGTAGTGCTACTAATCGAAGTTGGAGATAGCGTTCTATCTTGGGAGACACTTTGATCAACCCGTAAGCACCTAGACGGGCAAATTTGTCTTAAAGATAGAGAGGTAAACACTCGGCTCGCTATATACTGTGTTGCTGCGTGCATGCTGTTGAAAGATCAATAACAAACACAAATATTAAAACAGTCACCAACGCAGACATACTACATGTGCCATAATGTGGCAAAATTATATATGAGCACGTATACGAAGGTGTTTGGCTGAGCTTATAAGCTATGAAACAGTTCTTCCAATTTTTTTGGCAAATTTTTTGTCAAACTTGACAGCTTATAAGTTGTTTTTAAAAAAGTAAAGTTACCTCTACGTTTTTAGAAAAGATCTTATTTTGATATTTTATTTTTTTTATATTATCCTTATATATTTTATTAAATTTTCACCACACCTTCTGCTTATTTTTTTTTAGATAATTTATCAAATTTTTTTCTAAATTAAAATAAAAAATAGTTTTATTTTTTTTACTGTATGTTTAACATTTATGATAAATTTAAAACTATTTTTGTATGTATATTAATATTTATATTACTTTCATTGTATTATACTCTTTTTTATAATTTTTACAATAAAAAGATCTTATAATATCAAACACATCAATATCTTTAAGACATAGTTTGGTACATAGGATATGATAAGTATATGATATATAATATAAAGATAAATTAAGAATAAGTAAAATGGTATGATACTATATTAAATGTTTGGTATGGTTTTAACAAAAGTGATTAAATTTATACATTGGATTGTAATGACGAAATTAACGTTAACATGATAAATTTTATATTTCATTGTTATTCAAGATCTTGCACCTGCATAAATGTAATAATTAAATTTGGATTTTTGTAGTATTTTTTTGCTTGTATTAAATTTATCACACCAAATTAAAGAAATACATAGTCCACTTGTAGAAGCATTTATCACGGGCTCATTGACTTATCATGAGCTCTTTAAAAATGTACCAAGCATGAGATGAGAGAAGATAATTTATTAAGAGAAAAACTCATATGAGACGGTCTCAAGTGTCATTTTTTAAGACGGGTCTCTTATATGAGTTATCCATTAAAAAGTATTACATTTTATGCCAAAAATATTATTTATTATTATAAATATGAGTATGGTTAATACGTCTCACGGATAAGACCGTCTCACAGGAGTGTTACTCATTTATTAATCACCCACTTATCAAGTGTACCAAACTATGCCTAAGTTGTTTAAAATAAGTTAATCCAAACATTTTAATCGTTTATTTTTAAAATAAGACCTAAGAGCTTATAAGCTTCTAAAATAACTTAGAAGTTCATAAAGCTTATAAGCTGTTTTTAATAAGTTTATCCAAACACTTTCTTAATATTTTAAAATCCAAATTGGAAGGAGTTTCAATTAGTGAGAGAATACTTTTAAAAAAAAATAGTGAGGAAAAAAAGAAAAGGCTAAGGCTCCGTTTAAATATAAAATATTTTTCTAAAATTATTTATTTATAAAAACTTATAAAAGATTTTAAAAAATCATTTTAGAAATAAATATGCGTTTGAATAACTATTATAAAAAAATATTTTTCAATTTAAAATAATTAAGAATTTGTTTGCATAATTATTTTATAAAAAATCGTTAATTATAGTTTTTTTTCTCATTTTTCCTTGTTATGATTTATTAACCAGTTGTTATAAAAAATATTTTTATAATTAATTTTTACAAAAAAATTGTTAAATACATATATGTGGTTCCGAAGTCATAGAAAAAAAACCGGTTATATATAATATTAAATATTTTATTTTAATACGACACTCAAAATTTTCTGTTAAATCTATTAATTTGATAACAAACAATAAATTGAACAATCCAAAACAAAAAGGAAAAAGAAAAAGAAAGGGAAAGTATAAAAAAAAATAAAATAAAGAAAATTACCAATCTGTCGTTGGAAAAAAGGAGAGTCCCACGCCGTCTTCGAGTTTTGACCGTGAAACTGTTACAGTTTATATATATCAGAGAGAAGAAAATTTGCCGGCATTCATCGTTTCTCTCTAAAAAAAGAGATAGGATTTGTATTTCTAGAGCTTCATTATTTTAGTTAATTTTTATTAAGCGTGTTGAATAGTCAATTGCCCAGCTCATTAATTTTATTCAAGACCCAGTCTTTTTCATCGTTCTTTGAAGAATTTTGTGGCAGATAATCAACAATTCCTCAATCAGCGCAGACTGTTTCTGGGCTTGTTTCAAATTTGTTCAAGATTTGAATTTCGAGAATCTGGTAATTGATCTTCTTTGATCCGGCACTAAAATTTGATTCTTTTTCGATGCACTGTTTTGCGTACAGCTATCGGGTAAATTAATATGGTTCCTTGGTTTGTGGTTTTGAATTGTTGAAGAAGCTGAGTTTTTTGGTTTCAAAATCCGGGCGGCGTTGCATGAGAGTATTGAATTCTGTACTGAATTGGGTCTTGGTTCGTGTGATTGGATTCACTTCGTATGATGCTATTTTCGTCATGGGTTGTCGAAAGTAAGAAGTTCTGAAGTGATTACAGAGTGGATTGACTGTTATTTACGAATTTGGAAGAGGGGTTTTGTTTGTTATTGGTGAAAAACTATGGGTTGTGTGTGTGGTAAAGCTTCTTCCGTACCCAAAGACGGTGAGGAGAGCCCAAAGCAGAAAGAATTGATTAGGAAAACATCAGAATTACGTGTGGCTCGAGCGATTTCCTCGAAAAGAGAAGAGAGCTTTCGTCTGAAGGAGAACTTGGAGAATCGTAGTGTAAGAATTGGATTGATTGATAAAAAAGTAAACGGATCAAGAAGGGTGAGAGATGATTACTATGACAAGAAAAGAGAGGCCCCTGAGGCTGTGAACAATTTTCCTCTAGTGGCAAATATTCCTAAAGCTGTAGAAGGAGAACAGGTTGCAGCTGGATGGCCATCTTGGCTCGTTGCAGGTGCAGGTGAAGCTATTCGGGGATGGATACCACGGAAAGCTGACACTTTTGAAAAGCTTGATAAGGTATTTTTTGGGTATTCTTGTCGAATTCATTATAAGATGTGTACCTTTTATAGTGTAAAAGTATGATTTGAATGTTTTTTCTAAATCAAACTAAAGCATGTAGTTTAAGCAGAAATTCGAGTGATTAAAGGTCTCACCAACTAAACTGTTTCTGATGTATGCTGGTCTTGTTCCATTAGTTCATGGTTACCTAGGACTGCTGCAGAAAAGTAAGTATATCTAAAGGCTGCATCCCAGAATGAAAATAGCGCGCATATTACCAAAGTTTTCATCTTTTTGTGGCAAAAAAATATCTCTTCCATTCATACATATATAAGGGACTGGCCAGGGAATTTGTGTTGTAACTTTTCATCTTGTTCGTGGCAAAAAATTTCCCTTCCATTCATATTCAAGGGACTAATAAGGGTATCTGTGTTGTTTCTTTATGTGATTTATTTGGTTGTTTTGTAATAGCATTTGTGATTGCAGATTGGCCAGGGAACTTACAGTAGCGTGTACAAGGGTCGTGATCTCCTGCAAAACAAAGTTGTTGCTCTTAAAAAAGTTCGCTTTGATAATATGGATTCAGAAAGTGTCAAGTTTATGGCAAGGGAGATTCTTATTTTGAGAAGCCTTGATCATCCAAATATAATTAAACTGGAAGGCTTGGTCACTTCAAGAACATCATCCAGTTTATATCTCGTTTTCGAATATATGGAACATGATCTCACCGGACTTGCTTCACTCCCTGGAGTTAAGTTTACCGAAGCACAGGTAATTTATTTTGCGAACTCTTCTATCTTGTTCTTTGCCTTAAATGCAACAATAATTGGGAAGATTGTAACTTTGGTTTTTGGTTTATTTTTTAGGTGAAGTGCTACATGCAGCAGCTGTTGTCTGGATTAGATTATTGTCATAATCATGGTGTCCTGCATCGAGATATTAAGGGTTCAAATCTTTTAATCGATAACAATGGCATCTTGAAGATCGCAGATTTTGGCTTGGCATGTTGTTTTGATAGTCATCAAAGTGCTCCATTAACTAGCCGTGTTGTGACATTGTGGTATCGGCCACCGGAACTGTTGCTTGGAGCAACTCAATATGGAGTTGCTGTGGATTTATGGAGTACTGGCTGTATCCTTGGAGAATTATGTGTCGGCAAGCCCATCATGCCTGGCAGGACAGAGGTATTATTTTGAACAGGGCTTTTATCAAGTGAACTCATAATATCAGGATACTTATGTATAGTTAATACGGCTCATTCCTTCGGCAGTTCTTTTCATAAGACTAGTCTTTTAATTTTTTAGGTGGAGCAATTACATAAGATATTCAAGCTTTGTGGCTCTCCATCCGAGGATTACTGGAGGAAGTCAAAATTACCTCATTCGACTGTGTTTAAGCCAGTTCAGCCATATAGACGGCGAATTGCTGAGACATTCAAGGATCTTCCTGCTGCTGCTGTGAGCCTCATGGAGACCTTACTCTCAATTGATCCTTCTGGTCGATGTACTGCCGCTGATGCTCTCAAAAGTGAGGTTAGTCCCTCTCCCTCTCCCTCTATATAAATATATGTATATATGTGTGTGTAACTGTGTATATATATATATCTATGTATCTGTGTGTGTATATATTTGCCACTGTCCTAGAATTATCTATGAGGGTTGAGATACTACTTGGCCGATGCCCCTAGGGTAAAGTCTTTTATCAAGGAATCGGATTGTGCTCTATGTTCTTATGTTTATCCTTTCCTTACAGTTCTTCTCAACAAAGCCATATTCTTGCTCTCCATCAAGTTTACCAAAGTACCCTCCAAGCAAAGAAATTGATGCAAAACTACGGGAAGAGGAAGCAAGAAGGTGTGTGACGTGCTGTCGTTGCGTTTTTTCCATTGACTACTTATTTGTATAAATGAGTTTCTTTTGTTTAGAACTTTTCACCTACTGCAAATAAGCCTTCTGAAGATACATTTGCACTAAATGGGAACCTAATTAAGTGAGAAAGGGGTGCAAGGACATTGATACTTAATTTTGCTTGCTTTTTGGCTTGTTTTTTGAACTTTGACTTTACAGGCAAGGACCCCATGGAGTTAAGGGACCAAAGGGTGCAAATGAATCCAAAAGAATGAAGGAATTGCAAGCTGCTCCAGTACCTGATGCTAATGCCGAGTTAGCAAGATCGATGCAGGTATTTGGTAGATCCAGTCTTAAACTCGATCGACAACTTTGTCTTATGTTATTAGATCTGCTGGAAACTCATAAATCGTTCCTCAGATTTGAAACCATATTTAATTTTGTGTCCGAATCTGAAGCTTTGTTTTGGATGCTAACACTGCTGCTTTAATTTTCCCTTCCCAAATCAATCTTCATGCTTTGTTGTGGATAATTCAAAATACTGCAGCTTCCTCCTGAACATATAATTACAACTAGTCCTCTTGGGCCTTGGCACATAATACGTGCATATATATATACTTGTGCATTATATTTCAATCTCCCATCAGATGTTAAACTCAAGTTTCATTTTATTTTTATCTTATTTTAATTTTCATAAAAATAATGGTATGGAGAGGTATTGATTGTTGGGCAAAAATTGGTAGTAATGGAGACCAATAATATGTACTTTAACGGTCTGACCATTAAATAATATTGTATGGATTAATGAGCTTTGGTATGGTTTTTTTTTTTTTATCAAATGTAAATCCATCACCTTTATGATGAAAGCGTGAATCTTTTTCCAACGAGCTTTTTAGTATTCATTCTTAGCTCTATCTGTTATCGTGAATTCATGATATAGGAAGCTTCAATAGTTTTTAGATGGCACATACTGGAATTCGATATTATGTTTATGCTTGTGTCTTCTGGTCTACTCTACCCCAATCCCATTTTTTCCTCATTCTTTTCTGTGGCCTGATAAATCGGAATCTGGCATTTTTCTATGCTTTATTTTCTTCTCAGAGGAGGCAAGGCCATCCGAATTCAAAGAGCCGAAGCGAGTTGTTCAACTCTCAGGGGGAAGAAGTCGCTTCAGGTTTTCCAATCGATCCCCCACAACCTGTACATGGTATGATAGAAACGAGAAACGATCAACCACAGAAACGTCCGGAAAGATATTCTAATTCAGGGCCACTTGCCCCAGGAGTGGGGTGGACATACTCAGGGAGGAAAAACGACGATATTTCCTCTGGATCTACTAGAAGTGATCTATCCGCACTATCAGGTTTGGTGGCATCCAGGGCTTTTTCAACAGCTGAATCCCGAGACAAGTTGGCTTCTTCACATGCAGAAGCCACAAGTCAAGTAGGCAGGCTTTCCGAATCATTTGGAGATCCAGGCAGGAAGCAGGATCGAAAACATCCCATGCGCATTTTTTCTGGCACCCGACAAATAGAAAACGGAAGAGCTAGCACTAAAGAACCAGTAATGGTAAGTTTCAGCGCTCAACTTGCATATTTGCTTGTTTTTGTCTTGTAATTTCAACATCTTTCTCCAGCTGCCCCAACTGATAATCTCGTTTTCGCGTACGCTCTAATTTAGAGTCGTCAGTGTCGTCCAGGAATTGGGGGGAGGGTTGATTTAATAGATTTAAGGGTTGATTTCTTGTATTCTCTCCTCAGGATGGACATGGCAACAAAGAGAGAAAATATCATTTCTCGGGTCCAATACTTGTCCCTTCAAATAATATAGACCAGGTTCTCAAGGAGCATGATCGCCGGATCCAAGAAGTCGCGCGACGCTTGAGGCACGAAAAAGCTAAAACTGGTAGATCCCGACCTCAGGAGGCGCGCGTTTGAAGTTTCATCCAGCTTTTATCAGGATTATAACTAAATTCAAAATAGAGAGGAAGGTTTCCTCCCATGTATATATATGGTAATGTAGAGTTTTTTCTCAGTGAGGATTAATGTTTCAAAATTATCAGATTCATCATCAAATCTTTGCATGAAATGGAATCGATATGTAATTACAATTTTGGTCTTGTATTTGTAGAAGTTTTGCAACCTTAGGTAGTCTTTGAGATAGCTATTAGAAATCATTTCTCGACTTTTCCTTCACAAAATTTCAAAATTTTGTGAATAAAAAATTGAGAAGTGCTTCCTAAAAACTCTATCAAACATTAACTTAGTTTTATTAGCATGAAATATGTGCGATGCGCGTAAATATCAGTTATATACAATCTTTAGTTCACTATCTTTATTTTTTTGACAATTTTAGTCATTTTTTTGAGGTGGTGTTGATGTGGCACCAGTGCAGTGTTGATGTGGAACTGATATGTATAGTGTCACGTAAGCATTTTTGAAGAAAAATGACTAAAATTATCAAAAATCGAAACATGCATGAATAAAACTAAAATATGAAAACATAGAGGTCGAAATCGTAAAGTAACAAAATACAAGACTAAAATTGCAGTTTTTCTCAATAAAAATAATTTTTTTTTTTTTTTAAAAAAAAGTGATTTCAAGAAATTTGCTATTTAGCTTGTTTTAATTCTTCTTATATAAGAGGAATAAAATGATGTGAAACTTATATAACTTACTATTAAATTAAAATTCAAGCCATTGAATTTATGCTATACAGTTTTTGATAATGAATATATAGAATGACATGAACTGAAACAAATCAGGGAAAAAAAGGGTTTGTCTATCCAAACCGTAGACACCACGGACAAGACAGAATAACTGAGTAAGTGAATAACCTACAAAATCAACTAATAAGTTATGGATTTTATCAATACTTAAATGATAAGTTACATAAATAAAGCTACCTAAGCACTAGTAATTAGCAATTTAAAATTCTCGTAAATAACTGAAAAAAAATCTCAAAACTAATGAAATAATAATATTGATATCAAAATATAACCGATAATATTAAATGCAATATTTACTCTCCTACCGAGTTTTTACCTTGTTTTTAGAATTCTATATATTGAGATCGATATTTTGTGAACTAATAATATTGATGAATTATTTTTTTGCTAAATAAAATTTTGCAATAATAATAAATAATCAAACGTATGTAATCAAATACACATTCAAATAAGATTATTTGCCACCAGTTTTATAGCTCTTAGAATCTATAGTTGTGATAAAATTAATATAATGAATTAACATTAAGATATTGCGTGGTACTAAATTCTATACAGTAATCACCAAATAAATTCACATAAACAAATATATTATATCCAAACACATCAGATATAAAAATAATTTTTTAACCACTTCTATGATTCTCACCATAAAATTCACTTATATATATATGGTTTTGTATGATTCTCACCATAAAATTCACTTGTATATATGGTTTAATGAGAAAAGGTAGAAACGAAATTAACGATATTTAAATTTCAAGAAAAATATAACAATATAATCAATCATATTTTACTATTATATCCTAGTTTTATTTGTATTTTTTTAATATTTATTAATGTGCAAACCATATATCTGGCCCGAGCTATGCTACATTGGGTAAAGATTACCCAGTGCAGCATCTGCCATTCATTGGGCATGGGACATTTGCCATTCATTGGGCGGAATGCGCTGCACCGGGTGATTTTTACCCGGTGTAGCATAATATCTGTCCATATTTCTAGTCTTCCAAAAAATTATTACTTTATTAATTTATGAAAATTATTGTTATAATATTGGCCAAATTCGAGACTGTGAAAAGTTATCATTTTATAGAGATTATTAATTTATCAAGTATTAATTTATAGAGATTTTATTGCATTCAAATATATTTGGAAATTATGCATTAATTGACTTAAAATTATTATTGAATATTTATTCACTTTCATCTTGAATCACTTTTATATAAGTTTCTTTCTTTATTTCAATTACTCATACAACCCCATTTTCATTTTTTCTTCATTTTTCTTATATAAATATCTCAAGACATAATCATCATTAATTTGTCATCCAAATTCCTTTTTGTTTATTAAGATCGCGCCAAAAAAGAAAATACTTTATTACTATATTAAGACAACCAACACACACGTACACACACATGTATGAATGCCATATAGCTAGTTCATGGCTAAATCATGAGCAAGACTCGCCAAGCAAGCACTCCAACTGATATGCCAGCGTATGGAATATTTCTACACAAAAATTTTACATTTCCGCGTGGGAAAATCATAAAAAGATTCTAGTGCATTGTCAGATGATCATGAGTTTCATTGTGGCTCCAATATTACCCTGTTTGAACTTTCACAAATCATTTCCTTCATCTTTCTTGACATCATTGTTGCACTCAATTTAGAATCCCCAACCTTCATTCAAGCATAGAGAAAACCCTTTTAAGATACCATAAAAGCATTATAAATATTCCACGAACTCTTGATGTAGTGACATAATCCTCTTTGGTGAGAGAAGTCGAGATTTGAACATGGAGCTCTCTCTCCCATAAATGAATGTAAAAAAAAGAAATTAAAAAATGCCCCATAGGTGACGATGAGGCCTATGTTACAATTGTCACACATTGAATAATAAAACTAACAAAGATTGAATAATAAAACTAACAAAGAGTGATCCATAAACCTTGAGATATAACCCCACCCAATAGACAAAGCCTTTTGGAATGGACAACTCATGGCCGGGTTTATAACTTTATAGCATTGGTGCTCTCGTTGAAAGCTAGTCTAACGGAAGGGACGACCTAGAACAGGACTACCACCAGATGAAAGATGAGTGAAAGCCGTCTAGAGTGGGTCGCCGCGGACGTCGGCTTGTCAAAGGGTCGGCAATGTTATAACTAACAATAGTTCCACGTTGAATAAAAAAAAAAAAGTTATAAACCTTTGAGGTAACTTACTCAATAAATAAGTTTTTTGACATGGATACTTTATAACCTAACAGCTTGAGTCATAACCTTGTTGTGATCATGCAGAATCTGAACAGTGGAATTCCCATAGATAGAAAAGTTGGCGTTGGCCACTTCGAATCTATGGAGATGAAGCAACCTAATGAGCCCATGAAACATGGAGTAGCCATCAACTAATTCATTCGCTATAACTAAATCAAGATTTGGTCCCATTTCTTGAACTTCAAGAAGAGGGGATCCATTATTGCTGGTACTAGACGGCTGAGTTCGCTTTCTTCGCGAAAGGGATTCCTTCTTTTGCTTCATATTCTCGAGTTTGAGCTTCATGGACTCGATGTATTCCGCCGCGTGGCCTATGTTATCTGCGAGTGTTGATGACCTCTCCTGCAATATTCATTATATTTATATAAATTCACCATATATAGCTAGCTTGTCAAAATTAATATGCAATTAATATTCGGGGTAATTGGAAATTAATGAATATATATTATACGTACCTTGGAAGTATAATCTGGAAGAAGAGAAAGAAGGTGGGAGCAAAGAATCTTCATATCAGTTCTCCTATTTTTCTCTCTGTCTTTCCTCTCAATTCTGGGAGCATTATAATTAATCCTCCGGGATGAGGCAATATTCTCCATTTTTAATTTTTTCTTGAAAACATTAATTTTGGGAACGTGCTATTTATACTGGTGTCAAGTTGGATATATAGAGTTTGAAACTAACGAGTGAGAATGTGAGATGATGTAAATATTATTATTATTATTTTTTTTTTCATTTCAATATTTTTTTTTCATTTTCAAAGAAGCAGACAATTTTTTTTGAATTTTGTTTTCAAAGGAACCTGTCACATTCATGACCAGATGTATGGAATGGGAAATTAATGGGAAATGGGAATATTATGGCTCAAAATATCTTGCAAATTTGTCGCTTAATTATGAAAGGCAGGCGCCGTTGGTCCGTACGAATATGCACCATACTGATAAATTTGAGACCCATTCATCAGTAAGTTTTTGACTGGTCATGCTAATTTGTTTGTTTGTTATTTTTTTAAATAAAGCTAGCGTTAATAATATTATGAAAAACGAATAAACTATTTGGTAAAATAAATTTTAAACATTTGAAATTTCGAATAGAAAGCGTATATAAGCACTTCGTCTTATAATTAAATGTATTCTTTTGTATATATTATTTTATTTTATTTAATTCGAAATAATTAAAAAGAGAGTTTTTAAGGTACATGAACATCATCCGAGTAGTGGGAGGGAGCTCCAATATGTAACAGTGAAAGACATGAGAGCTCCCGTTCCTGTGTTTTAAAAAAGAAGAAATTTAATTTTAATACTTTAACGATGGTTGTTTGAATTTTTAAAAAAATCAAAATAAATGTTAATTTTGTCATTGTTCAACGGCTTTTTTTTCTTTTATTTTTTTTTTTAAAAAAAAATTTCAGGGCTCCATCCAAACAATACCTTCAAAAAACGTTTGCGAACTACGGTAGTCAATTAGATCATCGTCTTCGAGCCAACTTGAATGAGAAAAAAATTTTAATTACCACACGTTTAGTTATCTAATGCTTCATAAATTGTTTGTAAGAATTCATTACTTTAAGATTTACTCGTTGTTTTTAAATTTTATAAACTTTCAATTATATTTTATCAACAATAATCTATCTATTGTTATTATTATTTTTTTAACAAGGAAACTTGTAACATTGATGCATAATAATGTCTTTTGTTCCAATATTAACCAGCCAACTAAAAAAACTCTCAAATACCCAAAAAAAATGCAAGGGAGGAAACAACAAATTTTACTAAGGCATGAGTCACTTTATTGACCTTCCTCCTAGCATGCATGAACAAATGAAATAATATCTGAAGTAGAGCTCAAGTATTTGATCTCTGATGTTAAATAACATTAATTAATTGACATTAGTTAAGATTAATTATTTTAGAACAATGAATTAAAATATTGAAGCCATGTGTTATCATGATTGGTATCATAAAGAACGAGCATTATCAAATATAGAAGAGAGATAGTTCTTGTGAATATTATGTGAGTATTTATTCTGTCTATGTTTCTTTATAAAAAAACCAACTAATATTTTTCAAAGTCATATTTTATTATTAAAATTTAATGATATATTATTGAATAAATATAATTTTACCAATTTTAAATATTTTTTCCTCTTTTTAAAGAATAGAAACTATAACAGTCACTTTATTGAATAATATTATAATTAACGAATAAGTATTTTTACAATAACCGTGATGAAATCAAAATTACCTCCCAAAAATATTTTCAAACACTACCGTAATGCCCCTATGTGGACCGTTGGTATAATTAACTTCATGTCTTTTCAATGTCCCTATATGGAAATGTCAGCGGGTACAATTAACTTCCAGTCTTTTCCGCTTACAAACCGAGTAGGGCTAGTTTCCTTGGTACTTGGTAGTATTTAGAATTAATATCTTAGTGCCCAATAAATATATTTATTTTCTGTGCCGACATAAAAAAAAATCTCCATCAAGCGAACTCCATTTTCTGTTGTTTCTATTTATAATTTCTATACACTAAAATATTTTAATTATTACATATTATTATTATGTTTTATTCTATGTTGATGTCATCTATAAATTATAATTTTTTGGATACTGCTAATTTTTATTTTAAAATTACATTTCACATATTTCTGATTTAAAAATTCGTAATCTAAACTTTAGCATTCTGATTTAATTACTAAATATATTACTATTTATTTTATTTAACTCGAAAGGTAACGCAAAGTTCATAAAAAAAAGGACTGAAATCATGATAAATATTAGATTTTCCCTATTAATACACAAAAATATGCGACGTTCAAGAATTGTCGGCACTTAAAATATACGCACCAATAAACATGGGGGGCTTGGCTTTATTGGGTTGAATTACGCACGCAATTATAATTCAAAACGCGATACTCCGTGGGAAAACATTTACCAGAAAAAAACCAACAGAATATGTTTCTCTGTCAGATGGGATTTTAAGAGGGAGACATATTTGCAAGAGGAAAATTCGGGATAGTTAATCAAACAGCCTTGGTCAAATTATATGTTTAAAAAAAAAAAAAAAAACACGCCTATGTGAATTTCAATAAACTCAAATACATTCGGAAAATTTATACTAATGTGAATTAAAGTCAAAATTTTTCATGGTGTATTGTCAACTCCATCATTGGTTTGTAAACACTTGATAAATTATGTGAGGATGTTTTTTTTGTAAAATCAATTATTACGATGATGTCAAAATTGACAAAATTTGTGAATATTAGATAAGAATTCAGTTTCTTAAAAGATTGAAATACCAATTTTGTTTTTATTTACATGTAGATAAAGTGAACAGATTTTTTTTCACAAAAAATTTAAAGATTTTTTTTACAAAATTCTTAATTAAATACTCATTCAGTTTCATAAAAGATTGAAATACCAAAATACTTTGGTTTTTATTTGTTTGTAGATGGAAAAAACATATTTTTTTCAAAAATTTTTTTTATTTATTTTAATTTGTGTAAGAACCTATTGAGCTAAATATTAAATCGTGAGTTTATAAATATATATTAAAAATTATCACATTTATAAATGTTGTTAATATATATAAATTAAATTACATACCGGCGTTGAAATATATCAATTTAAATGAAATCAAGTTTTAATACAAAATAATAGATAAAGAAGACACCAACACACACATATCATATATATAAATGTTGAAATTTAAAAAATTAACTATTTTTTCATTCTCATAAAGGCTAAAAACTACAACAATTATTTTATGAGATGATTTTGCAATTAATGAATGAATATTTTTAGAAGAGATGGAGATGGTTAAACCGATTACTTTATGTAACTCAAACATAAATTTTGTAATTTTTTGTAAATAAATCTTTACAAAAATTATTTATTTACATTACTCACTACTTCACTTTATGACTATTAGTAGGAAAAGTTCAACTTAAAATAATAATGACGTTTTCAAACTCGTCTGACATTGAAAAAGAAACAACAAATATATGATATGGATATTTTCAATTGTTTTTAGGAAAACTATAAGATTTACATCATTTCCTTTAATTATTAAAGTTTGCGAATATATCTATATTAATCAATCTCATCTATTGTTGCAGGCTAGGTAATAACTTCAAAGAAAAAAATCTAGAAAAATTAATATGAATGACACATTAAATATCCTGAAACAGATTACCTTGATGCAAATTCTTTAGATAAATAATTTACAAAATATACAATATTATTTATCATTCAATTTATTTTTATTATTTCACGAGCAAAATTTTGAATATTTTATCATTTGAGCAAATATTTTATAAATGACATTTATAAAACATGAAATAGAAAATTACAAAATCAGGTAGAGGTGTCAAAATGGGTTAGACCCGTCGGGTTGGCTCGTCTCTCCATACAAAATAGGTGGGTTGGGTTGACAATTTCTCAACCCGCTTAAAGGTGGACCGCCCCGCTTATTGGTGGGTTGTGGTGGGTTGCGGGTTGACCCGCCAAAGCCCGTCAAATTACACGTAAGCCCACTTAGTTGAGTCGTCCCGCCACTTAAAATAGGTGGGTTGAGTTGGTGTTTTTCCAACTTGCCTAAAAGGTGGGCCGGCCCGCCTAATGGTGGGTTGCGATGGGTTGTGGCCTGTGGGCCGACCCGCCCTGCTCGCCATTTTGACACCTCTAAAATCAGGATTTAATTTTATTTAACGTTGATTAACAAATTAAATATAGAACAAATTATATTGCTTCAAGGCATACATACATGCGATAAAAAGAATAAGATGAATCCATGTCACGAAGCATGTATTAATTGTTCAAGCTCAATCAACAAAACAATGGAAAATCCGAGCTTTAATAATTGATTAAATTTCGATATCAATATTGTGTCAATGTAAAATTATATTTAAAATTATATTTATAAGCTTACATGAGTTATCGAAATGTTTTATCTTAAATTGTTAATGTAGATCAGTAGATATAGAAAAACGATGATCATAAATAACGACACTGAAACTGCAAGAGTTACATTGTTCCAAAATGTTACATATATTTTTATTGGTTGCAGTGTTGAAGATTATATCGATTCGATTCATCACTGAAGTATGTAAATAATTTTTTCTTACAAAGATTATATAATTATTAGCAGCAGTGTTTATAGAACCGGACCGGCCGGTTCAATCGTTTCAACCAGGAACCGGGGGGGCTGACCGGTCCGGACGTATTTAAAAACCTAGAAAAATGGTTAAACCGGTAAAAATCATATCGAACTGGTAAAACCGGCCAAAACCAGCCGGTTTTTATATTTTTAAAAAAATATATAAAAAACTAAAAAAGGGTAGGGTTTCGTTTATTCAAATTTCAGATTTCAACATTCAACTTGCAGCCGTCTTTTTTTTTTTTGTCTTTTTTTTTCTATTTTCTCTCGATCCCCAACTATGCCAATTCAAGACCGCCACTTTCGCCGCCAGATACACCGCCTTCCGTCAACCAGGATGGTAAATTGACATTATATTTGGACAAATTTTGATGCCTACTTTCTATCACTGCCATCTACAATTTATATGTTGAATTTTGTAAGAAATGGATAAATTTATGAATTTATATATTGCTGATTTGGAGGTATGGATGCATACGGGTCTTGCATTGTTTTTTTATTTGTTTATTTGTTCGAAATTTAAATTTGATAATTAGCATTTGGTTATATGTTATGTAATTTAGAGTTTTGGACTTTAGAATCTGAAATGTGATTTTTAATTGGATATTTGTTGAAATTTTCACTTCAAAATTTTAGTAAAACCTATGAAAAAATTAATAATAAATTTTTAAAAACTTTATTTACTATATAAAATGATAATATTAATTTTTATTAATCCGGTTGAACCGTTTTTTAGTGGTCGACTGGTTCAATCACCGGTCCGATTATGAAAACACTGATTAGCAGTTATTAAAGGTGTCAAAATGGGCTAGGCCCGTCGGATTGACCCGCCCCGCCATACAAAATAGGTGGGTTGGGTTGTCATTTTACCAACCCGCCTAGAGGTGGGCCGCCCCGCCCCGCCTAATGGTAGGTTAGGGTGGGTTGCGGGTTGGCCCGCCAAAATCCGCCAAATTACAATTAGGCCCGTTGGGTTGGCCCGCCCCGCTACTTAAAATAGGTGGATTGAATGGTGTTTTCTCAACTCGCCTAAAAGGTGGGCCGCCCCGCCTAATAGTGGGTTGCGACGGGTTGTGGATTGGCCCGTCCCACTGGCCCGTTTTGACATCCCTAGCAATTATTAATAAATTCTACTTTATATATAGGACGACAATACTTAAATATACCACAACCATTTAGATACATCAAATAAAGAATAATATACATTTATTTTCAAAATATACAAGACATTTGAAATAAAAAGATGGAATGTTAGCATTTTTAATTAAATACATTCAGAATACAATAAAAATTTCAGCAACAAAACATTACACGCAAAAAGAGATCAGTAGATTTCGCAAAACAAGAAATTAAAAAGAAAAAAAATATGTCCAAAGACATTGATTGTTAACGATATTGACACACAAATAATAAAAGACGATAACATATCAAAATGTAGATCGGGGATGCAAAAATTATTTTTATTATTTTAAGGACATATTTTGTCACTCCCCCGGCTCAGGCCCGCGCCTGCGCAACTGCACACAATGGGCCACTACAGCAACTACTTCGTATTCGTCCGCGCTTTACGAAAATGATTAACCCAAGTTCCTACAGAAGTCCATTGTAGCTCATTTTAAACTCATTTTAAAGCTTTTATTTTTTCCATGTAGGACATGAGTCTCACAATCACCCTTCCTTCAGAACACGACGTCCTCGTCACGACCTGAACTCTAGATCTACCAGCACCGGGAATCTAGAGGTGGCTCTTACGGGTTCAAGAGGTGGCTCCCGTCATGTAGCACTTTGCCCCGCAGGTTCAAGAGGTGGCTCCCATGCACGTAGCACTTTGCCCCGCATAGCACTTTTTCCCGGAGTCTGCCGGCTGGTAACCTGTCTCTGATACCATTCTGTCACGCCCTGAGCCCAGGCCCGCGCCGGCGCGACTGCACACAATGGGCCACTACAGCAACTACTTCGTATTCGTCCTCGCTTTACGAAAATGATTAACCCAAGTTGCTATAGAAGTCAATTGTAGCTCATTTTAAACTCATTTTAAAGCTTTTATTTTTTTCATGTGGGACATGAGTCTCACATATTTTTAGCATAAAAAAAAAGGTCGTCCAACAAAATAAAATAATAATAATAATAAAAATATTGAAAAATTCAAATGATTGATGGAGTGGAATTATTATAAAGATAACGAGAATATTAATTATTTCATAGAGAAAAAAAAAACAGATGGTAAATGAAAAAATATCGTGAAATAGAGAAAAATTCAAAATATAAAAAAAAAACATTTGTCACGATAATTTAAATTAAGATTTAGAATGCATTATTTATATTACAATTTTTTTCCATAAGTCAATAGTTATAAAAAAAGGTAATCAATAGAAAATTACAAAATCAATATTTAATTTAATTTGATTAACGTATATCACTCATTAACAAATACACAACAAATCATATTGTTTCAACGCATACATAAATGAGATAGATTAATGCAATCATTACAACAGTAAATTTCGAACACAAGAAATTAAAAATAAAAGAGAACGTCCAATAACATCATTAACCATTAACGATATTGACTTACAAGTAATAGAAGATAATAACACAAGAATGGAGATCGAAGACAATGAAATTATATCTACTCTTGCAAAGAAATATTTTCAGCATAAAAAAAGTATTCGTTCAACAAAATAACCAAAGAATAAAATATAAATTTGCAAATAATTGATGAAAATAGCACCACAATAATTACTATTGAAGATGATGATTAAATTATGTTTTTTACAAAGAAAAAAAAAAACGGATGGAAAACGAAAAAATGGGGAAAAAAGAAAAGTCCAAAATATAAATAAATAAAACATTTGACACAATAATTTAATTTAAAGTTTAGAATGCATTATTTATATTATTATTTATTATTATATTGTTTCTCAAATCTTATTTTATTAAATATGTCATGACATCAAATTATATATTTTTTCCAATGTTTAATTTATACAAAATTATTATATTCATTAAAACTATGATTTTCAACAACTATAGGTTCAATCAGATTTGTAACATATAAAATTTTTGGACAAAGATTTTTTGCGCTTATTTTATAATAAATGTTGTACATATTATATTATATCGAATTTTACTATTTGCTAAAATACCATGAAAATCATTAATTAGTTGCACATTAATATCTTTTCATCTCAACTAATTTACTTGTATTACAACACTTGTCGATAATGAAAGTGTGTTCCCATGTGCACCACACGCGCCTTTAACTAGTGTTTTAAAAACAAGAAAAAGAAATTCGATCAAGATCATTTTTTCAAATTTTCCGAGTATTTTTTCAGTCTTCATCCGTGGCAAACCAAATTCTTGTGAAGATAAAATTCCATCTCACGCAAAGAATCAATCAATATTCCCACCAGCACTGAAAAATGGTGAGTTAAGTAAGACATGCCTCGTAAATGAACTTGGATTACACATTAGTTCTTCAAAAATATATGTATGCACTCATTTATCTAACATCAAACTATTCTTCCCTCTTAATAATTTGAGTTACAACACCAAGAGCAATAGTCCTTCCTAATGCTCTTAGGGACACCCTTCCCAGAGCTCTACGGTTACTGTACTCATCCACACAAACGGATTCCTGCAGAACCACCTGTACATTTGAAAACAGAACTAG
This sequence comes from Henckelia pumila, assembly GCF_033568475.1. Lineage (NCBI taxonomy): Eukaryota > Viridiplantae > Streptophyta > Magnoliopsida > Lamiales > Gesneriaceae > Henckelia > Henckelia pumila. Next base: position 6,815,650 of record NC_133123.1, on the reverse strand, counting down.
TAAATAATGTGCTCTGTTTTCTCAACTTTTCCTCCGGAAAATCTAATCTAGAAACCAAAGAGGAAGGCCTTTTCTGTGATTTATGAACTTTTTCTTTGCAAAGAGTAGATAGACCCCCTGGGCGTAGCAGCAAGTCCTATTCCAATCTCATGTTCCATGGATGTGTTTAGGTAATTGACACACGTTTATTAAAACACATTTTGTTCATTCATGTAAATCACATAAATGCATGAAAGAAGGGACTTGAACGCCATTGAGTAGGGGCACAGGGGTGGTAGTTATGGGGCTGAGCATTTATGTACTAACCTCAATTACTGCATTCTGCTTAGCTAATAAACATCTTGGGGATTTCTTTGTCTCTTTCCCAGTCTTTGGATCTAGCAGTGTCAATATCTTCACCACCCGAGCAGCCTCTTTTGCATGGTGTATGTGAATTTCCAACTGCAAAAAATATCCATAAAAATGTGTGAACATCACATTGAAATAATTTATTACCTCGAGAAAGATTAGCATGTGCTGCATTTGTGGTGCAACCTGGGAACCAATTAAGATTGGAGTAGATATATCCAGCACAAGAATTTTGAGTTCCAGGTGATTTGCAACAGGAACTGGGAAATCAGGGTGGCAGATAACACCTCCAGCTGCCACGCGACTGCCCTCAATACCATGCAAATTTATAGTAACATTATCACCGGCTCTTGCGACATCACAGATCTGAGAATTGTGTTCCAAAGAACGGACAGTTGCTAAATTTCTTGAAGGCATAACAAGTACCTGTAGCCAACAACAATGTTATATAATATATTCTGCAGGAAGGGAAACAATTGGGATTATCCATCCAATTATGCAACCCACATCAAATAAACAGATGGAGAATTCCAGAGTTAAACTTATCCCCCAAAAAAGAAGCATCAAACTTGACGAATCGACCTAAATCCATTTAAAAGCATACATACAAGTGGACTGCCAGAGAGCGGTAATACCAAGCACATCTTAATTATTTTGCAAACTAAACAACCAAAAACGGCACATGTAGTAAAATGCTCTTACTTCACAATTTACACAAGCTACATCATCAGATGCTTTAGAATCCATAGAATTACGATAGTTAATAATAAATTTAATATCAATACGCAAATAAGACGCCTTCACATATAAACCCTACAAACGTAAACTGTTAGGTATTTTAAAGTACAATGGAAGTGAGCTTTTCAGATGCAAGTCTCTAACAATGGATCTCGGTATGAAAATATCACACTTAATCTCAGCTTAAAGCACACTTTGTATTTCAGGTTTGTGTGCAATCGTGAGGGTTTTGAAGTCCCATATTTCCTAATAGTTTGTGTGATTTTAACCAACATAGTCTCTGGATTAATAAATTTGGCACAGGTTGGAAACCAAGAAATGGCAGGTAGGTTTAAACAGCAAAACCAAAGGGTATTTGACTGAAAGTAGGGCTGAACATGCAATCACAATTATGTCGATATGGAGTAGAAATGTGCAACACACGATGGACTACCACAGTATTTCTGTAGTGAGATGCAAAAGTTTCTGCTGCTGAATTCAAAATCCTCCATTTGTTATTGAATTCAAAATCCTCCAAATAGAAAGGAAAAAATCATTGTCGACTTTTGATGTCTACCAAAAAATTGAATTGGAACTAAGGAGCCACAACATCCTGTACCTTGAAACCAGTTCGAATAGCTCCACTCTCTAATTTACCACTTGCAGAGACCTGACCTTGTGACTGTGATTTCATAACATCACATATAGGCATAACAAGAGGCTTGAAGTAATCTCTCGCAGGCAGTTGGAGGGAATCTATTGCATCCAACAAAAAATGCCCCTTAAACCTGAAACAGAACAGGGAGGGGGCGGAGAGTTTTTTTATTGATATAGACAAACACGAAAATTTTGAGAACAGTACACGTGCAAGTATATTCAATGAACTCAACACGGACTGCTGCAAATCCTTACGACAAGAAACAAAGAACAAGAAAAACTTCTTTCTTCACTAAGACACATATTACAGCAGTTAGAATGGTAACTTGCAGATCTCATGCACGTCTTGATGTTATACTCATCGTCATAGTAAAAGCACGGTAAGCTATAAATATTTATTTTCCATGTACATGGTCACAGCAGCAGAAATTAATCTATCAAATTAATTGTTTCCTCAACTAAAGTGCATGAAGATCAAGAGTGAGATAATTTATTAAATATTAAGCAAATAGAAAAGGAAGCAATACAAGCTACTAACCAAGAGAACCGTACATCAGAAGGATTAGCCACCAAGTTTTGGTTTTCCATGGCACTTAGTGGGATCCATGATATAGAAGAATCCTTGAACCCACAAGAGCGAAGAACCGTTCCTAGTTTATGCTTAACAACATCAAATCGTTCCATAGAGTATTGCACAACGTCCATTTTGTTGACTGCAACTATTATCTGATCCACTCCAAAGCTTCTAATTAGCAGTGCATGTTCCCTCGTTTGCCCTCCATTAGCATCCAGGCCAGCTTCAAATGAACCCATGGAAGCATCTATTACAAGAACTGCAGCATCTGCTTGGGTTGCTCCAGATATCATGTTCGGAACAAAGTCTCTATGGCCAGGAGAATCAAGTAGTACAACACGATATCTTCTAGATTTGAAAAAAGCAACAGCCACAGTCATAGTTATACCCCTCTCCCTTTCTTCAACACTTTCATCTAGTGCCCATGCATAAGCGAAAGACCCTTTTCCCTGGTCAAATAACAAAAAAACGATGTATTTCAGCTACCCAAACCAGAAGCATGATAAGAATAAGGGAAAAACTTGTTATATTACCTGTTGTTTGGCTTCCATTTCATATTTGCGCATTTCCTTCTGGGATATTTGCCCCAAAAGATGAAGCAACCTTCCCGAAAGTGTTGATTTCCCAGAATCAACATGGCCAACCTAAGCATTTACGAAGAAATATAAACAATGGTTGCACATAAACAAGTTGCTAAGGAAAAAATTTATATAGAGGAAGAGGGGTTTGGGGTGGGGGAGAGCTCACGATTGCGAGATTAAGTTGGCTCAACCCATCATCTACTTTGTCAGGAATCATCCATGTCTCTGGCTTATATTCTAGAATTGATGCCAGGTTTTGCTCATTGATAATGTCAGTGTTTCCAGATCTAGACACAATGTTCTTACTACTAAAAGAATTATTAGGATAGTTCCCACTGCCTGAAGCAGATTGTTTCTCTTTCTCCGCACTAAATCTCCCTTTTGACACTAAAGCTGGAGAGGTGTCCGGCGCTTCAGCAGCCAATTGAGACAGCGTCTTTATCTCTTTTTCACTTGAGACGAGATCTAGAGACACGTAAAGACAAATTAATATTTGATGGAAGCAAAAGAAAGTTGAATCACAAAGCTATCAAAAACCCCAAAGGAGCATAAACCAGTAGATCTAGTTCAAATATTATCCAACCAAGCATAATAATAGCGGCACAGTTTAGAATGTAAAATTGCCCAAATTAAATATATATAGCACAAAACAAAATGGTAAAGCAACTTCTTCCAACTCATAAAACAAATAAAAAAGCTGTTTGCAGAGTAGAAATAAACCCAAAATTCACATTTACTGGATCATCTAAGGTCCAAGGATTATTTATCTAAAACACTAACAGGTGGAAATTTTGGTTATTATTCTTCTCTACAGATGATTAAAGGCAAATGTAAATGTATCTAAGAAGACCAACCAAAGAGGAACCAAAACAAGCCATTGTATCACTCACCAAAAAAAAAAAAAAACCAAGCCATTGTACAATAGAATTTCACAGGTTACTATGTCCCAGTTTCTTTTGTTGATACTGTGACCAAATATTAAATTATATATATATATATATATATATATAACTAAATAACAACTGCCACCATCTGCGACCAACAATCTTAACACAAAATATGAAACGAAATATTCAGGGAATGTAACTGCTGGTCACTAGGACTCCACAATCAATGAATCACTCCCAGGCTCAAACCTTTGGGTATTAGTCTGCCATAAATATAACATCACGTGTTTTTGGCTAATTTATCCATAAACTCATCCAATGATGACCTCTATAATTATAAACCCAGAGTTATAGTGAAATACTAGCTTTGGCTAGGGTTTATGTAAAGAGGTTTATCTCTGGGAAAATATTTCTATTCAGTTAGCAATATAAATTCAGTTCTTAATCTGTGGTCTAACAGTCGATGTCAATCAGCTACAGAACAAGTTATGACCTTAATTAGCTCCGTAACAAATCTAACAGCCAAACCACTGCAAAATCAAGAAAATCAACACATTTATTTCCATGCTCATGGATAGTTAAGGTCATCGTCAGCAGAACAACATTATCTTGTGATTCAAAGAGTATATATAGTGGTGGTTTTGGTGGAAACTATCCAAAAAAGAGACTTGGCCACAATTGATGCTCTGCCATCTTTGCATGTTGCCATTGACTACATGGAAATGATATACCCTAAAAAGTATTTTCAGGAAATAAAGCACCGCTGACAAAAACTGAAAATAAGTACGAGGGCCAAAATGCAACCATCAGAGGGTAGCCCATGAAAATCAGAAGACTCGTTAAATAAAAGAAATATGGTAATTCCAAGAAATCCTTTGAGAAGCATGAGCAGGAGAATTGATGCTTTGATAAGTACATGACCATGAAAAGGCAGTGCATGAGACACAAGATAGAGCAAAATGTTAATGTCTGACATGCACTATGCACCAGGAGAGATTTGGATAAGAAAAAAAGAGAGATCTGTAATGAACAGATATACCTGCAGGAATACAGCTGCTATTAATTTTTCTCAAGGGATTACGTAAAACTCCACATATGTAACATGAAGACATGCTATCTTCATTATCAAAAGCACATATTGGGCAAAGCCACACCTCTGTCTGGAGGAGTTCCTGTTTAGCCTTTATGTCAGGGGTACCTGTCGCATAAAAACAATCAAGAAAATGAGAATATATTGGAATAACTGCATACATTTTTGTTAAAGACTCAAGGAAACAAAGAAGAGAACACAAAGATTAAGTAGAAGTTCTAGTATTACTTCTCCATGGGTATGGTCGTCAGAAAATTCCTGAGGCAATGAGATTAACAACCATTGTGGTTTAAAAGATATGACTTCATTTCAGCCGACAAGCTCTCATTCCTTCTTCAAGATATGGTCAACATGAAGCCCAAATGATTTTTTTGTGAATCTTCATTTATTCAATGAGAAATTTTGGGGAATAGCTCTCAAAACTAGCTCAATCATGGACTAGTTTCGGTACGGGTCTTGGCTTTTAGGATAATGCCTTAACACAGTGCTTTCGATGCACATTGCGGCTCGTTCTAGACAACCTCATGGTTTCTCTCATTACTGATTGAACTGACCCCTAAGGAATCGATTTTCCATAAGCTTTTAGGGATTAACCTCACACCAAACACTAATGAACTTCAATTCAGAAACTACCTTGACATACTGTAGCATTACTATGGTATACTGATCCCTGTCTTTCTGCAGATAAGTAACTTAAGGAGGGAAAGCAGACCCCATAATTTTACATCAATGGAGGATACTTACTGAAATGAAGTAACAACAGATTCAAGAAATCCTTTACCGATGTCAGTTTAATATGAACCATATATTTGCTTGACAAGGAACTAAATATGATGTTTGAAGTTTAACATAAATAAGGCCTCAGCCCAGTGAAGAAAAAGTTCAGCACCAAAAATATCGTCTGTGATTTCCTTTTTTCTGCACATCTACCTCCATTGAGAGTCAATCATAATTAATAATCATAAGCTTTAAGATAAGGCGGCCAGCAGTTTCCGGACTGCCGCTGCAAGGCAATCTGCCTTCAGCCGCTTAGTTAGAGTCAATGGGAGAATAAAAATGGATGTGGTGGGGGGAAAAAAGAAAAAGAAAACTCTTAACTTGCAAAACAAATAAATAATATCAATCAATAACTGATCAGGCCAACTTTTCTCTAACCAGACACAAACTTAGTCTCATCTTTTTCCAGCAATTCTTCATAATCATCCTCGTAGTCATAGTCATAGTCATCACCGAAACCATCACCATAGTCATCATCATAATCAACTCCATAGTTCACTTTGCGAGGCATGATCAAAATCCCTGTCACATACAGTACAATATCAACCAAGCATTATGGCCAAGACCACTCAAATTTAATTATCACCCACTGAGTAAATTAGCAAAAATAAAAACTACTTCTAGCATGAAACAACATACTAAGGTAGTGTTTGGGAGAGCTTCTAAGAAGCACTTCCCAGTTTTTCATTAACAAAAGTTTACAAAATTTCAAATTTTTGTTAACGGAAAAGCTGAGAAGTGCTTCTAAAAGCTCTTCCAAACACCACCTAAGGTTACCCTTTGAATCGGATGGAAGATTGGGGCTAGCAAAGGCCCCTGCCCACAGAAGTTGATGGCTAACAGGAAATAGTGTCACATTGATGTCCAAAGACTCAATAATCCTTTGAAGAATAATCCACAGCTGAACATGAATCAACAACAAGGGAACAAATTCATAGCACCGTGATGAGGCCTGCATTAAAAAAAATAAATTAAATGTTGTTACAATTGAATTATGAATTTATTTAGTCCAGATATGTTATCCGGTGCCTGTTACACAGCTAGTTACTAAAAAAACATTATAGCATAAGAAGTTGTCATGAAGCTCATGGATAAATAGTATTTCAAGATATTCACATCATAAACACATCATAGAAGGAAAGAAAAAATTCAACCCAGTAATCAAGTTCTTAAGCAGCAGCTCAAACAAGATTCAAATTTTATTCTCTCCATATCGTTGGTGGATAGGTGGCGTGCAGGGAAATTAAGCTGAAAAGCAATTACCACTGTCAAAGTTATTCAGTGTAAGGCAGCTAAAACCGAATCAAACTCTTACATTGAGCTTAGCTTCATTAACTAATCAAAACAGAGTAGTTGATACAAACGAATAGAAATACTCAATGAGAATAACAGATTCACAAACAAACAGTAATAAACGTAAAAGACAGACAAATTGGCACAATCACAAAATTTTAGCAATTTACACTGTTTCGGTGGCGGATAATGCGTGGACTTGTATGAATCAGCCCTTACACCCCCATAGGAGGAAAAAAAGTCGAATCTGAGTATCGAACGAACGGGGAAACTTGCAATTGCGATGTAGAAAATTAGTTGGATTTTTCGAACGTTTTATGAAATGAGAATTTTGTGGGAAAATTAGCCCTTAAAGGACAGAAAATGCATTGCATCTCCTTTTTTTTTTTATTTTTTTTATTGCAATATATAGTTTTTGTTAATATATATAACAATACGATGGTTATTTATTTATTTATTTTAGAATAATAACATTTATATTAGCTTTAGATGATATATATATATATATATATATATATATATAAACAAACATATGAGTAGTGTCACGTATCATTATTTATCATAATACGTTGATTTATCATTCGTGTGCATGTTTCACCATTTATTCTACGAGGTAAATGATGATTTAAAGGTATTATCTTAAATATAGCATCTCAGTAGTACATGAGACGAAAGTGAGATGAGACACAAATTTTTACTCATCTCATGTTTTTTTTCATTTTTTGGTTAACCCAATGATATCTCACGGCCCAATATGTCATTAGATGTAGGCTTGATGACAAATACCTTTCAACTCATGGTATTAGTGGAGGATGAGTGTCATATAAGTGAAATTGTGTGAAATTGACAATGATAATTAAGAAAACAAACACAATAATCCTACAAAATCAAAAACATACAAACCAACATATTATTCATATCTATGTCTTGCTTATCCACATTTCATCATATTTTTAATCATCTATCGTACATCACATTCATTATACTAAACGGTAACTAAAAGTCTAAGTAGATATTGAGAGAAGGTAGTAAATATTTTAATAAATGATCTTGATCAAACTAGTTCGACCGGGGAGAGATTGCGCGAATATTCATGCCCATGCGATCACAAGCCATTATACCAACACCGAGAAATGGACTCGAGTCTAATGTCTACCACCTATGATATTTAATTAATAAAAATATTAAAGTTACAAATTTCTTGGGTTAAGGAATTTGCCGATCAAATATAAAATATATGGATTGAAAAATATTTTTTCCGTTTCAATTATATTATTCATATTTTCTTTTTTGTTTGTCCTAAATATATAGTCATTTAGTAATATTTTTTTACATTTCTTTACTAATATACCCCTATTAACTACACTTTCAAAATTATACAATTATTTTTTAATACATTAAATAGGGATAAAATAGAAAGTTTATATAAAATTTATTTTTCCAATAACTTTTTCTTAATATGTGTAAAAAAGAAAAAAAAAAATATATGGAACAGAGTAATAAAAAAGTTAATTTCCTTTTAGCTTATTCATTGATAATTTTATTTTATTTTTGAATATTTCTTGCTTTGAGATTGATCACAAATTCACAATTAAAAATATAATTTTACAATTAAATAGATCCATTTTATAATTTCACGCGCATGTCGGGAATCTGATTGTAATAATGTAAGTATGCCCCCAACGGACATTATAACCACTTGATTAAATAAAATTTATTACGCAACAAGAGATATGAAAACTAAAACCAATCGCATGAAAAATTAAATGTTGTGCCAACCATATTGAAGTCAACAGGTTAAGTAGGCCGTGGATATAAATCCAAGCGGATTAGATTAAAAGTTATAGTAATCATTTTTTTAAAAAAATTAATTTGATGAAACTTTAAACAAATTTACGATCGATTACGTCATTTTTCCATTTTCAACAATATATATCCTAATTCTCACCGACTAAAACACCTTGCCCAAATAACAAGTCAACGTGACTAAAATACATATCTTTTCTTGTTTATAATTTTAGAAAACAACTTGTCCAAAAAAATACATTCAAACTCCATCTGTCTAAATAAAACCAAAATCGAAACAACGTAATAATATTTTTATATAAAACAAACGAGTCCCATATATATATATATTGGGGACCAGTGAACGTGATTCATTGTTTTGTGGGAGTAGCGTTGAGTGCGGCGCTGTAGATTGATTCAAAGGCGTATTCTATACATGATTTGAACTTATTCGGATCCATGAAACCTTTCTCCATCGTCATTGCAATCCTCAGCTTCCCCACATAGCTCACCATCGTCACAGACAAACTCTGCAAATATATATTACATGATTATCGACTAAATATCGTCTATCACATTTGTTGTCATCATTTTACAAAAATGATTTAATTAATTTTACCTGAGGCGGACCAGCCACGGCAAAATACAATCCATTGATAGGCTGACCAGCCAAGGCCATTTGTTCTACAGGTCCTATCAAGCTGGAAATCGCCATGCTCGTGTTCTTCAACGTTCCATGGATGTATCGAGCTGTAGCCTGTATTGATTAATCAAACATAAACTTATAACATATGTCGTAAAATTAGAGCACGCGGGTTTGATCGCGGAATCGGGCATATGCATATATACCTCGGGGCCTCGGATCTTTGTTATGAGACCGAGGAGCTGGCCAGTTAAATGAACCGCGGCGGAGTTCTTCTGTCTCTTGATCATTCGATGTGCTTTTTCGACGAATATCAGAGGATCGTCGGACTCGTTTTTCGTCAGTTTCGGGATTGAAACTAGCAAGAAGGCGAAACGATTACCCCAAGGGGTTTGTGATTCGGGCTTGATCATTTCGTTCACTGATTTGTAGCCCCCGATGGCCCTTGTGTTGAACAACACCAGTGACGTACATTTTGCTTCGCCGCCACTTTCTTGGCTTGTCTTTTGCATGTATAGACGGGTCCCGAATATGATTATTCCCGTAATCACATCATTAAGCGTCTGTAAATTTTTTTTATAATAAAAGCTATAAGCATATAATATATACTTAGTGGGATACGTAACTTATAAATTAAGACTAGCTAGCTATCTCACCACATTGAGTTTGCTCTTGATTTGCCTGAGACTATCAATGGAAAAAGTGGAAGTACACGTGACAATGGGTCGAAATTCGACTCCTTCGACACCCGATCGGACAGGAGACTTGTCGTCTTGGATCAAATTGCTCTTGAAAATGTTCCAGCCGAAATCGTGAAGTGTGTAAGATAACCCGGAGAAGACCTTTGGGAGGCGTCGTAAAAACCCGTAGCCACGAGTAGTATCGCGATCCTTGGCGTTGGATTTCTGGGAAGGGAACGTTAGAGGCATCACAGGGTTGTCCACTCTTTGTAGACAAGATAAAAGGGCTCCCATCAAAGAGTAGCCATCGCCTAACGAATGGTGTAGCTTGAAAATTATACTCCCAGCTGCATTGGTGGTTGGGTATTTGATTATGTGGATTTCCCACAAAGGCCTGCTCGGTGGGAACTCTTCCGTAGCGAGCTTTGACAGGTAATTGGTTAAGAATTCGTCGTAGAAAACGACTGAGTTATCACCAGAAGTGGGCACATGTACGTGCTCTTTGAGATGCACGTCGACTTTTTTCCATTTCTTTACTCCTTTATCATCCGTAACCTGTTTCCGAATCAAGACCATTCATTAGCTATATATAATATAATTTACTGGCTTTGTCTTAGCTAGCCAAGTGCGTTGGATTCAAACATATATAGATGTAAAAATTACTAACCATGATTGAAGAAAATCTTGGATTTATGGGCAAAAACACCTCTTTAAGAAGCTGCATGGTCATGGAATCATCGATGGGTAACTGAAACTCCAAAACTCCGAGAATAGACAGAGACAATGCCGAGCTTTTCAAGTATTGCGCACTCGGGCTCATGGGCGCAAATGTATCCTCATCCTCGAACTCCATATTCTTCACCGACATGATTCTCCTCGATCTACAATCCTATCAAATTTTTTGTCTTAAAAAAATTAAAGGTAAGTTATTAGTGAAAGATCACTTCGAATTATAAGTTTAATTGCTTTGAGCATGGGACGGCTTTTTATAACACAAACATGATGCACATACATACGTACGAAGGTGCCATATAAGGGGATCGGAGCTAGGCTAGCTAGAAATAGTCAACAGAAGTGGGTAGCATGGGCCACAGAGGACATAATAGTTTTTGCTGTAAGAACTGGCACCGTTGCCATAAATTAAGGTGGCGTAGTTAATTCATTCCTTATTACTATCTTACGTTCATACCGATATCTGAATTAGTTGTATTTGTGTGTCATAAATTTTCGACTGCGAGACCCCTTCAACACAAGAGGTTTTTGGCGTATTGATGAATTTTCAACGCCCGTATTTATCAATTATCATCGTATGTGGTTCGAGCATTAAAACATGCAGCTCGATCTCACATTTAGAAGAATTTGAACCATCAAGTCTTTAAAAGATGTTACCCTTAAGGGTATGATCGAATTTTACAAACCCCCATGTTTATAATTAGAAGAACTGTGTTTTTTTGTCATATATTTGGTCTTTAGCGTTGTCAATTTTAGTTTTTTTTTTTTAATATATCATTGATATAAAAGAACGCAGCTGTGTTCATGTGACATAAATATAGTGCTGAATTGTTCAATGTCACGTCAGTCTTTTTCAATGAAAAATAAAAAAAAAATACCAAAAATTGAAATATACATGTAGAATTAAAAGTGAAATTTAAGAGGCCAAAATTGGGTAAAAAAAAGATAAATATTTAGCTAAAAAATACAGTGTTCCATGTCTCTTAAAGACATATAAGATCAAAATTTTCATTTAAAGACCGATAGAGCCTTCTTTTGTTTCATGGTGGTTAATGTGACACACACTCTCGTCATTTTTCCTCTTTAACGTCTATACTATTATATAAAATTTGGGCACCTTTTAATAACTAGTTTTGGTGTGTCAAGATGACACCAATTTTTTTCTCCATTTTACCCCTGTTCTTTGATATTTCTCTGCACAGCTTTCATTTTTTTTAAGGCAAAAGGCAAAATAACATTTTGACAACTTTCATAATTCTAATTTCTTCCCGTGTTTCTTTCACATGTCTCCCAAACGAACGTTCTTTTCTCCCAAACCAAAAATAAAAAACAAATTTTATTAAAAAAATACTGTAAAAGCGTGCTTTGAATCACTAATATAAATTAAGAACTCTCTCTCTCCCCCTATCTCTCTCTGTCTTTGTTTTATTTGTTTTCACAATTTTAGTTTCTATTTCATTTTCATTGATGACTAAATTGTGATGAGTTGATTATTCGCCTACATTAGCTTACTAATTCTCATCCATATATATTTTCACATTTCCTATGTCGATCGATCTCCACACTTCTATTACAATCAGTTTCAAATCAAATATTAAAATTAATTGTATGTTTAATTCTTGATAATGATTGTTGGTATATTTTTTCCCTTAAAAATAGTTTATATATATTTTAAACCCAAAGTACTTGAAGATTATTTTTAGGGATGACAACGGGGCGGGTCTGGGGCGGGTTTGGCTGAACCCAAGACCCGCTCTGCCCCGCGAACCCGATGATCCAATCCGGGTTAGACCCGTTGGACCCGTCAAAAATTAAATAATTTTAAATTTATTAAATTAAAAAATATAAAATTAACAAAAATAATTAAATTTAATTTCAATTATATATTGATAGTATTTAAAACAAAAAAATATATTCTCACAAGTTAAAATTGATCAATTTGTAATTAATTAATAATTATTAACCAAAAAATATTATAATAATACATTTTTATACTAAATATATCATAATAAAATAAATTGATTTCAATCCAATAATATTATACACTAAAATTATGGATGAAATATTGAATATTTAGTATAAAAATATGATTATATATTATTAATATTACATATATATTTTATATTTATATATATATATGTATATGTACATTTTAAATTTATATATACATATATACATGCATGGCGGGCGGATCCGAGGCGAGTTTGGCCAAACTCGAGACCCATCTCAGACCCGTTTGTGGACCCGCGCCACCGAAACGGGTTTGATGCGGGGTCGGGTCATTGCCATCCCTAATTAGTTTGGTAAAGATGAAAGTTAATTCACCTAATTCATATTAATAATTAAACCAACTCTCACAAGTAAACCCTTTCGTTTTCTGTTGGCTCGCATGCGCGATGAAGTGTAACATTGGGCAAAAGATTATAATTGAGGAACATGCATCTTGGGATACGATACGCACTACACCATTAAACATCAATTGAATTAATGCTCATTAATTCGATGGCTCCCATAAATATTCACATCGTCTCGATCGCAGGCATTCTTGACTGCAAGTACTTGAATTCTATCTCCATGCACGAAACTCAAGTTAAACCGTGACACGAGTTAAACCGTACTCTCTACGTCTCGTTCATAAAAAAAAGTGTGTGCTTTCACATAAATTAAGTAAGTATTTGAAAAAATAAATTCTAGAAAGAAATTCTCTATTTTGCCCTTATTTTTTTAGAGTGCTATTTTACCTTTATTTAATGAAAATTTTAATAGAATAAAATAATTGTATAAGTAGATAATGATATTAATTTAATATGGATAAATTGATAAAAGAGTAAGGAAAAATAATATTAAATATGAAAATTGTAATATATATATGAGACGAATGAAAAATAAATATAGCATAAATAAGTGAGACAAAAGAATATTTAACTTTGATAAACAAATGTTGCCTCTTAACTTTACAATTATATGCTTTGCAAATGGAATGATCTGTGCACGATTTTTCTTATTTTAAAAATGTTCTGTGGTGTTATCAATCAAATTAATGCCATGTCCATCGAATTAAAAGTTAGGACCATATCAATTTTGGTAAATTATATTTGTGTTATGTTTATATTTGTTATCCTTTGCAAATGGAATGATGTGCACGATTTTGTTTATCGTAAAATTTAAATTTCAGTCATGTTTTATTCAATTTTTTTTTTTGTCTATTCCGCGGGTGCTATTGTGATTTATGCATATCAGTACCAAATTGACGACATATGAAAAAAGGACTAATTATTTTTTTTTAAAAAAAATGAAAATATCAAATTGAAATTGAAATTTGATAATTTATATTAAATTTAAAACCATAGTCCACCCTAATAAATTGGGACGCCCCCACTCATGCCATTTCAGCCGCCCCCCAGGCTTATTCCACCCTAATAAATTGGGGGAGGATGGGTGAAATTGGGTTAGACATTCTTAGTTTCATTTTATTTACCAAACTATAATCATCATTTTCTTAGAGAGTTATAAAATTTTATATAAAAATTTATAATAATAAAATATTGAAACAAACATTTTCCCTAAATTTTCAGCTCAACATGACCCTTTAACCCACTTTCATTATTTTTTCTCGAATCATAAAAATCCCAAATTTCTTTTTATATGATTTCACTTTAATAGAGATTCTTTGCTTATTTTGTAATTATATAAAACCTTTGATTTGGATAATCTATAATGATGTTTTTGAATTGAGACAATTAAAATTCGTGTATTTTGAATTCCTTTGCGCTTATTAAATAACTTAAACAATGCAAATTAAAAACCATATATATCCTACTTATTTACAATCTATTTATACTAACAACATTGTAGTAAATTGGTCAAAAAAAAAAAACATTGTAGTAAATTGAAATACATTGTGGTTAATATAAATAGATTGTAAACAAGTACGACACTATTTGAGTTTCCATTATTTAAGATATATATTTAACAATAAAAAAACTGAAATCAATGAATTTCAATATTACTTAATCCAAATTCAACTTTATGTGAAATAGTAAGTGATATCTTTCATTCATTATTCGAATTTCAGGAGAGCAACAGTGTTAAATTAAATGACGTAATGCTTATTTAAATTGTTCTTGAGCTTATAAAAAATAGACAAAGTAAATAATATTCTTGTATTTTTTTTTTATATTTTCAAATAATATAATTCTTTTTAAAAGGTCCAGCTCCGACCCCCCTAAAAATTATAAGTTGGTTTAATCAAAATTCGAATGCCGTCATAGTCATAGAGAAGGAGAGAACGTACATTAATTGATTTAATCACACATAATTTTGTAAGGAATAGGTCTCTGTGATGAAATCAAATTGGAATTTAAAGGCCGAGACACGTTCAATGTTGCTCTCTTTAATGGCTCGATGATTCATTGTTGATCATTCGCGATACAATTTGGGGTCCATAAGTGATAAGTCAATGGGTATTTTTTCTTAAATATTTTTATTTTTCACAAACATGTCAAGATGATTAGATCCACTCACATCATTTTGAATTAATTAAAAATTTATTTTCACGCATAATATCCAATTCTTTTAACTAAAAATTTGCTTAATTAGTTGTTTTTTTTTAATTCCTAACACTAAAAGAAGGTTATGATATATATGTAATTAAAAAAAAGAAACATTTTTTGTTTGATCAATAACAATGTGTACAATGGCGGATCCAAGATTTAAAGTCTACCCGAACGAGATGTGAACTAGATCGACTGGTCCCACATATATTGATTCGTAACACCGTCTAACAAAGGCCTATTATAGTGACACGAGTTTCGTTTTGAGTATTTAAACACTTAAATATGATTAAGAAATAATTAATTAAGCAAATCAGAGTTATCAAGCATCAACAAGATCTAACCTCACACAAAGTGCATGACCAGTTAGATGAGTTATATGCCAAAAGTGTACCGACAAGTAATAGTTTGAAAGTCAGGTGTCACTTATGTATGATCCTTGGAATGAGAATGATCATTCTCATTAGAATGAGTATTTCTATGTTCATGAAAATGACCATTCCATTTATTTTGGATGATAATGATCATTCCATTCATTTTGGACGAGAATAATACGTCAATTCCCACCCTCCCTTCTTATTATTGTAAATTTTCTTAAATTTTAGTTTATTTATAACAATCTAACATAAAATTAATATTATTATATTAAAAATAATTATAAAAATTATTCTTATCAATATATACGTTAAATTAAACTAAAATAAATAATATTTTAATATTATTAATTATTATTTAATAATAATAATAATAATAATAATAATAATAATAATAACAACAATAACACATTTGAGTAGCTATTTTTTTTTTCTTTTTTTTAAAAAATATTTGATTATTAAATATAATTTAATTTCTTTCCTTTTTATTTTTTTCGATACAAATAATTGGAATGAAATACAAATATCATTCAATTTTCATTTTTATTACATTCCAAAGTTGATTCCATACATACTTTATTTTATTCTAATGTACCAATCATGCTCTTAATGCCTAACCTAAAATGTACCAATTAATTTGAGAAATCAATTATATCTCAGTGTAAGATTGTCTATACTAGCTAGGAGTGAGGTTGAGACGTGGTATTTGAGTTGATGTATCGAGTTGTATTATTGCGCGCTTAGCAACATCACTATAAATAATTTTGATAAAACGATAAGTGTTCGGTCATAGTATAATTGATATCAGATCCGATGTATGTGTTCGAGTATTATCGTGAAATGCCAGGTGAAATTATCCTCCTAAAATTGGAGAGTGGTCGACAGATAACACTAATATTGAACTATAACTTTTAAATTTTGAATTACATGGTTACAAGTAGCTATAATTTTTTAATAAAAAGATAAAGCATGCAATCCTATAAATTCACTTTATATAGTTCCAGTTTCCTTTGAAATTGATTTGATTGCCTGTTTTTTTTGTTTATTGTGTTTGAATTTTTTTTTTTATAATATCATTTTAACCCATAAAAATAAAATCCAAGTTTGGATTTGAAATTTACCGGGTACTAAAAATTTAGATATGAAATCACCAATCCAATAAATTTAATATTAATAAAATAATATGATATTTACCACATGTGTAATAAACACAAATAAAAACCAAATGAAAATTAAGCAGCAATATTTATATCATGATTATAATTATAAATGAGAAAAGAACGAGACCAATTCTCGAGCTAGCTAAATGATCAAGTAGTCTAGTTGACTCGAACAGTGCTACTCATTCACATAATTAATCATATTATTATTTATACGTCTTAAAATATTTTTATACGTGCATGCGTCGGTGAATTATATCATATCATACAATTGTATGTCCAAATACTAATATAATGCATCCCAGACTCCCATTATAGGAAATTTAGAAATTCGACTTGGAGCTCGACACACAAGTTTTCATCCAATAATTTGAATTTTTTTATTTCGGTCTTTTTTTCCGTTCAAAGCCATTAAATATATCAAAATATCAAATATTGCTTATTTAATACCGATGTTATCCTTCATGAGTCAGATATGGAGAATAGAACATATACTATACATATTAAAATATATCTAAGCAAAACTGCAAAACTAAAAGAAAACCACCAGTTTTTTCATCTCATTTTGAAATATTAGGGATCATTTGCTTTATTTTCTCCTTTATTTTTGTTTAGATTACAGGAGCTACATCTTTATTTTTTTTAGATTCATTTTAATGCTTAATGCACATGTTTATTCTTGCTACAGGAGCTACATCTTTATTTTTTTTTAGATTCATTTTAATGCACATGTTTATTCTTGCTATAGGAGCTACATACTGACATACATAGAAGAGCATGCGTGTCAAATAACAATATTCAATGTGGTTTGTAGTTTTTTAGTAAAAAAAAAAGACCAAAACTTAAAAAAAAGATTCGAATTATTGAATGAAAACCAAACATAACAAGTTAGCTAGATGATCAAAACCCAAAACATATCAACTAACGGAACTATAAAATTACAAATTTTCCAAATAAAAATACTTGAGGTACACCATATATATATATATATATATATATATATATAACATATTGACTTTGTTTTAATTTTTCACGTTAAAATTAATTAATATTTTTTATTTGAACAAAGCAACGTACTATATATCATGGATCACAACTGGTCATCAGTGGGAAATATAATAGATCATATAAAAAAACATTATTTTCATGGTGCTATCGTCAAATTGCTATAAATCGCTATGCAATAATCGTGTCTGCCATTTTATCATTATTTTACTCCCTCGATAGATTTCGCGAATCTCTTAAACTAAAGAAAGAAAATTAAACACTGCAAAGCAAAACTATTATTATTGTTCTCAATTTGAGAGACCAATCACACGGCTTCAAACATTTGGACTATTTTAACATATTTATTGTTGGAAATATTAAATGAATTGTGATTGTTGGAAGAAATGAGTTTGAAAGGGCTTGAAAGGATGCTTGAAAACTTTGTTCTAAGTGTTGCAAATAATTTGAATTTGGTGAAATAAATTGGAGAAAAATAGGGAATTGATTGTCCCATATTGGAGCAACTCCAATTTGTTGCTCACCTTAAATAATACATATTGGTTTATGGGATTGACCCCTTAGGGCTTAGGGCACCAATGTTTTGTAAAGGGGCAAGACGCAACAAACACACGCGCACGGCCGGCTCGGCGAGATCTTATTTTCAATTATTATTTTTGGATAGAATTTAATTTAAAAAAAAATAATAAATATTTATTATTATTTTTAGTGCGCCCGAGCGGTCATATGACCGACCGAGCGCAGCCCTCACCTTGCGAGACAGCGAGCTTCAGAAAAGTTGGGCGCCCGAGTGGCCAAAGTAGGGCGCCTGGGCGGTTGAATTTGACCGATCGAGCGCGCCTTCTGGGCTCCGAAAATTTGTGTCTGTTTTTGAGCTTTTTCTGTCACGGGTTGCATCCTTAGGCCATAAGACGTATTGTTTGAAGTCTTAGGCTATATATATGATCAGTTATAACGTATATTAAGATAGAAAATCATCTGATAACATATACATCAGATTTCTGCAAAATCTCTCCATCACTTTCTCAAAAGAAAAGAAAAGTATCAACTTATTTTCGTTCGCTGAAGTTCGTAATATTTGTAGTGCTGCTATATCACGATCGTTAGTCGTTGTATCTTAGAGACGATTGCCGCCAACGTTGAGCACTGTTAAATGGACAATTTCGTCTTGCGAATAGAGAGATTCTCTCGCCTCGACTAGTTGCTGTTTTTTGTTGTTGTTTGTCGTATAAGTTTTCAGAATTCGAAATACACCCTTATAACAATTATATCTCCTTCGTGTTAAGGAAAATGACTTCATTTTTCCTATTAATTTGCACAATTTTTAGTTTTGGTTCATTAAGTTTTCAGTTTTTAGTTGTAGTACACTAATTTTTAATTTCTGGTTATAATTTGATCAAATTGTTGACACACGTGATACCATGTCAATATTTTTTTAATATACCACATCAGTAATTAAACCCACATTATCCGTGCAAGAATGAAACTTAGCTTGTTCATTCATTAATCTAATAATATAAAATTATATTATTAAATATGTTATTCTTTATATATAAAGAATCTCCTTCTTAGACACAATCTTTTGTTTTATCAAAATTACCCTTTCTTTATTTATTTTTTTTAAAATTTCAATATTTTAAATCGCATTTTAGTCTCTCGATAATTTTTATATCACATTAATAAAAAACAATATACAAGCACGCATCGCGTGCACCAATACATTAGTATATTATTAAACTTGAACACCTCATACAAACCGACTTTGCTATTAGTAATTTTCATACATATATGCATATTTTTTTTCTTACGATTTTTTCTCCAACTTCTCTCTTATATCCCAAAGTTCACACAATCTCTAAAAAAATAATATATAAACCATAAATATCATATCTTAATAAAATAATAATATTTCTTACACAAACTTATCATTTATCAAACACAAATTTTTTTAATATATACACGTAACGCATATCAAATAATACCAAGTATATATATATAGTAAGGATCACTAGTATATATATTAAGCAAGGAATATCTGGGTGGTTGAGATACGAAGAAAACTTATAAATTTTATATCTATTATTATTTTACAAATATAACTAAACCCTAATTGGCGGCATACCCTAATACTCTGTCATAACCATATAAATTTATGGGAATTTTATTTTGACTTAAATTGTCTATTTTTTTTTTTTTTTGGATTTACTCAATTATCTTTTCAAAGTTTAGTTTTGGTACATTAAATTTTTATTTTTGGCTATTTTGGTCCAACAGATGACGTGAAACCGGAAAATGTTGACGTGATATTGGAAAATAATGACATGTCAAACGGTCACGTCAGCAATTAAACCAAAATAACAAAAAATAAAAAAGTTAGTTTATTAAAACCAAACTTTTAAAAATTATGGATCAAAACAAAAAAATGGACAAATTAAATAACCAAAAAAAAAATCATTTTCCCTTAATTTATTCCAGTTGCCACCATATTCTACTGCCATATGCGATATTACAACGTAGCAACTCGAGACCTCATGAACTTAACATGTCAAGTAGTAGCAACACTTCAGAAACCGGACAAAACCACATCCATCACGTGGGATTCCACAAATACAAAAACAGTGTTAAAATAAATGATTAATATTACTATTATAGTATTAAACATATGAATTGTAAGCAAATATAAATTAGCATATTCTACATGACATTATTTATAGAGACGTAAACAAACCGAACTGTTTGCGAATCGCGAGCTATTCGGAACTCAGCTCGGTAAAAAGCTCGTTCGTTAATTTTATCGAGCTGAGCCTGAGCTTGATTTCGAGCTCGACAATTTTCACGAGCCGAACTTGAGCTTAAGGATGTTAGGTTCGTGAGCTTGCGAACATGTTCGTTAATAGGCTCGGGAACTCAAGCTCGGGCTCGGCTCTTTTAGGAGGCTCGCAAGCTCGATCTCGAGCTCGGCTCATTTAGGTGACTCACGAATATGTTCATTTAATTTATATAACTTGCAAGCCCGAATTTGCTTCGTTTAGAAGAGTGCTCCTTGAACTTGTAACTTGGAGGCAGTACTCGAAGATTTAAGGCTAATTTGTATCTAGAATTTGATATGTGAATTCAGATAAATTCAGAGATTTCAGGATATATTATGACTTGAGCAGTTAGTAATGATGTTGAATTCATAAAGATCGAAAACTTTGATTAATGAAATCGGTGGATTTTTTTTCGAAATTGAGCTGAGTTGGAAGTTAAAGTTTTAGATCATGGTAAAATTTTAAATCAAGTTATAGTCAATTTTATTGAGAAATTATAATCGAAAAAAACTCAAACTCAAGCTCCGTTGTATGCTTAATGAGCCTAAAAGCGAGCTTGCTATATATCAAACGAGCCGAGCCCGAACCTGAGCCTGATGCTGTTTGGCTCGACTCATTTACATCCCTAGAACTCACATTACTATATATAGTCTATGTATCCTCCCTAGCTAATACACACGACCTTACCAATTAGTAGTATATCTAAAATGGCTTTGCCCTGTGAAGAAGAGTACTCCACACACGAGCTTCTTAATGCTCATGCTCAAGTTTGGAATCAAATCTTCAAATTCATATTGCCCATGTCCCTAAAATGTGCGATCGAATTAAATATACCAGATATCATCAAAAATCATGGCAAGCCAATGACCCTTTCTGAATTAATCGGTGTTCTCCCCATCAACAAGGCCAAATCCCATTACATTCATCGTTTAATGCGTGTTTTGGTCCATTCTAAATTCTTTAACAAAGTTTACATCGAGGGCGAAAACGAACGAAACGAGGGTTATTGGCTAACACCTTCCTCTAATCTCCTCCTCAAAGATTCACCCTTGTGTGTTGCACCTCTTGTGCTACTCGTACTCGACCCAGTTCTGATGAATCCATGCAATAATATAAGTGAGTGGTTGGCCGATGATCGCATAACGGCATTTGAAACGGCTCACGGGGTGACGTTCTGGGAGAAAGCGAAGACAGTTACCAGCCTGAATGAGCTGTTCAATGAAGCCATGGCTGGTGATGCACGGTTCGTGAGCGGTTTGGTGCTTAAAGATTGTGACAAGTTGTTTGAGGGAGTCGAGTCTTTGGTCGATGTAGGAGGCGGAACGGGGATGATGGCTAAAGCTATTGCTGATGCATTCCCTGAGATGAAGTGCACGGTTCTTGATCTTCCACATGTTGTTTCTGGCTTGGAGGGGTCCTGCAGTAACTTGAACTACGTTGGGGGAGACATGTTCGAGGCGATTCCTGCTGCTGATGTTGTTTTACTAAAGGTATGTGCCAATACTATTATAAATATGAGAGTGTCCGTAACAGATGTTCAGACGAATATCTCATTTGAAAACAAACATGCGGGGTATCATCAAAATTACAAATGATTGGATGAGATCTCAATCAATAAATATGGCTAGAAATGAAAGCGAGTAGTACTGATGATTTAAAAGGCTAAAATTAATTAATACCCTGATGAATTTTGTGTTGTACATCTTCTGTTTTCTAATGTTTATAAGTGCAACATGTGACGAACAGGACCAAATTAAAACATCACATTCCCTTCGATTTCTGTTTTTTTTTTTAAAGAATATTAGACCGAATAGTCATGTATATTTCGACAATATTCATGTGTTACGACAACAATTAACAGTGGATACTACACGATTGGAAAGACGAAGATTGCATCAAAATACTAAGGAATTGCAGAGAAGTGATCCCTGAGAAGAAAAAGGGAGGAAAAGTAATCGTCATCGACATAGTTTTGGGATATAACGAAGAAGACGAAGACGATACAGTAAAGGAAGATCAAATCTTCTACGACATCGCGATGATGGTTTTTGTGAATGGAAAAGAAAGAAGCGAGAAAGAGTGGGAGAAATTGTTTCTTGATGCTGGATTCAGTAGTTACAAAATTACTCCTACATTAGGAGTGAGATCTATTATTGAAGTTTTTCCCTGAATCTAAGTACATGCATAAATAAGTAATATATATTTGTCGGCTCATAGTTCCAATTTAATATGCCGCATGCAACTTTGATTCGTTGGATGGTTCTCTGTGTTAAATGTGATGATGTTTTTATTTCGTATACGGTTTTTTTCTATTTACTTGTTCAATTTTAAGTTTGGTTTAATAAGTTTTCAAATTTTGAAATTGATATATTAACTTTTAAATTTGGGTATTTTGGTTAAATTAATTAACTGATATGAGATTGAAAAATGTTGACATAAAATTGAAAATTGTTTATATGTAAGATGTCATGTCAACATTAATTGAATCAAAATAGCATAAAATTAAAAATTAGTTTCAAAGCCAAAATTTGAAAACTTAATACACCAAAACTCAAAATTGGATGGCTTTCATGTTTCCTTGGATAAAATTTAACTTATCTCTTAAATTAATTAACAACTCTTATATAACAAACACTTCTTCGTGATTTGGAACCCTTTGACGAAAATTTGATTTCATATTTGACATTCCATTTTCAAATCATAAAATTGAAGTGAAAAAAATCTATCGATAATTAAGAAAATCAATTTCCTTGAGAGATATATTGATGTTCGAATTAGTAGAATATGTGAACGTTTGATTAAGGATAATAATAAATTCGATTTTCCTTTAGGATCCAAAACTTTCTCGAACGAACTAATTGTTGTTACAGAGTTTGCTCAATGCAGTTTATCCGACTTCCATGCATGATTTACATGTTATTACGTTAATCCGGAATTTTACTAAATACTTATCTAAAGGAACAACGGTCGGTTTTACATGTCATTAAAAAAAAAAAATCAATATGTCAAGATGCATGTATACATAATGAATATGCATTATATCACATGGTACGCCCATACAAATAAAGTTTGCAAAAAGATAAAAAAAAAAAAAAAATTACAAATCACTGTAACATCTAAAAATTAAGAAGTGGTAATTAACTGAAAACTTTTAAATTTTATACAAATTAAAAAGCGATGAGATTTCTTTCTTTCTTTCTTTTTTTTTTAAAACATAAACTAATATATTTAAGCAGTCAACAAGTCAATGTTTACAACATATTTCAAAAACACTGGAATAGCTTTTGAATACACAAAGTTAGTACCCCTGGTGATGCTAATACGAGCTAGCTGTGCCGAATAACTTCTGATATGGGCTCTTCCATTGCGAATGGAGCTGATTTTGTTATTGCAGCAAGAGCATTGAGAGCATCAGTTTCAAGAATTCATTCCGTCCATCCCGAATTTAAAGCTTTTGCCACTCTTTCCTTTATCGCAATGATTTCGGCTAAAAGTGGTGTGAAATTTCCAGGAAAGCAACATCCTTTTGCGAAGTGAACAATTCCTGATGAGTCTCGGCCTACTATCCCAACACCAAAATAATCCTTGCTTGCAATTACGACAGCATTTACATTGATTTTAAGAGCATTAGATGGAGGAGGCTTCCATTGAGAATGAGGTACTGTCTTTGGAATTTCAGGCAATTGGTTATGTGCATTAAGAGGCCACAAGTAGATCTCATTCTTTCCCCATGCGCAAGAATAGCATCATAAGACTCACGCTTAAAATTACCTTGAAATGTCATCATATTACGAGAGCCCCATAAAGTCCACCAAAAAATGCAAAAGATTCGAGATCTTTGATATGATCCTGTTCGACAATATGCGAGAATAAATCACCAAAAGATCCCCTATCAAAACCTTTGGGAACAGGCTACAAATGTGTCATCTTCCATAACTTGCGAGCATGTAGTGCGATGAAAATATCCAGATTTAACCGTGTATTCGCGTTTTGGAGTTTAGTGCCAAATAAGTTTGTCTGGTTCGCATCCACGGCTTATTGGAATACGCTTCAGTCTACAGCCCAAAAATGGTTATTCACTTAACTCCAATCCCAAGTCCCATGAGTAGTCATAAGATCAACAACCTTCAAGTTGGATTGACTTGGGTTTGGGGCTGTAATAGCTAGGTTCAAATAGCTTTGGACGCATTAGCCAGGGATCCCGAAAGACTGAAACATTTGATTCTTTGTTAATTCTCCAACGTAGGCCCTTCATCATGAGCTCTCTACCCCATAATACACTTCGCCAAACATAGGAGGGGTTATGCCCTATTTTTGCATCCAAGAAAGTGCCTCGGGGAAAGTACTTGGCTTTATATAGTTTTTCTGCGAGTGAATCTGGATGGGTTAGAAGCCGCCAAGCTTGTTTGGCTAACAAATCTTGGTTGAATTTATTGAGATCTCTGAATCCCAATCCACCTTGGGACTTGGGATAACACATGAAATGCCATTTACGCCAATGAATTCTTCTTTTCTCCTTATTCGCACCCCACAAGAAATTGGTTATATCATGCTTTGGAGACGCTGACAGAGAATTAGAGGAAGTTGACAGAGAATTATTTCAATCCTGATATTAATCATTCAAATCAAACATTTCATTATTTATTTCAATCATATCCTATTAATTCAATAATCCCAATATACTTTATCTATACATTATAATATCTATTGAACCACTAGAGAACAACTTGCTTTTCCAACCTTGCAATATAGACCATACTCTTTCCTTTATCCCTTCGGATAACCTTTGTTTGTTACGCCCTGTGAATGCTGGAAGGCCTAGATAAACTTCATGGGAGATATTTCGTTGCATACCCAAGACGGTGAAGGCCATATCTTTCATATGAGATGAGCAGTTAGGACTAAAAGTGATGCTAGACTTGTTGAGATTGATGAGTTGGCCTGATGCCTCTTTATATTGCTGGAGATTTTCTCTAAGAGTTTCACAATTAGCCTTGTCAAGATTTCCAAACAGAAGGGTATCATCGGCGAAAAATAGATGTGATACATTAGGCGCAATTCGGTGACAATGGATTCCTGTCAACTCTCTAGCATTGACCCTTCGTTTGATGATCGAAGAAAGTCCTTGGGCACATAGCAAAAATAGATAAGGTGATAGGGGACAACCTTGTCTAAGGCCCGAGATCGTTGAAATATGTTTGCCCATTAATTAATACTGAAAATCAAGTACTTCGAACAAAATCCATAACCCTGCCAACACATTGATTAGAAAATCTCATTCGACTCATGATGGAGGCTAGAAAATCTCATTCTACTCGATCATAGGCCTTATTCATATCTATATTTACTGCCATGAGGCCCTTTCTACCTCGAGTTCTTCTTCGCAAGGTATGGAGACATTCAAATGCCACCATAATATTATTGGAGATAAGCCGATTTTGGATAGATGAAATTTGTTCCGGGTCAATAATGACATGAAGACAAGGCTTGAGACGATTAGCTATTGCCTTTGCCACAATCTTTGAAATCACATTACATAAACTGATTGGGTGGTAATCTGCAGGGCCAAACTGTTGTTAAAAAATTGTGAAATCAATTTGGACATAGTTACCAAAAAGAGTGCATTATATGTACGAATTAAATATTAGCCCACTACAATTTATGAATTTGTATTTGTGTATGTAGTCCAACTACATATTATACATCCATAATAGGCCTAGGGTGACGCTCGGTTAAAGCCCACCCTAACTCTTGCGGGTTCTGTATACCTGATATACATGCTGCAAAATTTGATAAATAAAAGCTTAGGCCGAGTATAAAAACAAAACAAATAATTGGATTCTTTGCAATCAATGAAAATCGAACACATGATCTTGATTTTGATATTAATTGTAAGATTGTCGTTTTACCAAAACCTATAGTTGGTGATAATTAATGGTGAAACTCAAACTTTTAAATCGTACAACAGTCCAAGCATCATGATTCGATCGATGTGCTCAACAGAGACAATTATTGCACCACAACAGTTGCTTTTATAAAACTGTTTATTGCAAATTTGAGAGAAATATATATTTTCAAATTAAATATGTTAGAAAAAGAAATAGAAGCGATAATAATTAATAGGCAATTTTCCAGGCATATCACGACTTTAAAGCAATCAGTGACCGAGGTATACGTGATGCATGTGTAATATAATAAATAAAAACTACGTAGATAAAAAATTGTGGAAGAATATGAATAAAAAACATATGGAGTGGAAATAAGTTGATTTAAATTTTAAATTAGAGGTGATAATAAATTCTATAAGATAGGAGAGTGAATATAATTTTGATTTCTACATTTTTTGCCTTTTGTAATTAGAGATGAATAAGTATTTTTATAGGCTAGATTTGTAATTTGACCTAGGTTTAATATGATCCCACGCTTTTTTCAATTTATAGCTCACAATTATTATTAAAATTTTAGAACTTAATATTGGGGAGAAAGACATTTTTTGGTCATATTATTTGCACTATATATATATATATATGTGGTTATCTTAACGGTGAATTTGTATTTTCAGTCATGTAACTTATATATATTTTTTATTTTTGGATCTGTTACATTAAATTTTCATTTTTAGTGATGTAACTTGTATATTGTTTTTGTCCTTTAACTTACAGTTATTTTTATCTTAATTTGATCTTTTTTTTTTATCGGTCATAAAATGATCGAAATTGAAAGAAAACACAATTAATTAAATGATTTTTTATCTTAATTTGATCTTTTTTTTTATCGGTCATAAAATGATCGAAATTGAAAGAAAACACAATTAATTAAATGATAAAAAATGAAAACAATACACAAATTACATTACTAAAAATGAAAATTCACTATAACAGGACCAAAAATGAAAAAAAAATGCAAGTTACATGATTGAAAATATAAATTCACCGTTAATATGACCAAAAGTGCAAAAAAAAAAAAAAAATAAAAAAATAAAAGGACCAAAAATATAGTTGTTGGAGTAGGTGAATACTTGGTTAGACTAGCATATCGCACAAGACTTTCCTAGTGCGGTTTATTTGAGTAGCGTATTTTGCAAGCTATTGCATTAATACGGGATTTTTTCCAGTGCGGCCCCGAAACGTAGCGGTTACGAGTTTTCACGTCCAAAAAACACAAGTGAAAAAATACAAATAATAAGACTAAAATTATTATTATCCTCTTGATATTGAGTCATTTTGAAATACACGTGAATTTTGTAAATCAAAATAATTAGATTGATTGTCCAAAGGGTAAATTTTATAGCATTTAAAATATTTTAATCCATTAATTCAACTCAACCTAACCATAGGATAATTATGTTATAGCATTTAATGGACACATGGTGCAGCTAGCAGCTGACCAGTGACCAATCTATTTATGCAACCGACAAAAAAAAATTGGGGTTTCCCATCGCTATCTAGGTGCAGTTAACTAGATTGATTGTATTCTCAACTTATACACAACTTAAGTAATCTAAGATAAACTTTCTTAACAAATTTTTAAATAAATAATCTATGAGAACTTATTTTTAGAGATTACAAACACTCCGTAAGTATGACGGAATACTGTAGTAACTCAGTCTCATTTTACAAGATTTGATTTATTATGATTAAATGATTAAAGAAATTCCAATTGAGTTAATAGAATGAAAAATTGAATTCAGAACGTTCGAAAATGGACTAGAGGGTTTCAAGTTGTCATGTAGATCGGATGGTCCGAACCCAAATATCGGAGGGTCCGAAAAACTCGGAAGCTAGGTTTTGAGTACAGAGTGTCTGGGAGAGATCGGACGATCCGATCTCTAGCAGCGAGGTGTACGATGTGTTGTCCGACCTCCGCCTATAATCTGAGATTCATTTTCTTTGCCAATTCACTACAAATCTCTCTCATTTCTTGAGTGGTTTAGGGTCTTTTTAGCATTAGTTATCGAGGGTCGGGAGATAGGGAGGTGCTATTGAAGTTGTTGAAGAGCTTTGCCTTCGAGGTGAGACTCTCAACATCAACGGGCTAACGACGGACAGAGGTATACTCCAGTTTCTATAAATAGTTTGGGAGTATCTATTAGCTTAGTTATAACTTTTAGATCAGTCTTAGTGATGCATGCATATTATATTGACTTGTAATGATTGGACTGTAGATGATTGGACATCTTGGACAATTGTTAAGGTACGAAAGTACTGTTCAAGATACTCTAACTGAGTGTGCGTGTATTATGTGTTGCATTATTTATCTGCACATTATGACATGATATTACGCTACATGCATTATCATATTGAGCTTTTATCTTTTAAGATAGCTTGTAGTATGGTGTTTACCCTATGCGTTAGTGGATGGTTGGACACGTGGACTCGTGATCGGGTCACCCATATCCACTGTTTGGTATGAGAACCATCTCTTGGTGCGACGGCGTGGGGTCAGGGACGGAGCTAGGATTTTGATGTGAGGGGGGCGAATTTAGTATTATATAATTATTGATTATTAAAAAATTTAAAATATATATAATACATAATAATATAAATAAATAATTTTTTATTCGTATCATTGGGAAAAATTTAAATTTTGAAAAAAAAACTGAATTTCTTATAATGAAATTTAAAATAAAAAATTAAACATGTAGTTTCATATTAAATTATGTAAAAGTTAAAAACAACTATTTTAAAGTTTTTCAATAGTAGCTTAAAAAAAAGTTTTTCAATATTTAAAATACTAAAATTAAAATTTTAATCACTGCAAAGAAAATATTTAACATATAGATTAAAAATTTAAATAATATATAATTTTTTTATTTAGATGTAGTCATGTATATTATATTTGATAAATTATTATACTCGATTTTTTATACAATTTCAAACTAAGTAGTGATTAAATTTATTATGAAATTTTGAACAAAAAATGCATATATAAGTGTAATATCAATGAATAGATGCATGTTAAAACATAAATCTTCTAATTTATTTAATAAACTCATGTTTAATTACTTTAACACCTAAAAATCCACGCCCAATGAAAACTGAAATAGTTAAATTAATCTAATTAATATATCCATGACATACTAATTATTTTTCAGTTTTTTAGAATAGTAATTATAATTTTAGTAGCTTGATACATTCAAAATTTGATGATTGTATAAAAAGTCAAATTAAAAAATATATATGTTTATTTATAGATAACTGTTTTTTATTTATTAAATCATCGAATACATTTAATTTGTTTCAATATTTTTTCAATTAAATATAATTCATATTATGCGAATTTTTGTATCAAAGTTTGTTTTAGCGACATTAATGAAAAATATACATTGATCTTACAAATATAAAAAAAACTCATTTTTAATTGTTGTTTATTTAATTAATTATATCATGATATATATATATACAAAAAAAAATTGAAAAATTTTGAGGGGGGGCGACGCCCCCACTGCCCCCCCTGCCCTCTAGCTCCGTTTCTGCGTAGGGTGTTACATATCTTGGGCTTTAGTCTATTTTAACAAAGTTTCTTGATTGACCCTTGATATCCCAGACATTTGCATTCATGCTCATATAGTATTTGTAGTTCGCTCACGCCCTGTTTTTGTGTTTTATTGGACACCTCATTCGATGGCGCAGTTGCAGGTGGTTTATCGTGGACTTGGGATTGTTTGGTTATCAGGGCTCGTTAACAGAGGTTATAGATTAAACTTGTTTTTAGATATTGTAATTGTTCGATTTGGTTGTAATTTAGTAATTGCAGATTTATTAAATTGGGTTGTATAACTATTTTAGTTCGTTGTGTTTTATCTGATTATGTTTAATTAAGACTAGTATATTGGTGCACACGTGTATAATATTTTTGTAATTAATTTGATTTATATTCAAATAGGAGAAATATCATAATTGTAAAAATTATTTAGGGACTAATCTGTAATTTAAAATATTGAAATATAAAAAATAAATAAAACAAAACAAAAGGGTAATATCTATATCACATAAGATCAATTTTGGCAAAACAAAAGATGATGTCTAAGGGGAAGATTATTTATATATAACGAAAGATATCACATAAGGGCAATTTTGGCAAAACAAAAATGGTGTCTAAGAGAGAAATTATTTATATATAGGAAAAAATATTATTGCATGTTTAAGATTATAATGAGTAGATGATCACGGTACTGATCACTACAAATACTGGTTAGCATACTCGTATAAATTACGTTTAAATCGATGAAGTACTGGTTAGCATACTCATATAAATTAGGTTTGGATATTCGATGGAGTTGATCTAGAGAGAGTTATATGAAATCCAACGTAAATAATATTTGAAATTGTATAATTTGATATTGAATCAATTCGAAATACACTGGAGTTATGTAAATCAAAACAAAGCAAAAGACTTTTAAAAAAAAAACCCATGCATCGATCCAACCACAACATTTAATTAGGGCCACAACTTGTTAGCAGCCTCGAACAAGCCATAAGGTAAATGTTATATTCCCTCCGTCATATATATTGTCTTCTTTGAATTTTCACACGGATTAAGAAAAATATATTGAAAAAACAAATTTTATATAAAATTCCTATTTTATCCCTATTTAATGTATTAAAAAATGAATGCATAATTTTCAAGGTGTAGTTAATAGAGATATATTAATAAAGAAGTGTAAAAAAATATTACTAAATATGGTATATGACTATATATTTGGGACAAATAAAAAAGGAAACATAGACAATATAATAGGGACAGAGAGAATATCTGCCAAATGGCGAGTGGATTGTCGGTCGACATATATAGTACCTGTCTGCTGGTACGACACTTGTAGTACCTGTCTGCAAGAAAGTCCACATGGTGTAGCAGAGCTGGTGGGGCTGATGCTTTCACAAAGAAATTAAACAACATCAGCGTCAAGTCAAAATATTAGGGGACCAAAATTGCAAAGTGACAAACATACAAAACCAAATTTGCAATTTCAGTTGAAATCATATGCAAAACATATATCAATTCAAAGGCTATGCACGATTGATGCTGTATATATTTTTTTTCTCTCTCTTTTTTTCTCAATGATGTGTCTTATATATTTTGACAATATTCATTCATGTGGCGCAAACATGCAATATATTATATGATCGAAAAGGGCATGCTACACAATTGGAACGATGAAGACTGCATCAAAATATTGAACAAGTGCAAAGATGCAATTCCCTGCAGCAAAGAAAAGAGAGGAAAGGTGATAGTAATCGATATAGTTTTGGGGTTTGGCGAACAAAATGATACGTTGAAAGAAAATAAACTCTTCCTCGATATTCTGATGATGGCCTATATGAATGGAAAAGAAAAAAGTGAGAAAGAATGGGAGAAGTTGTTTCTTAATGTTGGCTTCAGTCGCTACAACATTTCTCCTACATTAGCATATATATGTTTCTATTATTGAAGTTTTTCCTTGAATCTACATGCATTAAGATATATGCATATCAATTTGGTGCCAAATAAATCACATAAATAATTGATATATCTAGTTTGGATTTGATTTTAGAAGATTGTAGAATCTTGGCTGGAGATCTACACTGTGAAGATTCAGTTTTTTTTTTAGTAACATTACAAGGAGTTGAAAGGCCAACATCAATTTAGAAATTGAAGAGTCATGATCAAGGTTTATAACAGCTCAATTCATGGCTGATAATGAGATTAAAATGGGATATAATGGCCTTAAACCATGACCATTCAGCTGATCTAATTTGCCTATAAATACTCCCAAAGGTTGAGTGAAAAATGACAACCAAGAAGCATTTCTAAGTCCATTGTACTGATTTTTGTCGTCACCCCATATGAGTTGTAAATCCAATCTCCACCGTTCACAATATACCTTTTTATGGTATAAATGTTATGTCCAAGTTTCAACCCAATCCAACGGTTAGATTTACGTAAAAGACCTTTGCAATAATAAGTGGCAGATTCTAGGCGAGAAGGGAGCGACTCCAGTTCGTCGACCAGAAACAGTATCAAATGACCTTCAAAGCCAATCTCACCGTTCATAATATTTTTCACATCCTTATGAACGCGCTGACCAAATTTGAGGTCGATCCGACGGATTAATATTCCAAAAATACTTCTGCAAGTTGACTAAATTTTGTTGCATACAAATCCGAAAATAAGGTAAATGGGTTTTTTGTTTCTTTAAGCCATATTTGTTTCAATTCGATGGAAATCATTGAGTCTTGTTTTTATTGGACTCTTTTTGTTCATTTTGATTCTCTAAGCATTATTCTAAGAAACCATCGAAATCTTTGTTTGGGCTTATTCTTGTTTGAAATCACCAAGTATCCGTTTCAAGTTTTGATCGTATACTTTTTTGTTTTATGTCCTTTGATTCCTTATATTTTTCGTTCCACATGAATCCTTTGTTATGCTTCATTTTGAAATACCTTATGATTCTTTATGCATTCCTTTGCTAAGCATTTGTTCAGATTCATTATGTTCTTTTCGTTCCAATTGATACTCATGTGATATGTTCGTTTGTGATGATTCTGATTTGAATAATGGCGCATTGGGAAAAGCCTGTGAGGGAAAAAGTCCCAGAGGGAGCCTGTCTATGGGAAAAGGCCCCAGAGGGAGCCCATGCGTGGGAAAAGGCCCCAGAGGGAGCCCGTGCGTGGGAAAAGGCCCCAGAGGGAGCCCGTTTATAGGAAAATGCCCCAGAGGGAGCCCAAAACCAGTAAAAGCCCATGGTCATTATGATAAGATATGAATATATATATGTTTTAAAAGAATGATGTTCCTGTTTTGAAAAATCGATCGTACATTCCTCATTTCATGTCCTTTGATTTCGTTTCATGTGTCATTCGGTATGATTCCTCTGTTATGCTATGAGATCTTGAAATGCACTGTTAGGATTGGACTTAAGAAATGGTAAGGAAATTCCGAAAACATGATATTATAAGGCCTTGATGCGGTGAGCTATAATAACCGTTTAAGGCCTCGTCCCCTTAGAGAAGTAACAATTAGGGACTGATCAGTAGCCAGGATTAACGAGATGAATAACAGTGCTATGTATAAGTTATGATTCATTTATGATATGTCTTGATTCTTTGTTTCGTATTCTGTTTGTATCCTGTCTTGACTCCTATTGAATTCGTATCATCTATATATATTCGATGTTTGTGTGTACGATTGGCCTCCACTTGCGAGTGTTTTCCAAAACACTCACCCCCTTACTTCCCTCCCCAGATGTGGGCGAAGATGAGATGGAAGATGATGAACAACACGCATTTTGGGGTTGGTGATCAAGTTCAAGATATGAAAATTCAAGAATTTATTTTAGTCTTATTTCTTACTACGTTAATTGCTTCCGCACTTGTGTTTTTCACTGTAAAAAAAACAGTTATGGTTTATGAAATAGACTGGTTTTTGGAAAGATTTGTACTACGAGACTTGTTGTTTCAATGTTAAATTGTTAAACAACACCGATGTCAACTAGACCAGGTTCCGAGGCGTGACATACACTCATGTTCTTTTGTTTTTGTTCGTCGATCAGGAAATCAAGCTGCTTATATATAATTAGTTGAGACTGATGTTTCGGGAAGGCCGAATCATTCTTTCACCTTCCTTAATCGATTTGTGGTGTAATTGTTTCTTATTTCTGGTTATGCATGGTTTGTTTTGATTCTAAAAAAGATTGATATATATTTATCTGCCCCACTCATTGGATTGTGTGATTTGAACGATTCAGATGTAAATATTTGGATGCACGATATTGATATGGTTTTTGTAAAAAGTAATGCCTTTTTTTAACTGTAAAAAAAAAAAAATAATGCTTTTTTCTACATTTTATATGTTATCGATCTTCTCCACTACCTTCTCTGATATATTCTAACTGATCACTAGTGTATTTACATGCATCAATACTTCATCCACATTTCAGCACTTCGTAAAAAATTTGCAACTCTTGGACGAAAATCTTAACATAATTCATACGTGATATGCGAATAAATATTTCAAACACAGCTAAATTTGGTCGTCTATTTTGTCAAATTTCAGATTTTTTTGAGGTAAAACTTGTAAATTTATTGCATACTAAAAAATTGCAAGTGCGTTGCACGTGACAATAATTTTATTAGATGAAACCGAAGTAATCATATTATATATTTTTTTTAGCTTTTTTAATTACTATATTTTATTATCAATTTCAAATTTCAGTTATAATGATTTGATATCTAATTAGTTATTGAAGTGAGAACATTATGTCATTAATTTTTCTCTTTTGCAATCGATTTGTGATATCTAATCAATGCTTTTATGTTTTATACATTGGATTTAATTTATTTTTTTAACCAACGACTTTAAAACAATAACATATGTTATATATTTGTCGAGAAATGTAAAAAAAATACATTGATTTTTGTTATAAACCGTAGGACTGCGCATTTTGCATTTTACTAAAAGCTAATGATATATAATTATGCAATTCAAATATTTTAATCTATGTAAGAGTTCAAACACTACATTTTGATTGTTCTACATAGCAAAAAGCTAATTATTGTACCCAATAATCTCCTTCTCAATAATTATGGTTCAATCAATGTGAATCGCACTCATAACCTTCACTTTGATACAAATTGTATGACCGAATGCTTATTGCTTTTTCAAAAAATTATAGTCATTGGTAACAATACTAATCCAATATTTTAAACTATGTTGTATTTAACATCATGTTTTGATTGTTCTACTCGGTATGAATAGTTACGCACTTAAGAAAAAGCAATATGTTAAATAATAATTTTACTTCTATTGATTTGTAAGTTAAAACTGTAATTTATTTGAGAGAAAATAAATTTTTTTAGGTCATTAACTCATCACATTTTGATTTTTAGTCAATTGATTTGTCAAATTTTATTTTTGATACACTGAATTTTAATTTCGACTATTTTTAGTCCAATTGCTGACGTGACATCTGACAGGTCAATAATTTTTGATTTCGAATCATCATTATTATGCTTATGGCAGCATTTTTCGATGCAAAATAAAACATTTAATCTCCAGTGTCACCATAGGTCTAAATAGCTGAAAATAAAATTTAGCGTACAAAAAACAAACTTTTAAAAATTAGTGGCCAAAACCTAAAATTAAGCAAGTTAGTGAAAACTAATAATTTTTTTTTATCAAAAGTTTCAGTTGGAGATAAAATTTGATCTTTTATTTATAAAGTGTATCTAAAGCATATTTTATTTAACGTCTGATAAAACATGTTGACCATATGACTTGCTTTGATTCTCAAGTATCTTGCTCATGCATAATACATTAAAATTTTCTTGCGTATATTTTCTAGCGTATTGAATGACTTTGTTTCGTTAGCTTTGAAGATCAAATATTTTAATATACATTGAATAATAATTTAACATATAAAATAATTAATGTCCTAATAAAAATAAAATACAAAAATAGATTTTTCTAATATAAGCTCTGATGTTTAAGTATTAACAAATTTATGCCAAAAAATTAATTTAGTCATACAATTATTTATTTAATTAATGATAAACATAATTATTTCATAAGTTTGTCATAATCTTATTTTAAAATCTAAAATATTAATATTTAGTAAAAATCTCTCTCTCTCTCTCTCTCTTCCTTTTTTTGGAAAAATGCAACAATCAAGGTAAATTTTTTCTTTATAATTTTATTTGTTCAAATCTTGTAATATTTTTTTTTCAGTAAACTATCATAGTTATATTACATACTCATCACCATTAGTTTTATAATCATTATTCCTAAATTTTGGAATACCAAAAATTTTAGTTAGATTACTAAATTTTAAAATAAACGAATTGAAATGAATTGATTGAATAAATTAAAGAGGAGAATATCTTTCTTATATATGCGAAATTTAGTCTCGATTATTTATGATATGATTTTACTTGTCTCGAACTAGATGGCTAAGTTAATGATTCAATTTATTTTTTTTGTGAAAGTATAATAACCAAAATATTATGTTAAAAAGTTTAGAAGACTAAAACATAGCGATACAGATAAAGGTTAAAAAGTAAGTTCACAAATTAATATATTTTTTAGATTAATCATTAAATGAAATAAAATAAGGACAAAACTGTAAATTCATAACTAAATGACCACTTTTATATAGATAAAGATTATATTATAATGTAGTTAAAACATCAACATGAAAGTTAGTTATAACTTATAATTATATTTTTTTTTAACTTGGACAAAAAAATATCAATGTTGATTACACTTTTAGTTCAACACTAAAATATTTTTAATCCCTAAATTTTTTGAAAATATTACATAGTATTAGTCATTAGTCCTCCTTAAAAAATGGAATACCAAATTTTTTTTTGTTAGATTATCAAATTCAAAAAAATAAAAATAAACGAATTGATTGAATAAAAGAGGGGAATGCATTTCTTATATAAGTGAAATAAAATATCGATTTATGATATGATTCTATTTCTTGAACAAGACGGTAAAAGTTAATAACTCGATTGAATTTTTTATTTTCTAAAAGTTTAATGCTAAATTATGTTAAAAAATTTAAAAGCCTAAAACATAGCGATGATGATAAAGTTTGAAAGTAAGTTAAAAAAATTAATAAATTTTTTAGATTTATAGACAAAGAAAAAATATAGATTTCAATTAATAAAACTTTTGTTTAGAACATGGATTAAATATTAGCAATTAATTTTACCTACAATAAATACATAGACACAAATTAAATACTCATTGAACAAAACTATACAATGAATAAAAAAACCTCAAAAAACATTAAAAATAACAAAACTAATTATTAAATGAAAACAAAGCTGTAAATTCATAAATAAAGTGCTACTTTTATATAGATATGCATATAGATATAGATAAATTGTCAGTTATATATATATATATATATATATATATATATATATATTATTTTAAGTAAGTATATATTATCTTGTAGTTCAAACATCAATATTAAACTTACTTATAATCATATATTTGTTTACATTCGATAAAATAAAAAAAAGTATAAATGTTGTTGATTACACTTTTAGTTCATCACTAAAATATTTTTTGTCCCTAAAAATTTTAAAAAATATTACTTAGTTAGGCATTACTAGTTTTATAGTTATCCTTCATAAAAACTGGAATACAAAAAATTTTAGTTAAATTATCAAATTCCAAAAAATAAACGAATTGATTGAAGAGGAGAATACATTTCTTATATAAGTGGAATATAATGTCGATTTATGATTATGATATGATTTTACTTGTCTTGAATAAGATGATTAAAATTAATGATTCAATTTAATTTTTTGTTGTTTTTAAAAGTTTAATAATCAAAATATTATGTTAAAAAATTTAGAAGAATGAAGACTAAAAACATAGAGTTGAAGAGAAATGTTGAAAGTAATTTCACAAAATTAATAAATTTCTTTGATGTAGAGAAAAATTTTTAATATAGCCTTCAATTAATAAAACTTTAATTTTAGGACATAAATTAAATATTAGCAATTAAATTTATTTGAAATAAATAAATAGACACAAATTAAACACTCACTGAATAAAGTTGCAAAATGACAAAAATAAAAACCTCAAAAAACCTTGAAAATATCAAAAAATTAACCATTAAATGAAATAAATTAAGGATATAAATAAAAATTGATTTTACGACATGAATTAAATATTAGCAATTAATTTTACCTAAAATAAATAAATAGTCATAAATTAAATACTCATTGAATAAAACTACTACAAAATGACATAAAAAACCTCAAAAAGTTTTGGAAATGACAAAAAATTAACCATTAAATGAAATAAATTGAGAATAAAAATAAAACTTTAATTTTAGGACATGAATTAAATATTAGCAATTAATTTTATCTAGAATAAATAAATATTCACAAATTAAATATTTATTGAATAAAGATATAAAATGACATAAAAACCCTCAAAAAGTCTTGGAAATGACAAAAACATTAACCATTAAATGACATAAAATGAGGATAAAAATGTAAATTCACAACTAAAGTGCCACTTTTTTTATACATAATAGAAATAGATAATAGATAATCATCTGTTAAAAGCTTAACAAACCACGAGGAAAACTCGTTATTTATCTAAATAAAAGATGTGTGGGAGGAAAGAAGCAAAACAAGCAATATGATGCGCTACAAAATTAGCTGATCGATACACATGAAAAAATCCGAGATAGCAGTCTCCTGCATCCTGTTGAGAATAAAACCAATTGCAATAATAAATAATAAAATGCTATGAAGAACACCAGACGTCGACTTTACTTGGTTCTTGGATGTCACCCAAGGGATCGAATCTACTATCACCAAGAATTTTATACAATCATATCAATCCTCTTTGGGATTCAAACCAATACAAACACTCATCAACAAAATTAAAAGAAGGTACAAGCTTGAACCGCTTTCTTCAATGTCTTCTTGAGCCTGTATGTATCAAGATCTTCATTCTTCAAGCTCAGAGGATCTCCAAATTTTCCCAATCACAGAATATTTGATTTCTTTCTTGATTATCAGATGAGTGAATTAGAGAGATAACCGAGTGGCTGGAATTTAATCACCCTTAACCAACTCACCTAACTGCCAATGCTTACTATATATTTAAAACTGTATGTATGTCGTTCGATGAGCCTAAAACTTGTGATATAATCCTAGCCCCTCCAATTTAGTCAACAAATATGAGTCAACATATTAACTCTACACATCCTTTCTTGATCTCTGTGGCACATGCTCCTGGGTATCCTAGATCTTCCTGACTTGCTGTGACTGTCTACACTGCTAATAAGAAATCCGTAGCAACCTAAACATCTTGAAAGTTTTTAACATAAACGAGTTTCACCCCTCCAGAACAGCAAGTAGTTTTAATAGGCTATCTCTTTGTTTTTTGCAATTGTTTTTTTTTTATCCAACATGGCTCTCACGTCAGCAACATCACATCAGCTTTTCGTGATGAAAAAATTAATATTGTAAAAAAATCGATTGATGAATGACTAATTTCATCAATATAATGTTGTACTTGACTTGACTTTATTTAATTAATCAATATACATAACAATATATATATATATATATATATATATATATATATATATATATATATATATATATATATGTATGTTGTGAAAAGTAAAAATTTATGGTAAAAACTAAAAACTCTAAAACTCAAAATATATATCAAACCAAACACTTATAAAATCTTCTCTCTAAACTTGTGTAATTTCTTCACAAATGTTGAGGTCTATTTATAGATCCTCAATTGAGAAATTTCCAAAAATAAATATGTCATCCATTACATAATCAAAAATTAAAATATCATCACATCACCATCATAATAATTTTCAATCTAATTTTAATATATAATTTCCAATACTCCCCCTTGTGATGATGATCGTGATATTACGTGTTTGTATACTGCCTCGTTAAAAACCTTACTAGGAAAAACCCAGTGGGATAAAAACCATAGCAAGGAAAAAAGAGTGCAGCCACGTAAACTCTCCCTCATGTTAATACGATCGATTCTTCACATACGCTGTAGATTTCGCATCCCAATATTATATATATGCTTTCTGAATATTGCCGTAGGAAGCGCCTTTGTGAAGAGATCTGATGAGTTCTCACTTGATTGAATGTAACAGATATCAATATCTTTATTCTTCTCAAGCTCTTGAGTGTAGGCAAAGAACTTTGGGGGGATATGTTTGGTTCTGTCACTTTTGATGTATCCTTCTTTCATTTGAGCAATACATGCAGCATTATCTTCATACAGCGTCACAGGATTCTTGTTTACTGACAATCCACAAGAAGTTTGGATATGTTGTGTCATTGATTTTAGCCAAACACATTCACGACTTGCTTCATGTAGCGCAATAATCTCGGCGTGATTTGATGAAGTTGTTACTATTGTTTGTTTCTGTGAACGCCAAGAAATTGTTGTGCCTCCACGAGTAAATACATATCCGATTTGGGAACGTGTCTTATGTGGATCAGATAAATATCCAGCATTAGCATAACCAATGATACTTTGATTGGTGTTTTTTGAGTACAAAAGTTCCAAATCTGTCGTTCCTCGTAGATAACGGAATATATGTTTAATTCCATTCCAGTGCCTCTTTGTTGGATATGAACTGAATCTTGCTAATAAATTTACAGCAAAAGATATATCAGGTCTAGTGCAATTTGCAAGATACATAAGGGCACCAATGACACTTAGATATGGTACTTCTGGACCAAGAATAACTTCATCATCTTCACATGGACGAAATGGATCCTTTTCTATGTTTAATGATCTTACAACCATTGGAGTACTTAATGGATTTGATTTATCCATATTAAAACGTTTAAGGATCTTTTCTGTATAATTTGCCTGGTGAACAAAAATTCCACATTCTTTTTGTTCAATTTGCAAACCCAAGCAATACTTTGTTTTCCCAAGATCTTTCATTTCGAATTCTTCTTTCAAGTACATCATAACTTCTTGAATTTCTTTATTCGTTCCAATGATATTTAAATCATCAACATATACAACAATAATTACACATCCGGATATTGTTTTCTTGATGAAAACAAAAGGGCATATTGGATCATTTACATATCTCTTTTTCATCAAGTGCTCACTTAGCCGATTATACCACATTCGGCTGGATTGCTTCAACCCATATAATGATCTTTGCAATTTTACAGAATAAAATTCTCTGGGTTTTGAACTTTGTGTTTCAGACATCTTAAATCCTTCAGGGATTTTCATGTATATATCACTATCAAGTGATCCGTATAAGTAAGCTGTAACAACATCCATAAGACACATTTCCAAATTTTCAGACACGACCAAACTAATCAAATATCGAAACGTAATTGCATCCATAACAGGAGAATACGTTTCTTCATAATCAATTCCAGGCCTTTGAGAAAAACCTTGTGCAACAAGTCTAGCTTTATATCTTGCTATTTCATTTTTCTCATTTCGCTTTCGAATAAAAACACATCTGTATCCAACAGGTTTTACACTTTTAGGTGTGAGGACTATAGGTCCAAAAACATTACGTTTATTTAGCGAATCCAATTGAACCTGGATTACA
This sequence comes from Henckelia pumila, assembly GCF_033568475.1. Lineage (NCBI taxonomy): Eukaryota > Viridiplantae > Streptophyta > Magnoliopsida > Lamiales > Gesneriaceae > Henckelia > Henckelia pumila. Next base: position 6,773,896 of record NC_133123.1, on the reverse strand, counting down.
TCTTTCCATTTGACCCAATCATGACGAGTTTTACATTCACCAAAAGATTTTGGTTCATGATCCTCATTTTCATTTATGATGTCACATGCCACATTATAAGAAAATATCTCATCAATATCTTCTATATCTTTTCGGTTCCATATTTTTTCAGTATTAATATAATTGATAGAGATTTCACGATTCTCGTCAGTTTGTGGTTCTGACAGAATATTTTCATCATCAGGTGTTTCTTTTGGAACACCATTTTCTATTTTATGATCATCGTGTTTCTCTATGCCTTTTTTTTCCAAGGATTTTTATCCTTGGAACCGACTGGCCTTCCACGCTTCAAGCTTTTTATGGCATCATGAGTGTCTTTAATTTGTTTCTTTGGAATTTTAATTCGAGCAGGGGCATTTACAGCATGTATATATGATTTTGTTACCCTTTTGTGTCTGCAAATGCATCTGGAATTTGATTTGCAATTCTTTGCAAGTGCACAATTTGTTGTATATCTTTTCCACATTGTTTGGTCCTTGGATCCAAATGTAATAATGATGGTACATACCATGTGATTTCCTTTTCGATGTGTTTCTTTTCTCCCCTTAACATTGGGAAGATTTCTTCATTAAAATGACAATCGGCAAAGCGTGTTGTAAACACATCGTCTGTCTGAGGCTCAAGATATCGAATGATTGATAGGCTATCATATAAATACCGATTTTTCTTTGAGAACCCATTTTTGATCGTTGAGGTGGTGCAATAGGCACATACACCATACATCCAAAAATTCTCAGATGAGAAATATTTGGTTCTTTACCAAATGCAAGTTGCAATTGGGAGAATTTATGATATGCACTTGATCTGATGCGAATTAATGCCGCAGCATGTAAAATTGCATGTCCCCATATAGAAATAGGGAGTTTTGTTCTCATAATCATTGGTCTAGCAATCAGTTGTAGACGTTTAATCAATGATTCAGCTAATCCATTCTGTGTATGAACATGAGCAACATGATGTTCAACAGTAATTCCCATTGACATACAATAGTCATTGAAAGTTTGGGAAGTAAATTCTCCAGCATTATCAAGTCTTATTTTCTTGATTGTATAATCGGAAAATTGATTCCGCAATTTTATTATTTGATCCATTAATCTTGCAAATGCCACATTCCGAGTTGACAATAAGCATACATGTGACCATCTGCTGGAGGCATCGATCAATACCATAAAATATCGAAATGGTCCACATGATGGATGAATTGGCCCACAAATATCACCCTGAATACGTTCAAGAAATATGAGTGATTCTGTTTGGATTTTAGCTGGTGATGGTCATATAATAAGTTTTCCAAGAGAACATGTTTTACCTTGAAACTTATTATTCTGAAAGATATTCTGGTCTTTCAATGGATGACCATGTGTATTTTCAATAATTCTTCGCATCATTATTGAACCAGGATGTCCCAATCGATCATGCCAATTGGTTAATATTGAAGAATTATTAACCATCATATTTGATCCGATTGACCTTATATGTGTATAATGCAATCCAGTAGGGAGCATTGATAATTTTTCAACCACATATTTCTTTCCTGATTTATATGTGGTAAGACACATATATTTCTGATTTCCATCAGTTATCGTCTCAGTATCATATGCATGAGAATATATGTCATTAAAACTCAACAAATTTCTTTTCGATTGTGGTGAATATAAAGAATCATTTATCCGAAATTTTGTACCATTTGGTAACAAAAATTATGCTTTACCACAACCTTCAATCAAGTTCACAGGACCTAATATGATATTGACCATTGTTTTTGTTGGTTTTATTTCCATTAAATATTTTTCATCTCGCAGAATAGTGTGCGTTGTACCACTATCCGGTATGCAAATTTCCATGATATTATTTCCATGTTTGCTCATAGCATTTTCCATATCAAACTTCACAAAAATGCAATAAAGAAAAATTAAGTACAATACAAATGCAAAATATAACATGCTTTATAATACAAGTATGCATGAAAAATACAAATTTGTTATAATCTAGTCCCACCAATCTTTTAATCAATGTCTTCGAAATCATTCAAAAAATATGCAGCATTGAAACTAGTTGAACCAATTAAATGGTCACTATTTTCAATAAAATTTGTCTCTTTTCCTTTCCCCTTTGTCGATTCTTTATAGAGCTTACATAGGTGCTCAGGGGTTCGACAAATATGTGACCAATGTCCTGGAGTGCCACATCTATAACAAACACTCTCAGATCTTTTTGAATGATTTTCATTTTCACTCGTATTTTCATGCTGCCTTTTTGGTGGGTAGTTCGTGACGTTCTTTTGAGATGAGTCATTGAAATAACTATCTCGATTATTTTCATATCCACGGCCACGACCACGACCGCGATAATTTTTACGTCCACGTCCATGCCCACTTCCTCGACCTCGTCCACGACCAAAATATTGTCTATGCCTTTGATTTTGGTTTTTATTTTTAATTACGACATTTGCTTCTGGAAATGCCGTTGAACCAGTGGGTCAGGATTGATGATTTTTTACTAACAATTCATTGTTCTTTTCCGCCACAAGAAGACATGCGATGAGTTCAGAATATCTCAAAAATCCACGCACTCTATACTGTTGTTGTAGAGTTATATTTGATGCGTGGAATGTGGAAAATGTTTTTTCAAGCATTTCCATCTCAGTAACAACATGCCCACAAAATTTCAATTGCGAGACTATTCGATACATCGCAGAATTGTAATCACTGACTTTTTTAAAGTCTTGGAATCTCAACGTATTCCATTCATCACGGGCGGTCGGGAGTATAACTTCCCTTATATGCTCAAATCTTTCTTTCAGCCCTTTCCATTAAATCATTGGGTCTTTTTCTGTGAGATACTCATATTTCAATCCTTCATCAAGATGTCTACGTAAGAAAATCATAGACTTTTCCTTTTCTTGTGAAGATGATATATTATTTTCTTTGATGGTATCACTTAGACCCAATGACTCAAGATGCATCTCTACATCGAGAGTCCATGGCATATAATTCTTTCCAGTGATATCGAGCGCAACAAATTCAATCTTTGCCAAATTTGACATGGTGGTACTAAAAAAATAACAATGCATTTTATTAGTTAATTTCTATTAGTACGACAATATAAAATAATGGAATAACGAAGATTACAAGTGCGTGTACAAATAGAGAAAAAGTATGTGGTGAAAAATCGCTGGTGAGTACAAGACTCGTGAGCATGATGATCATAGTCGTTATGAAAAATACCCTTATAAATGCCATCATCTTCATCTTCGAAAAATCGAGGAGAAATTATTTTGAGAGAAAGAGTGAATTTGGTGTGATTGAAAATGAGTTTGAGTAAACATATTTATAGGGCAAAAACTAGTCGTTTGTTACCGTTGGAGGTAAGAAAAAATCGAATATGTGTTGAATAAAAATTTGTGATAATCATGTGATGCATATAATGATAATCATAATTAAATATACGCAATAAAATATATATCATATCACGTTATTATAAGGTCAGTGTCATAGACAGCCTCTTATATAATAACATGAAATTATACAAATATAATTAGACAATAAAATTATATAAGCAGTAATGTATAATCATATCACGTTATTATAAGGTCGGTGTCATAGACAACCTCTTATATAATAACATTAAATTATACAAATATAATTACACAATAGAATTATATAAGCAGTAATATATAATCATATCACGTTATTATTTAAAAATCTTAGAAGCTTTTATACTTGTCGTATCCCTTACTGGGAGTGTGGGATGTCGTCTTAACATCCTCCCAAGATTTATAACAAGTTTTTAAAAACTTATTTTTTTTATCATGTCTGATAATAACATGATATTATATATTAAATATATACACAACAAACAAATAAACAATAAAATAAATATACTTACTTGTTAAATATTTTTGTCTTCTCTTTGTGTTTTGGAGCGTCGGAAATTATAGAGAACCTTCGAGCGATCGTGCTGATAACGTGTTGTCAAAAGTAAAAATTTATGGTAAAAACTAAAAACTCTAAAACTCAAAATATATATCAAACCAAACACTTATAAAATCTTCTCTCTAAACTTGTGTAATTTCTTCACAAATGTTGAGGTCTATTTATAGATCCTCAATTGAGAAATTTCCAAAAATAAATATATCATCCATTACATAATCAAAAATTAAAATATCATCACATCACCATCACAATAATTTTCAATCTAATTTTAATTTATAATCTCCAATAATATATATATGAATAAAAAGTATAAAAATTTTCAAGTGAGACAAAGTCACATCATGAGCTTTGAACCCCAATATTAAACAATTAATTTCTCAATCACTTGAAATCGACTTTGAGTAAATTAGTTACCAAAATTATCTTATCAAATTGCAGATTCTAATTTTCAAGTTAATTTTCAGTTTTATTGGGCAAGTGATTCTTGATTATTTTTCGAAGTTTAATGGACTCAAAATCTATTTTTCCAACATATAAATGACCAAAATTACGTAACGACAAACACACAAAACAAAAAAATTTCTTTAGTTAATGTCATTTGTTTAAGAGTACTATATTTTGATATCATTTGTTTAAGAGCCTATATTGACAAGTACCATATTTTTTTTATTAAGTGTTGTTTTTTCCATGAAATTCTATAGTTGATGTGTCATTTGTTTAAGACTATATATGTTAAAAGCCATATTTTTATATGTAAAATCTAATTAATCGAAATAAATTTCATAAATTTATCTAAACATTTTATATGATGGGGTTTTTTAATATTTTGGTAATTTCATATGCACAAACATTAATGCATTACTGTTTTTAAAATAGGAACAGATCGGCCGTCCAACTCGCTAGCAACGACGGGTACAGTCTAGATCAATCACATGAACCGATTTAGCAGTCAAAGCGTCAAAAGGACCAACCAAGACCGGTCGGTTGTACGGATCTTGAACCGGTGAGTAAATTTGAATATAATATATATAAATTAGATTTGAAAAATGCTAGATGTACACCTTGTAATGTAAAAATTGGCTTACACCAACTTACAATTTCTCTCATTAAATATAAAACTACCTTCCGATCCCATCAAAGACTCGGGACCCTTCAGGCTACTTCGAGTGTTCTGAACCCATTTTTGAACTCCTTAAACCCATCTGAAAATCTCTTTAAACATGTTTTGCCTATCTTAAACATTATCACTTGATTATTTACCAATTAATCTTTGCACTTGATTAATTATCGCTTATTAATATTTAATTATTACGAGTCACTATAATTACTCGTTAGATTTATCACCGAGCTAGTTTATCTTGTAAGATTTCCTCCAACAAAACATCCCTAATTTTAGTAACACAACCATTGAGATTTGAGCAAGAACCGGTCTTTGTCATACTTTTCTCCCATCCTAGCTCTTCGCATTAACCCTAAAACCCTTCATATCCCACCATTCCAATATATCTGTTAAAACATTTCCCACCAATATTCTTAATTCACCATGAACAAGAATATTTTATCTTGTACGATGTTAGTATTTTATATCACATTAATGTTAGGCATGATCATGGAAATTGAGCCAGCAGCATCAGACATGCAAAACCTCAACAAATACAGTACTACTCCGGCATGGATATTGCGCAAGTGTGATGAAGATCATGTCGGTTATTGCATAGGCGGAGATGATGAAGAAATCGATGATCAGAGTCGACGAATTTTAGCTCAATCGCGGTATATAAGCTATGGTGCATTACAGAGAAACAATGTTCCATGCAACGTGAGAGGAAATTCTTACTACAATTGCAACTCGCATCAACAGGCGAATCCGTATAGCCGAGGTTGCACTCAGATCACGCATTGCGCCAGGAATAACCATTGATGATACAAGTGGATTGGATAAGATTTTTTTTCAGTTTTGATATATTATGGATTTTATATATATATATATATATGTATATATATATATATATATATGGTTGATTAATTTATATGTATTTCGTTACGCTTGGATTTTATATGGGGTTTTAATCGACTGATCCATATCGACGATTTATTAAGAAGATGTGTGTTTTGTTTTCGGTCTATTAGAATTGCATGCATGAGCACTTTTGGGGTTCAGTTTGCATATATGTAATTTATCACTGCTTTAATTTGTACGGTTTTTTTTCCTTGTATTGCTATAAATCGCGATCAAATTACATTTACTTAAAACTTATTTAGATGTAAATGGTCTTTCTATTTACTTAAAACACGATGCACCATCTGAAATATAAAAATGGCTTTGTAATTATATTGTTCCCTCAAAAGTGCATCAGTTATATATATGGGGAAACTTATATTTTTGATCTTGTAGCTCTCACATTTTTCATTTTCGGTCTTGTATTGTTATCGGTCAGCTCAAGAGATTAATTAATTTACTAATTTTGGCTAATTTTATTTTTTTTTTCAGAACCATAATGTTGACATGACATCGTACTAATCAACAATATCCGTTGTCACTTCAACATTTTTTTATTACATTTCTTCATTTTTCGACACCAAATATGCACTCCAATGGAAAAAAGTTGGAAAAGTATAGATGAAAATGAAGCTGCACTAATTTACACGCTTCTAAATGAGAGAAGTTAACGAGGCCAAAGTTGAATGACGTTTGAGATTGCTTCTAAAATACAGTTTTGAGATTTTCTGTCACAAAATTTTTAATATTCTCTAGCTATAACAACTAAAGTTTTACTTGATTCGAACAGAGCCACTCATTCACATTATAGTTATACCAACCAAATTCAAAGTTGACTCGAACAAGACACTAATTCACATATCATTTTATTATTACTAGTAAAAGTCACATGCGTTGCACGTGAGGACACTTTTTATTATCGATAAATATTGTTGAATAAATGAGTTGAGATGAGAAGAGATAAACATGCATGCAATTAGTTAATAATCTTCATGATATTTTAGTAAATATTAAATTCAATGTAATATGATATTTACAACATTTTTTATAAAATGAGTATGAAGAATCTTTGTTTAAAAATTTTATATATTACAAATCTAATTGAATTTATAGACGTTATTGTAAATAATGGTTGTAACAAATACTATAATTTTGTATAAATTAGACATTGAAAAAAATATATAATTTGATTTCAAGAAATATTTAATAAATAAAATTTAATAAAAAAATATAACAAAAAATACATAGTGTTGAAAAATTATTTTACCACTACTGATTTTGAAAAAAAATAATAATACATATAATGCATTCTAAATTTTAAATTAAATTACAACGTTTTTTCTTTCTTCACATAACCATTTTTTCTTCTTTCACGATTTTTTCGTTTATCATCCATTATTTATTCTTAAAAAAAATAATTTTCTCATCTTCTTCAAAAATAATTCTTGTGATCATGTTTTTTCTATCAATTATTTTTATTTTTTAATCTTTATTATTTGATTCTTTTGTTGGATCATGCTGAAATAATTCTTTGCAAGACTATAAATAATTTCATTGTCTCCAACCTCCATTCTTGTGTTATTATCTTCGATTACTTGTAAGTCAATATCGTTAATAATCAATGTGTTATTGGACGGTTTTTTTATTTTTAATTTCATGCTAATTTGTTCGAAATATACTATTGCAATAATTTTTGTTGCTAAATTTTTGCTTGAATTTTGAATGCTTTTGATTTAAAATGTTAACATTTCTTCTTGTATTTCAATCGTCTTATTCATTTTGAGAATAAATGTATATATTTTTTATTTAGTGTCTCTAAAATCTTGTAATATATTGAAGTGATGTTGTCCTATAAATAAAGAAGATTTTATTAATAATTTGTAACAATATACAGGACCGAGCGCTTGCTGCTTTACCAAAAGTTATAACTGGCGGTAATAGTGCAACTCAAATCTTTTAAACCGCACATCAGTCAAGCGTCATGATTCTATTGTTTTACCCAGCAAAGACAATTATTGCACTCAACAATCTTCATTGCACTCCTTGTAATCAATGAAAATCAAACTCATAACCTTAGCTCTGATACCAATTGTAGGACCGATCGCTTATCACTTTATCAAAAGCTTACAATTTCAATGTTCATCACTTACAGTCATCGTTAATTCGTTATTCTATAGCTATATATATTAACAGTTTAAAATAATATATTATCAATAACTCGTGTTAGCCTATAAATATAATGCTTAATATAGTTTTATTTTGGCTCAATATTGATATTGATTCTTATGCAATTATTAACTCGAGTTTCCATCATTTGGTTGATTAATATTAAGCAAATATGACATGTTTGGTACCATGTATTTGTTTTATTTTCTTTCTTATGTATGTATGCTCTGAATCGATATGATTTATTATGTATTTGCTAATAAGTGAGATATGTTAATCAAATTAAATAAAATATTCATTTTATAATGTTCTAATTTATGTGTTAATTAATTGTTTTACTCGAATATTGATTTATTTTTATATAATAATAATAATATATAATGCATTCTAAACCTTAATTTAAATTATTAATAAATATTTTTTTCTCTATATGTTGAATTTTTATCTCTTTCACGATTTTTTTTTTCAATTTATCATGTATTATTTTTCTCTATGAAAAAGTTAATATTCATATCATCTTTATTAATAGAAATTTATATGGTGGGTCTAGCCAAACACGAAAACCCATCCGGACCTATTTGTGAACACGTTTGGGTGAGTCTAAACTCGTCTCTTCGGGGCGGGTTTAATACAAAGCTAAGTTTAGATCCGATCCATTATCATTCCTTTATTGAAGTGTTGTCGTTCTTTAAATAAAATATATTTTATAATAATTGATAATATATATACTATTTGAAAGAAAAACTATTGCATGTTTAGTTATTGAATCAATATAATATTTAACATTGCAACTAATAAAAAAATTTGCAATATTTTTGAACAATATAACCCCCCGAGTTTCAATATTTCTATCATTATGATCATCATTATTATATATATATATATATATATATATATATATATATATATATATATATATATATATTAACAGTTTAGAGTAAGACAATATTAAATAACTCATGTAAGCTTATAAATATATTATTTAATATAGTTTTATTTTGTCACAATGTTGATATTGAAACATATGCAATTATTACAGTTAGTATTTTCTATTGTTTTCTTGATTAATCTTGAGCAATTATAGTTTGTTTCGTATCTTGAATTCGTCTTATTTTCTAACTCATGTATGTATGATTTCAAGCAATATTATTTAGTCTGTATTTATTAATAAGTGAGATAAGTTAATTAAATTAATTATTTATTTTGTAATTTCTTATCTTTTGTGTTGATTATTTATTTTGTGACTATTGATTTATGGAAAACAAATGTAATATGGATAATGCATTCTAAACCTTAATTTAAATTATTGCGCAATTATTTTTTCCTTTTATATTTTGAATTTTTCTCTCACTTTTTTTTTTATATTTACCATAGGTTTTTTATTTCTCCGTGAAAGAATCAATTATTAACTCGAGTTCCCATCATTTGGTTGATTAATATTGCGCAAGTATTATGTTTGGTACCATGCATTTGTTTTATTTTCTTTCTTATGTATGTATGCTCTGAATCGATATGATTTATTATGTATTTGCTAATAAGTGAGATATGTTAATCAAATTAAAATTAAATATTTATTTTGTAATGTTTTAATTTATGTGTTAATTACTTGTTTTACGAGTATTGATTTACGTAGTAATAATAATAATAATAATAATAATAATAATAATAATAATAATAATAATAATAATAATAATAATAATGCGTTCTAAAACTTAATTTAAATTATTAATAAATATTTTTTCCTCTATATGTTGAATTTTTTTTATCTATTTCACGATTTTTTTTCTATTTATCATGCACTATTTTTTTTATGAAAAAATTAATATTCTTATCATCTTTATTAATATAAATTTCTATGGTTTGGCTCGGACCTGTTTGTGAAAACGTTTGGGCGAGTCTAAACTCGTCTCTCCGGGGTAGGATTAATACAAGACTAAGTTTAGATCCGATCCATGTCATCATTTTATTGAAGTGTTGTCATTCTTTAAATAAACTATATTTTATAATAATCGATAATATATATAATATTTAAAAGAAAAATTATTACATGTTTAGTTATGGAATCAATATATATATTCTTTAACATTGCAACTAATAAAAAAATTTTACAATATTTTCGAATAATGTAACCCCCGAGTTTCAATATTTTTATCATTTATGGTCATCATTATTTTATATCTACAATAACAGTTTAGAATAAGACATTATCGATAACTCATATAAGCTTATAAATATAGTATTTAATGTAGTTTTACCTTGTCACAATGTTGATATTGAAACCTATGCAATTATTACAGCTAGTTTTTATATTATTTTCTTGATTATTCTTGAGCAATTATGGTCTGTTTTTTATCATGAATTCGTCTTATTTTCTAACTCATGTATGTATTCTTTCAAGCAATATTATTTATTTTCTATTTGTTAATAAGTGAGATAAATTAATTAAATTAAATATTTATTTTATAATTTCTTACCTTATGTGTTGATTATTTATTTTGTGACTATTGATTTATGAAAAACACATGTAATATAGATAATGCATTCTAAATCTTAATTTAAATTATTGCGCAATTATTTTTTCCTTTTATATTTTGAATTTTGTTCTCTCACTTTTTTTTCCATTTACCATCCGTTTTTTACTTCTCTATGAAAGAATAAATATAGACATCATATAAATAGAATTTTTGTGATTATGTCTTTCTCCATCAATCATTTACATTTTTATATCGTTATTATTTTTTTTCGTTGGACATAATTTTTTTTATTACTAAAAATTTTTAGTTACAAAAATAACAATAATTTCATCGTTTCCAACTACATTCTGGTATGTATAGTCTTCTATTACTTGTATGTCAATATATTTAATGATTGATGTAATTGTTGGACATCCTCTTTTTCTTTTAATTTATTGTTTTTCAAATTTTAATTATCTCATTTTTCTTTCAATATTCTCGTTGCTGAAATTTTTGATTGAATTTTAAATGTCATTAATTAAAAACGTTTACATTTCATCTTTTAATTCAATTTTTTTTTATATTTTGAGAGTAAATGCATATTCTTATTTATTTTGTTATATTTAATATTCCTTAATTAATTGCAAGACTATCTAATAATTTTTTTAATGGTTTTAGCTTTTATGAGGAGGAAAATTAGTTAACTTTTTTTAATTTCAACTTATATATATATATATATATATATATATATATATATATAATAAAGTATTTTGGTATTTCAATTTTTTTGAAAACTGAATCCTTATCTAATATGCACACACTTTGAATTTTGACCTTATCATAAAGAAAATAAAAAATAAAGTATTTTGCTATTTTTATTTTTTTTTGAAACTGAATCCTTATATAATATGCACACACTTTGTCAATTTTGACCTTATCATAATAATCAATTTTACATATAATATACACTTTGTCAATTTTGACCTTATCATAATAATTAATTTTACATATAATATAAATATTGATTTACGTTTATGCCCTAACTAAAATGTTGTTTTTACTTTTATAACCCTATATATTTTTATATGATTTTCTTATAGTATAAATAAAAGGACAAAGTTGTTATTTCACAATTGTAAAACTTTAACCTTTTATTCACACTTTTATAATAGAAGATAGATACATATGTACACATCAATAACATATTCTACGTGACTCATGAAGATAATAAAGCACATAAAATAATGGGCAAGAATACAAAATTTTACGTGGAGTTTACATCTGGGGATAATCAATTAACTGAGGATAGATTCTATTCAGTGTGAAAATGTGGATCTGTCAATAATGAGAAAATAATTGTTTTGGTTCAATAATTTGTCTTTTTTTATTTGTTTTGGTCTACTGCTACATACTTTTGCAATTTTCAGTCTTGATTCAATAAATTTTGAATTTTGGTTATTTGGGTACAGAACACTGGAATGTTCAATTTTCATCGAAAAATGCGCGCTGATCTAGACAACGGTTAAAACTGACATAGCAAAAAAAAAATCGGTGATTTCTTGATTTTGCAGATAAATAAATCCATATAGGAACAACTTAATAGAAAAACAGAGACAAATCAAATTAAACAAACTTTACAAGTTTCATGCATTGCACAATAAAAATTTTAACAATGTGACACCAAAATGTGCTTTAACCACCACTCAATCAACATTTTCTGAAAAAAAAAAAATGAATCTTCTGGTGATCGATGGAAACGAAAATATAAAAAAATTTAGTTGATCAAAATTTAAAAAAAAATATTGACAATTTACTATAGTAAAAAATAATAATAATTTTCCTGTCAGCAACCACATTTGACAAAAGAAGATAAAAACGTGAATGAATAAAATTAAATAATATATAGATGAACAACTTGTAAATGATATTGGTTTTGCTTATTCTATGACATTATTTGTTAGGATTTATATCGAAGTGACATAATAATAAAAATTACGGAATAAAATAATCAACAATAACACCAAAGATTTACGTGGTTCACTCAATATAGGCTACGTTTACGAAGCTACTGTAAATATTTATAATCGGAAGAAATATTACAAGTGTATACAATACACTTTCACTTACCAACCCAAACCCCGAGTATTATCGAGAAAATATATATTTCTATAACTCACACAATAGGACACAAGAAAATAACAAGAAACTCTCTTTTTCTTTTCTTTTGCTCTCTGCTCTGGGATACTAAAACAGAAGGGAAATGAGCTAGCTTTATTTATAGAGCTCCTTTACGCGTTCTTTACGCGTGAAAATTAATTCATCCGTAGACAACCTTCAACCACCGCCTACCATCATTTAATACGAAGAAGGTGATGTCTCACCTAACATGATCTTTTCTCTACTTGAAGACTTGATTTCAATCATAGCTTCATACAGTCAATGTAGCAGCTCATGCTTTCTCTCTTATACTTGCAGTCCAACTAAAGTTGAACACAACCTCAGTTTTTTAATAGTCACCGTCTTTGTTAACATATCAGCTGGATTTTTACTTCCAGAAATCTTTTCAAGCATCAAGATTTCATCTTCCAAAACCGATCTGATGAAATGGTACCGAACTTGTATATGCTTTGTCCTAGCATGAAACAGAATTCTTTGCTAAATGAATAGCACTCTGACTGTCACAGTGTAACATGTTATCCTCAAGCTTCTGGCCCAGTTCCTCAAGAAATGATCGCAACCAAATCATCTCTTTGCTTTCTTCCGTTATTGCAACGTACTTAGCTTCAATAGTCGAAAGTGCAACAATTTTTTGCAACTTGGACACCCAGCTTACTGTTGTACCACTCAATATGAACACATATCCAGTAGTACGCTTCCTGCCGTCTAGGTTACCACCCATGTCGAGATCGACATATCCTTGTAAGTCCTGATTAGTCCTCCTGAAGCATAAAGATAAACCAACAGTACCATTCAAGTACCTGAGAATCCACTTCACTGCTTCCCAGTTTTGTTTTCTCGGATTGCTCATAAACCTGCTCACAACTCCCACTGCATGTGTTATATCTGGTCTTGTGCACACCATTTCATATATGAGGCTTCCGACATCATAAGCATAAGAAACTTTGTTCATATAAGCCTACTCCTGTTCCGTCGATGATGATTGGGCTTTGGTTAGTTTGAAATGACTAGCCAAAGAAGTATAACTCACAACTTTAGCTCTATCCATGTTAAATCTACTAACAACCTTTTTCACATACTCTTCTTGAGATAACTTCAAGATTCCATTCACCCGATCCTTAAGATCCTCATTCCAAGAATTTGCTTTGCAAAACCCATATCCTTCATAGCAAATTCTTTTGATAACTCCCTCTTGAGCTTATCAATCTCTTCCATACGAGATCCTGCTATCAACATATCATCTATATATAATAGTAGTATGATATAAGAACCGCCAAAATTTTCATATAATAGCAGTGATCGGCTTGGTACCTCAGAAAATCATTGTTGCTCATGAATCCATCAAATTTATTGTACCACTGTCTTGGAGCTTGTTTGAGATCGTACAAATTCTTCTGAAGTTTGCATACCATTTTTTCTTTTCCTCGTACTTCAAATCCCTGTGGCTGTTTTATATAAATTTTTGCTGCGAATTATCTTCCGATTTTGGTCATCCCAAAACCGATAACAAAAATTTTTATCTCCACAACCAATAAAAAACACTTCTTTGATTTCGGATCAAGTTTCGTTCTGCTGGCTAAATCAATATGAACATATGAGAGACAACCAAACACTTTCAAGAGAGAAAGGTTTACTCCTTTGCCACTCCAGACCTCTTCTGGTATTCTGCAATCAAGTGGTTGTTGGTATTTATGTTCGATGCGCAGCGAAAAATGTAAAAATTAGATTAAACGACTTTTAAAAATTATTTACAACAAAACAATTTTGTATAGATCGAATAAAAGATTTAGTTTAATTATAAAAACTATACAAGTTCTCTTATAATTAAACATGCAAAATACTATAGTAAATTTAATGACTAAAATTCTACAATGTCCAAATCAACCAATGGACAATAATGTGGGCTAACTCTTTTTAATTTTTCACAAAAGTTTTTTACTAGAATTTTTCAAAAAAAATCTAATACAACTTGAGAGAGTGAGAGAAAAAAAATTCTGCTTTTTTTATTTCTTTTTCGGTGCATATCTAATATCATTATTTATGCTTAATCATTCTATATATATAGATAACCAACCAATACTATTTTATATTATATTATATATAAATAAATATATATATAATATTAATAAGATCGAATTTAGTCCCATTCCAACCGAGTTGGATTTGCTTGACTTTGATTTGTAGCCAAATTTGAAAGTATATATATATCCGACCATTATTGAAATATATATATATATATATATATATATATATATATATTGTTGAAAAATATATTATTATTATTATTATTATGTTGAATATTGAATGTTGAATGTTGAATATTGAGTTGTAAAATGTGGAAAATTAGTGTGTGATGATGTAGATGATGATGTATTAATTTTTGGACTAATCTCAAATGTGGATCTATAAATAGATTTTCATTTGTGATGAAAAATACAATTGAGTTGAGAGAAAAATATTATAAAGTGTAGAGTTTGATATATTTTGAGTTTGGAGTATTTACTTTTTACCGTAAATTTTTATTTTTTCATAACACGTTATCAGCACGATCGCTCGAAGGTTCTCTATAATTTCCGACGCTCCAAAATACAAGAAAAAGTCAAAAATATTCAACAAGTAAGAATTTTTATTTACTGTTTATACATTTTTATTGTGTATATATTAATATATAATATCATGTTATTATCAGAAATCAAAAAAAAAATTAGTTTTTTAAAAAACTTGTTATAAATCCTGGGAGGATGTTAAGACAACATCCCACACTCCCAGTAAGGGATACGACAAGTATAAAAGCCTCTAAGGTTTTTAAACAATAACGTGATATGATATATATTTATTATGTATATATACTAACTATATTGGTATAATTTCACAATATTATAAAAAGGCTGTCTACGACACTGATCTTATAATAATGTGATATGATATACTATACCTGACTTTATACTAACTATATTGGTATAATTTTACAATATTATATAAAAATTTGTCTACGACACTGACCTTATAATAATGTGATATGATATACATAATTATTTAATTTATCATTATATGCATTGCATCATTATCACGAATTTTTATTCAACATATACTCGATTTTTTATTTACCCCCAACGGTCACAAACGGCTAGTTTTTGGCTTATAAATATGTTCACTCAAACTCATTTTCAATCACACCAAAATTCACTCTTTCTCTCAAAATATTTTCTCCTCGATTTTTTCGAAGATGAAGATGATGACATTTCTAAGGCTATTTTTCATAACGATTATGATCATCATGCTCACGAGCCTTGTACTCACCAGCGATTTTCCACCACATAATTTTTCTCTATTTGTATACGCACTTGTAATCTTCGTTCTTTCATTATTTTGTATTGTCATATTAATGTAAATTAACTAATAAAATGCATTGTTATTTTTCTAGTACCACCATGTCAAATTTGTCAAAGATTGAATTTGTTGCTCTCGATATCACTAGAAAAGAACAAAGAATTGTTAATGAGAAATCATAAATCCCGACCCAATGTATCTACGGCATTTCCAGAAGCAAATATCGTAAGTAAAAATGAAAACCAAAATCAAAGGCATAAACTAGATTTTGGTTGAGGTCGAGGATGTGGTCATGAACGTGTGTTGAATCCGACATTTTGGTGATAACAAACAACAACTCATTGTATAGGAATGTGCTGCCAATCTTTTGTATTTCAGGAATCTACTACAACTCCTACAGCAACCGTCTAAACCCTTCAAGTTATCTACCGGAAGCTTGTCAACCGCCTTTGTCTCTCGACCGGTTGCAGTCACAAGCCTATCGACTGGTTATTAAAACCAGCAGAGGATAAATCTATCTACCGGTAGAATGCCAACTGCCTATCAAGATATCTCAAGACAAATACTTGAGACAAGACGTTCATTGCAAGATCTTTTATCAAAAGCAGAACCGGCGTATCAGAAGATCTGTTGACTCTTGCATCGAGACAACAGGTTGCACTAAAATGGCAAAAACGCAGAATGGCTACAGATAAAGCATTCGACCGTTTATACCAGTTTTGGACCCTGGAAGTTGTCTGCATTTAAAGAAGTGTACGATCTTCATGCAGAATTATCAATGCATTTATGAAGCATTAAATGTGCATTCAATGCAGCATCAGAACGTTCAAAATAAAGACGTTGATGATTGACCTATATAAATGAAATATTGCTCAAGAAGTGACAAGAAGACAAGCAACACGAAAAATCTCAATCAACTCAATCACTTGAATACTATCAGAAGTCCTCATCTGATATACTGAAGCAATACTTGAGCACACTTACAAGATCATTCACTTGCTGCTCAAATAAACCCTCGCCTACAGTTTACATATCTGATCTTCAAGGATCATCCTAGGGTTTTCAAGCCTCTCGACCGCTCTGCAGTTTGAGAAGCTCAATCGGACTGTATTCATTATTGAAGAGACTTGAAGCTACTCTGAAAGCTTCCACCAGTCTGATAAGAACTGAGAATCTTATCTGTGTAAATCTAGGAGTTTCGGATTAGGCATTGGATAAGTCCTAAGTCTGAAGTGGGTGTATTGCAAGACGTTGTAATAACCAAAGTCTTCTAGTGAATTCCTTCCTAAGTGGAAGAAGGGGAGACGTAGAAGGATTAAGCCTTCGAACTTCCATAAATCGTGCCTTAGTCTTTACTGCATATTTATCTTATATATTGCTCATACATCGTGTTATAACTTGCCTTTGCATCACTAAAACCTCTGAACTATTTTCGCACTATTTAAGTTGTTCAAACCTTTTTAGAAGTTGAGAAAACAGATTAAGTGAACTAAACTTCACTTGATCATTTTGAAAAGAAAGAAAATAAGTTTCAGAGTGTATTCACCCCCCCTCTACCCTCTGAACCGATCCCAACAAGTGGTATCAGAGCGGGTTCCTTTCTCAACTGCTGATCTAAAGTTTTAAAATCATGACTTCTTTCAACAAAATTCCTATGTTTTCTAAAGAAGATTATGATGACTGGAAAATTCGCATGCAGGCACATCTTGCAGCACAGGACGATGACATGCTATATGTCATAACAGACGGTCCTATCAAAATCATGAAGGTCAACCCATCTCTAACCGTTGGTGCAGGACAAATGATTGAGAAACCAAGAGCTGAGTGGACTACTGAGGACAAAAAGAAGGCCAATCTTGACAATGTGGCCCGGGATATCCTATACAAAACACTGGACAAGAACATGTTCAGCAAAATCAAGTCATACTCCACAACAAAGGAGATTTGGGAGAAGCTCACTCAGCTGTGTGAAGGAAATGACCAGACCAAGGAAAACAAGCTCACCATGGCCATTCAAAAATATGACAATGCCAAAATGAAGCCAGGGGAAACCATGGCTGAATTTGATGAACGGTTCAGTAGTATCATTTGTGATCTTATTGCTTTAGGAAAAACTTATACTAACCGTGAAATTGCTGTGAAGGTTATGAGAGCTTTGCCCAAAGAATGGGAGATCAAGACAGTGGCCATGAGGGAGTCAAAAGACTTAAGCAAGGTTGAACTGCATGATCTCTTTGCAGATCTCAAAGCCTACGAGTTCGAGCTCAACATGAGGACAGAAGTTGAACCATCTACCTCTCAACCAACCAAGGCCTTAACCTCAACGGTGATGCGTCCACCGGTCGAGGAAGCTCCAAAGAGATCAGCTGAGCAAATCAGCAACGAAGCCATGACACTCTTTGTCAAGAAATTTGGTAGATTTATGCGTAAAAACAATTCTAAATTTAAAAATTATCATAAATCGGACCATACAGACGATGGTCCTACTTGTTTTAACTGTGGCAAGCCAGGCCACTTCATTGCAGATTGCACCAAGCCTAAGAGCAATGATCAGAAGCAATTCTTCGAAAGAAGAAGGGGCAAGGAGGACAAGAGGACGTTTAGAAAAGGAAGAGACCAAAGGGTTCTAGTAGCAGACGAAAGCAAAAGCAAGTGGGCTGAGTCTGACTCTGACAACCCCAACACCGGAAGCTCTTCAGATGACAGCGATGATGAAAAGGTGGAATGCCTTATGGCTGACATCGAAGAAGAAGCTGAGGAGGTATTTGACTTTGGTTCACCTGAATTTACTCACAGTGATCTAGTTACTGCTTTACACGAAATGGCTAATGAATACAAAGCATTATCCAAGGAATTCGAGGAGGTAAAGGCAGAAAGAGCTGACCTAAAAGATAAGTCAAGCGAATCAAGCTGCATGCAGCGAAAAGAGCTTGATGGTCTTAAGGTCAAGCTAAGTCTGCTGGCTACTGAGAATGACACCTTGAAAAGAGTGTTCCAAGCAACCTTGACTGAGAACAAAAAACTACTTGAAACAATTAAGGCTTGGAATAAATCTTCTGTAACCATTGACAAGATTCAAGAAATCCAAAGACCGGCACATGACAAAACCGGTCTAGGGTTTGGAACAAATGAACAGTCTATGGAATCTTGTATTCAGTGAAGCCTGGACAAAGGCAATCTTAACAAAATAAGATTTGTCAGGTCCAGCACGATATATGAACATGATGAGTGCAGCTTTGACAAAAATCAGAAAGTATCTAACGAACGAAGCTCTAAGCATAGAGGGCTGGGATATGTGGATCCCCAGATCTCTAATCAAAGAGGAACTTGGGTCAAACCAAAACCTAATGAAAGAAGAAAGGGAAACCAATCTAATTTCAAAAGGCCATGGAATGAGTCTAACTACTCTAAGAGAAGATGGTCAAAGGAGAAGCCTTACCAGTACTTTAATTGCATGCCAGTTCAAAAGAGGTACAGGCTAACTGATAAAGATCAAAAAGGCAAGCAGCACACAGCAACCTCACAAGCACACATATTTACTGCTTATCGACCGCACAGATTTCTGGACACACACACGGGCAAACTTGTAAGGGTGTTCCAGGTGTGGGTCCCGAAAGGGCTAATCCGACCTGGACCCTACTAGATATGGGTACCAAAAGTTCTTCACTTTTTGTAGGTACTAAAAGTCCAAACGGGCGAGAAGACCACTTCTATCAAGGACACTACCTGGTACTTAGATAGTGGTTGCTCACGGCACATGACAGGGAATCCAGAACTTCTAACAGAAGTTGTGCTGTGCAAAGGACCAAAGATCAGCTTTGGAGACAACTCCAAAGGTAAAACTGTGGGTAAGGGTAAGATTATCCATGGTAACATCATTATTAAAGACGTGTTGCTTGTTGACAAACTGTGCTATAATTTGATAAGTATTAGTCAACTATGTGACAATGATAATTCGGTCGAGTTTCACAAACACACTTGCATCATCAAAAATGACAAAGGTGAGACTCTTATGACCGGTGTAAGAGACCTAAACACCTACAAGATAAACTGGTCTTGCTCACATATTTCTTCACCTACTTGTCTTACTGCTCATCATGATAAACATTGGTTGTGGCATAAGCGGTTAAATCATCTAAATTTTAAGTCCATTTCTAACTTGAGGAAGCATGATTTGGTTTCTGGTCTGCCTGAAGGAGATTTTATAAAAGACAAAGTTTGTCCTGCTTGTCAACTAGGAAAGCAGGTGAGAGCAACCTTTAAAAATAAAGGGTGTATGTCTTCTTCCAAATGCTTAGATTTACTTCACATGGACCTATTTGGTCCTATACCAGTAAGAAGCATAGGGGGAATGAGATATGCTCTTGTTGTTATAGATGACTTTTCTCGATTTACTTGTGTCATCTTTCTCTCTTCAAAAGATCAAACTGCACCTCACCTGATTAAGCTTTTTAAACGCTTGCAAAGTGAACAATCTATTGTGATAGATAGAATCAGGAGTAATAGAGGGACTGAATTTTTAAACACCACTCTTATGACTTATCTAGATGATCAGGGAATCAAGCATGAGTTGTCAGCTGCTAGATCCCCACAGCAAAATGGGGTGGCTGAAAGAAGGAACCGTACTTTAAAAGAAGCAGCCAGAACTATGATTGCTGATTCAAATGTTTCTCAAAGGCTTTGGGTAGAAGCAGTTAACACAGCTTGCTATACTCAAAACAGATCTATGATTAATAAAAGATTTAACAAAACTCCATATGAGATCTGGAATGGCACAAAACCTGATATTTCATACTTCAAAATTTTTGGGTGCAAATGCTTTATCCACAACAATGGCAAAAATCATTTGACAGCCTTCGATGCCAAAGCAGACGAAGGAATTTTTATTGGTTACTCAGCCGTTAGCAGAGCTTATCGAGTGTTCAATCAAAGATTACTAACGGTCGAGGAAACCATTCATGTTGTTTTTGATGAATCTACTCTTTGTACAGAACAAACTCAAGGGAGCATAAATGATCTGAGTCATAGACTGGAAAACACAAATCTACAGGAAGAGAGTGACAGTGATCCATATCCTCCAAAGAAGGATGATCCAGTTCCCTCTACCGTGTGTGATCAAACAAGGCCAGAAGAGGATCCACCGGTTGATAACGATCCTCCTGCCAATGATGATCCAGTAAACGAGGACGTTCGTCAACCAATTGATGACAACCCTTTAGGGAATTATTTTAGGTGGAACAAAGATCATCCACCTGGGTTGGTCATAGGTGACCCTTCTGCTCCTCGAAAAACACGTGGTCAAATGATTAATGAATTCTTGCATGCAGCTTTCATATCTCAGGTAGAGCCCAAGAAGATAGATGAAGCTCTATCAGATGCCAGCTGGATTGAAGCTATGCAAGAAGAGTTGAATCAATTCACCCGCAACAATGTTTGGCATCTAGTTCCTCGATCGGAAAATCAAAATGTGATTGGAACTAGATGGGTGTTTCGTAACAAGCTCGATGAACATGACACTGTTGTGCGTAACAAAGCTCGGCTTGTTGCACAAGGATTCAGACAAGAAGAAGGCATAGACTTTGAGGAATCCTTCGCGCCAGTTGCAAGACTAGAAGCAATCCGCATCTTTCTTGCCTATGCAGCTTTCAAGGACTTTAAAGTTTATCAAATGGATGTCAAGTCTGCATTCCTCAATGGTCTACTTCAAGAAGAGGTGTACGTTGAACAACCACCAGGTTTTGTCAATCTTACTCATCCTCAATATATCTATAAACTTGACAAAGCCCTCTATGGATTAAAACAAGCACCGCGTGCATGGTATGATACATTACTAAAATTTTTACTGGAACATGATTTCCAAATTGGAACGGTCGATAAGACCTTGTTTAAATTTGTAAATGGTGATCATGTGTTACTAGTACAAATTTATGTTGATGACATTATATTTGGGTCAACTAACCCCAAGTTGTGCTCAAAGTTCTCTAAGATGATGCAGGAGAAATTTGAAATGAGCATGATGGGCGAGCTAAATTTTTTTCTTGGATTGCAAGTGAAGCAACTTGAAACTGGAATATTTATCAATCAATCCAAGTATGCCAAGGAATTGGTAAAGAAGTTTGGAATGGAACAGTGCTCAACTGTATCTACCCCCATGAGTGCATCAATCAAGCTTGATAAAGATGAAGGGGGAATCCCGGTCGAGGTAACAATGTATCGAGGCCTTATTGGCTCATTGCTTTATTTGACTGCCAGTCGATCGGATATCATGTATTCAGTTTGTTTATGTGCTAGATTTCAAGCAGCACCTAAGCAATCTCATTTCATTGCCGCCAAACGAATAATTAAATATATTAAAGGAACTACTAATGTGGGTCTTTGGTATCCCAAAGATTCAAATCTTAATCTTATTGGCTATTCAGATGCAGATTATGCAGGTTGTAGAATTGATCGCAAAAGTACAAGTGGCACATGTCAACTCCTTGGAGATAGACTAATTTCGTGGTCAAGTAAGAAGAAGACATCAATTGCTACCTCGACCGCCGAAGCAGAATACCTTGCTGCTGGCAGCTGTTGTGCTCAAATACTCTGGATTCAACAGCAGCTTAATGATTATGGAATTCGGTCGAGTGAAGCTCCAATCTACTGTGACAATACAAGTGCCATAACCATCACTCACAATCCAGTGATGCACTCTAGGACAAAGCACATTGATGTCAGGCATCACTTTATCCGAGATCATGTCTTAAAGAAGGAAATCAGGCTGGAATACATCACTACCGATCAGCAAGCAGCAGACATATTCACCAAGCCTTTACCGGACACTAAGTTTTCATATTTTCGAAATATTCTTGGCTTAGTAGATCTAAGTTAGTATGCATGCTTTTAGGGGGAATGATTGCTAGTATGACTTTAATAGCTTAGCTGTTACATTGCCATAAATGTTGGCATATCATCCGCCTTTAGCTAGTCTCTGACAGGCTCCGTACTAGCAGTTTTGTGCTTTGAACCAAATGACATTGATTGGGCGCGGTGATTATACTCTTCAAAACTTTTTGAATTTAAAAAATACTTTTCATGACATCACCATATGGCCCATAGGTTCCTATATATACTTCTTTACACTCGTATATCAACCTTTCACCGTTGCTAAAGCTTTCATATTGCATTAAAAGTTCTATCGTATTACTATCAAGCTTTTGCTTACTCTCTGCTCGAGTTCTTATCTACAGCTATCATGTCGATCCAGAAGACTTGCCTTGCAATCAACTTTGATTCCGTTATTAAGGCAAACAATGCAGGAATCACTGAGGTCTTCACCATGCTTGAAGCATCTGGACTGAAGAAGTTTTTGGGAAGCAGCGCCATCTGCGATCTTCCTGTCTTGAAGGAGTTCTTTGCAACCGCTCAAATCGAGCATGGGACTGTCAAATGCTTGATCCGGACAGAGTCCTACTCCTTCAATCAAAATTTCTTCGCCAGCACATTTGATCTGCCCTCCAGGGGTTTGAAAAAATGCGGATCTTCCCGATGGTAACTGCTCATACTGGTTGAAGGAATTCTCAACCACTGATGCTCCGATCAAACTGCCGGCTCAGAAGACATCTCTTAAAGCTCCATTCCGGCTATTGACCAACATCGTGGCCAAGAATCTTCTTGCCAAGGCTGGATCGTACGACAAGGTGACGATGGAGAAATTCCAATACATGGCTTGTATCGCCTCCAAAATCAACATCAACTGGTCAGACATATTGTTCACTACTTTATGTGAAATGATCAGGGGAAAAGGGCAATTCGAGGGATTTGCTCTGCAAATTTGCCATACCTTGAGCGTCCTTGGAGTAGACTTCTCCAAGACTGAGCCTCTGCATCCCACCAAATGGCTCAACAAGTCTACAATCTTCAAGTTTCTGAACAAGAAAGAGGTTGCGGTCGACACTCTGCCTTCAACCGCAAGTGTTGTTGCTGTCACTCAACCGCTTTCAACAGTCCCGGTAGCGGCCAAACCAGCCCATACCAAAAAATCTGTCAAGCGTCAACTTATCATAGAGTCTGACTCTGAAGAAGAATCATGTGAGAACTTTCCACTGATTCAAGCCTTCAGCAAGTCATCTCCTTCTGTCTCCAAAGCAGTTGTGCCATCCACGCCTGCAGGCGAGAAGAAGAGGCAGCACAAGAAGTTAAAGTCCCTTTCTGGACTTGCTCCTACCATTCCAACACCAATTCTGCCAACGGTCGAGACTACTACCACTACTGCTACTACTGCTCCACGTCCTACCAAGGGTGTGATAATCATGGAAGGTGCCTCATCAACTCCAAGGGTCACTCTCGCTGATCCCAAGGACAAAGGGAAAGGTGTGATGATCTACTCACCTAAGGCTCAACCAGCAGCTACTGTAGAGCTCAACTTGATCATCTCTCACGTTCTCCGCACTGTCAAGCGTCACCTACAGCGCTTTGACAGATGGCATCATTCCCATACTCACCTGACGCTTGCTCAAATATTTCCTAAGTGGAAAGCTCTGAACGTTATTGAGCAGAAGATACTTCTTTTTGCTGACACTGAAGACATCGTGGAGGCTCTGGGAAGAAGACAGCTCATCGACTTGAAGCTTCGAGGAAGCCTGATATCTCTGTTGATTACTGAGCGTGTCAAGAACTTCAAATCCAAGAGTCCTACCGCCGCCGATGACTTTGTGATTTTGACTGGACTATAGAATAGTCTACGTCAAATCACTCAACTACTTCAGCACTTCCAAGCTCTTAACAACGTAAAGACGACAGCTTCAGCAGCTTGTATACAGGCTTATGGACTGGAAGCACAGGTGATGATGAAGACTTTTCTTACCCAAGATCAGGGTGAAGAAGACGTCTCTGCTATTACTCTTTCAGATGGGATTTTGACCAGTCTCATCACTGCTGACCTGTTTCAGTCATCCGCTCTAAGATCGATTGTGACAGCATCTTCATCGGTCGACCCCGCCTCAACCGTAGTCCAAGCAGTAATTCAACCGGAAGCAGCTGTGACTGCTCACTCATCTCCAGCGGCGACCGCTCACACCTCTCCCAGTCGTCTACAAGATTTTTTAGAAGTGATTGAACAAGAAATTCCTGTCACCTCTGTGACAGAGGCTCCTTGCAGCAGTGAAGCAGTAGTGCCCCCAACAGAGATACCAAGCACTATTGTATCACTTGCACCTCCAGAACAGCCAGTGACTGATGATGACCCAGCACTTCAACCATCTCCATCTACTGAAAAGTTTGTGGAAGATCTTCTAATGGATGAACCGAGTGCTGATCCTGCTACTCCACCAACCATCTTGGCTGCAGTCGAGACCCCTACATCTCCAACTGTACCACTATTGGAAGGTACATCAGCTAGCTCACCAGCCAGATCACCAGCATCACATCATCTTGAGTCTGGCCCGGCTTCACCAAGGAATGACACACAGAGTCAAATGCTTCAGACTGATGACTCATATATTGAAGCCATGGCAGCAGCTCTGGATCATACATTGATGAATAGGCTTCATGAGCTCCTGCAAACAGTTCGATCCTTTTCACAAGACATCACAAACACATCCTCATGGGTTGACAATTCACGCAAGACGATGATTCGGCATTTTGAGACCGTGTCTAGAGACCTTGCTCATCTGTCCAAAGAGATCACTGCCCATCATCGCACTCAAATCAAAACGCTCTCTACCGTCTCCGAACAAGTTTTCAGATCCGAAAACCGCCTTCATAGGCAGTTGAATGATCGGATGGACACTATGCAAGCTACTCTAATTGCTCAACTAGATGCAAAAATTGATACTATGCAAGCCTGCCTTGGCACTCAACTCACTGAGATCGTCCTTCGACTCAACCAAGGTGATGCCAAAAAGGGGGAAGAAGAGCAACGAAGAGCAGCAGAGGCAAGAAGACGTGAAGAAGAATCCAGAAGAAAGGAAGAAGCCGACAGAAGAAGAAGAGAAGGCGATAGGTCAGGAGGAGCCAGTTGGTTCAAAAGATGAACAACTTGTCTCTTCTTTACTTATCGCAGCTGTATCTCATTTTGTTTTTCTTCAGTAGGTGTAATAAGAATGCTTATTGTAATTAATAAAATTCATTCTCTCAATGAAGTTCATTTTAATGCTTTCATATTATTTTCGGAGCACTTAAGTTTTGTCATCACCAAAAAGGGGGAAATTGTTGAATCCGACATTTTGGTGATAACAAACAACAACTCATTGTATAGGAATGTGCTGCCAATCTTTTGTATTTCAGAAATCTACTACAACTCCTACCGCAACCGTCTAAACCCTTCAAGTTATCTACCGGAAGCTTGTCAACCGCCTTTGTCTCTCGACCGGTTGCAGTCATAAGCCTATCGACTGGTTATTAAAACCAGCAGAGGATAAATCTATCTACCGGTAGAATGCCAACTGCCTATCAAGATATCTCAAGACAAATACTTGAGACAAGACGTTCATTGCAAGATCTTTTATCAAAAGCAGAACCGGCGTATCAAAAGATCTGTTGACTCTTGCATCGAGACAACAGGTTGCACTAAAATGGCAAAAACGCAGAATGGCTACAGATAAAGCATTCGACCGTTTATACCAGTTTTGGACCCTGGAAGTTGTCTGCATTTAAAGAAGTGTACGATCTTCATGCAGAATCATCAATGCATTTATGAAGCATTAAATGTGCATTCAATGCAGCATCAGAACGTTCAAAATAAAGACGTTGATGATTGACCTATATAAAGGAAATATTGCTCAAGAAGTGACAAGAAGACAAGCAACACGAAAAATCTCAATCAACTCAATCACTTGAATACTATCAGAAGTCCTCATCTGATATACTGAAGCAATACTTGAGCACACTTACAAGATCATTCACTTGCTGCTCAAATAAACCCTCGCCTACAGTTTACATATCTGATCTTCAAGGATCATCCTAGGGTTTCCAAGCCTCTCGACCGCTCTGCAGTTTGAGAAGCTCAACCGGACTGTATTCATTATTGAAGAGACTTGAAGCTACTCTGAAAGCTTCCACCAGTCTGATAAGAACTGAGAATCTTATCTGTGTAAATCTAGGAGTTTCGGATTAGGCATTGGATAAGTCCTAAGTCTGAAGTGGGTGTATTGCAAGACGTTGTAATAACCAAAGTCTTCTAGTGAATTCCTTCCTAAGTGGAAGAAGGGGAGACGTAGAAGGATTAAGCCCTCGAACTTCCATAAATCGTGCCTTAGTCATTACTGCATATTTATCTTATATATTGCTCATACATCGTGTTATAACTTGCCTTTGCATCACTAAAATCTCTGAACTATTTCCGCACTATTTAAGTTGTTCAAACCGTTTTAGAAGTTGAGAAAACAGATTAAGTGAACTAAACTTCACTTGATCATTTTGAAAAGAAAGAAAATAAGTTTCAGAGTGTATTCACCCCCCCTCTACCCTCTGAACCGATCCCAACAACGTGGACGTAGAAATGATCGCGGTCGTGGTCACGGCCGTGAATATGAAAATAATCGAGATAGTTACTTCAATAACTAATCTCAAAAGAACGTTACGAACCACCCAAAAAGGCAGCATGAAAATATGAGTGAAAATAAAAATCACTCAAAAAGATATGAAAGTGCTTGTTATAAATGTGGCACTCCAAGACATTGGTCACGTACCCCTGCGCACTTATGTAAGCTCTTTAAAGTATCGATAAAGGGAAAAGAAAAAGAGACCAATTTTTTTGAAAACAGTAATCATTTAAGTGGTTCAAGTTATTTCAATGCTGCCGATTTTTTCAAATGATTTCGAGAACATTGATTAATATATTGGTGGGACTGAAATGTAACATGCTATATTTTTCATGCATTCTTATGAAACATGATATATTTTGCATATATATATTATCCTTGATTTTATTTATTGCATTTTTTTGAAGTATGGAAAATGCTATGAGCAAAGATAAACCCATGGAAGTTTGCATACCCGATAGTGGTACAACGCACACCATTCTCCGAGATAAAAGATATTTCTTGGAATTAAAACCAACAAAAACAATGGTGAATACAATATCAGGTCCTGTAGACTTGATTGAAGGTTGTGAAAAAGCACATTTTTTGTTACCTAATGGTACAAAATTTTTGATAAATGATGCTTTATATTCACCAGGATCAAAAAAATTTTTGTTGAGTTTTAATGACATATATTCTCATGGGTATGATACTGAGACGATAATTGATGGAAATCAGAAATATATGTGTCTTACCACATATAAATCAGGAAAGAAATATGTGGTTGAAAAGTTATCAATGCTCCCTACTGGATTGCATTATACACATATAAGGCCAATCGAATCAAATATGGTGGTTAATAGTTCTTCAATATTAACCAATTGGCATGATCGATTGGAACATCCTGGTTCAATAATGATGCGAAAAATTATTGAAAATACACATGGTCATCCATTGAAAGACCAAAAGATCTTTCAGAATAATAAGTTTCAATGTAAAGCATTTTATCTTGGAAAACTTATTATAAGACCATCGCCAGCTAAGATCCAAACAGAATCACCCATATTTCTTGAACGTATTCAGGGTGATATTTGTGGGCCAATTCATCCACCATGTGGACCATTTCGATACTTTATGGTATTGATCGATGCTTCTAGCAGATGGTCACTTGTATGTTTATTGTCAACTCAAAATGTGGCATTTGCAAGATTAATGGCTCAAATAATAAAATTGCGGAATCAATTTTCCGATTATACAATCAAGAAAATAAGACTTGATAATGCTGAAGAATTTACTTCCCAAACTTTCAATGACTATTGTATGTCAATGAGAATTACTGTTGAACATCATGTTGCTCATGTTCATATACAAAATGGATTAGCTGAATCATTGATTAAACGTCTACAACTTATTACTAGACCAATGATTATGAGAACAAAACTCCTTATTTCTATATGGGAACATGCAATTTTACATGCTGCGGAATTAATTCGCATCAGACCAAGTGCATATCATAAATTCTCCCCATTGCAGCTTGCATTTGGTAAAGAACCAAATATTTCTCATCTGAGAATTTTTGGATGTATGGTGTATGTGCCTATTGCACCAACTCAACGATCAAAAATGGGTCCTTAAATAAAAATCGGTATTTATATCGGTTATGATAGTCCATCAATCATTCGATATCTTGAGTCTCAGACAGGCGATGTGTTTACAGCACGCTTTGCTGATTGTCATTTTAATGAAGAAATCTTCCCAATGTTAGGGGGAGAAAAGAAACACATCAAAAAAGAAATAACATGGTATGTACCATCATTGTTACATTTGGATCCAAGGACCAAACAATGTGAGAAAGATGTACAGCAAATTGTGCATTTGCAAAGAATTGCAAATCAAATGCCAGATGCATTTGCAGACACAAAAGGGGTAACAAAATCATATATATATATATATGCTGTAAATGCCCTTACTCGAATTGAAATTCCAAAGAAACAAATTGAAGACACTCATGATGTCATAAAACTCTTGAAGCGTGGAAGGTCAGTCGGTTCCAAGGATAAAAATCCTCGGAAAAGAAAAGGCACAGAGAAGCACGATGATCATAAAATATAAAATGGTGTTCCAGAAGAAACACCTGATGATGAAAATGTTCTGTCAGAACCACAAACTGACGAGAATCGTGAAATCTCTATCAATTATATTAATACTAAAAAAATATGGAACCGAAAAGACATAGAAGATATTGATGAGATACTTTTTTATAATGTGGCTTGTGACATCATAAATGAAAATGAAGATCATGAACCAAAATCTTTTGGTGAATGTAAAACTGGTCATGATTGGGCCAAATGGAAAGATGTCATCTAGGTTAAATTAGATTCGCCGAATAAACGTAATATTTTGGACCTATAGTCCTCACACCTGAAGGTGTAAAACCTGTTGGATACAAATGGGTTTATATTCGAAAATAAAATGAGAAAAATGAAATAGTTAGATATTGTAACGCCCGAAATTATTTAATTTTGATCCAAGAATATTTAATTTGGTAATATTTGGAGTTTTGATTTAAATTCTAATATTCTTAAATTATTTAGGATTGAAATTGAATAAAATGAGAAGTTGAGGACTGAATTGCAATTATTGAAGTCTTGAGGGGCTAAAGTGCAAAATTCTGAAAATGAGCAAGACACTTGTTATTGTTAAGTTGACTCACGTGTAGTATCACTATTTCATCAGATTTCCAGAGTCAAGAACCGAGAGCAAAACCTTCAAAGAACTCCAAGCTTTTTCTTCATTTTCCAATTGAGATATCTTGAGTTACGGGTATCCGTTTTCGATTCCGAAAGATGTTCTGGAATCCTCGCAACGAAACCTTCGAATTGATGTAAGTTTTCTCTTAGTTCATCAAGGTTTGAGAATTCTAAATGGACAGAGATTAGACTTGTGTTTGAATTGTTGTTGATGAGCTTTTATCTTTTGTAATATTGAAGTTGGGTTGAGGATTGATTGTTGTATCATGTTCTTATGATTTCCCAGCTATGATTTGATCTATATACCTGCTGATATATTGGTTTCAAAGCTTCAACAGCTGATATGCATGTTAGAAATGTTATAGATGTGTTCGGAATCGCCGAGTTATACCGATATGCCGTCGAACTCATGATTTGAAGTGATTTGCTATTGTTCTTGGACTACGAAGTTGCTGAATTTTTAGCTGATGATTCCTTGCTTGTTATGCTGTGATTTCAGTGCATAAACAGGGCATTTCAACTCCATAATCTTGACTTTTAAACCAAAAGAAGAACGCACAAGGTTGGTAGCGTTTTGCTTTGACGTTTGGGTTGAAACTTGAGAAGATTTTGAGATAGGTTTGGTGGTTAACTTGTACAGATTTGGACAAGCTAAAAGACATCCTACACATCACATTTGAAAGGTAAAAGTGGACTACTATTTGATTGGGATTACAACTCGTGATGGTTTGTATCGAGTTCCCCTAAATCACATACTTGATTGCTTAATTGCTCTTATGTGCTTTCCTTTGAGTTGTTGAATAAGTCTTGATGTTAATGAATGTGATTTAAATGATATATATTGCATTCATCTTGTAAGACTTGTTCTTTGATTTCGAAATGAACGGAAACGTTCGAATAGACGATTTGAGGGATTGTATATGTATGGCCTGGGTGGTTGTTTAGCCTAGCGTCTGATTTACATATATAATAGCTTCAAAGTCTAGAGAAGTGAGATAAGTAGCCCCACCTCGATCGGGAGAGTCGGTTGATTAGTTATGATATCTACTTCTCGGGATCCCAACCGACGAGATAAGAGATGAACCTTGTTTTAAAAACATGCATTGAAGTTATGTTCTTTATATCATGATCTTGATATATATTTGTATGCATGTTTAGTTGCTTTTACTGGGAAATCTATTTCTCACCGGAGTTATCCGGCTATTGTTTTGTTGTATGTGTCATGGCAATAGGCGGGAGTGGAACCGGGCAAAAGCGAATATGAAGAACAAGGGATGAGAAGATAGCGTGATGATCCGAGTTTAGATGAGTTCTTGTGCTGTCAATGTTAGAGTTGAGTCCAAAACCATGAGCATATTATAGCTACTTGTTCCAAGACTTGTAGTTGATCTAGTTGTTGTCTTGTTGATGTCTATAGGATGTGAGATGTATGTAAATCCTTGAGACAATATAATGTAGCTTGATCTTGAATATATAACATTGCTTCTTGCATGCTTTGTGGGCTTTTTGATTATGTTTATAAGGCCTTGTGATGATTCAATTCTATCAACTTTATCATGTGAGAATGCATGTTGGCTTATGATAGTTGAATAGGCTTTGTATGAGTTGATATTGGATGAAAATGCATGAAGGAACTTGTTTGGACAGCAGCAACGTTTCTGGTTTTATTCTCTGGGAACTGCTCTCGCTCGATCGGTGAAATATCACGGATCGAGCGAGGCTTTGAAATCAGGAACAGAACCATGAATATGTTGGGCTCGCTCGATCGGTGATAATCTGCGGATCGAGCGAGGCCAACATAAGTTGCACCCGAGAGTTTGAGCAAAGTGCTCGCTCGATCGGTAACTTTTTACCGATCGAGCGAGGTGCTCACTTCTTTAAAAAAAAAAAAATTATTTTGTTTAGACATTGATTATTGTCTATTTTATTTGATGATTTGATTATCGAGAGATTAGAACTCGGGTCGTCACAGATATAAAGCTAAACTTGTTGCACAAGGTTTTTCTCAAAGGTTTGGAATTGATTATGAAGAAACGTATTCTCCTGTTATGGATGCAATTACGTTTCGATATTTGATTAGTTTGGCAGTGTCTGAAAATTTGGAAATGTATCTTATGGATGTTGTTATAGCTTACTTATACGGATCACTTGATAGTGATATATACATGAAAATCCCTGAAGGATTTAAGATGTCTGAAGCACAAAGTTCAAAACCCAGAGAATTTTATTCTGTAAAATTGCAAAGATCATTATATGGGTTAAAGCAATCCGACCGAATGTGGTATAATCGGCTAAGTGAGCACTTGATGAAAAAAGGATATGTAAATGATCCAATATGCCCTTGTGTTTTCATCAAGAAAACAATATCCGAATGTGTAATTATTGCTGTATATGTTGATGATTTAAACATCATTGCAACGAATAAAGAAATTTAAGAAGTTATGATGTACTTGAAGGAAGAATTCGAAATGAAGAATCTTGAAAAAACCAAGTATTGTCTGGGTTTGCAAATCGAACAAAAAGAATGTGGAATTTTTGTTCACCAGGAAAATTATACAGAAAAGATCCTTAAACGTTTTAATATGGATAAATCAAATCCATTAAGTACTCCAATGGTTGTAAAATCATTAAACAAAGAAAAGGATTCATTCCGTCCATGTGAAGATGATGAAGTTATTCTTGGTCCAGAAGTACCATATCTAAGTGTCATTGGTTCCCTTATGTATCTTGCAAATTGCACTAGACCTGATATATTTTTTGCTGTAAATTTATTGAAGATTCATTTCATATACAACAAAGAGGCACCGCAATTTCTTGGCGTTCACAGAAACAAACACTCGTAACAACTTCATCAAATCACGCCGAGATTATTGCATTACATGAAGCAAGTCGTGAATGTGTATGGCTAAAGTCAATGACCAAACATATTCAAATATCGTGTGGATTGACAGTAGACAAGAAGCCTGTGACACTATATGAAGATAATGCTGCATGTATTGCTCAAATGAAAGAAGGATACATCAAAAGTGATAGAACCAAACATATCCCCCAAAATTCTTTGCGTACACTCAAGAGCTTGAGAAGAATAAAGATATTGATATCTGTTACATTCAATCAAGTGAGAACTCATCAGATCTCTTCACAAAGGCACTTCCCACGACGATATTCAGAAAGCATATATACAACATTGGGATGCGCAATCTACGGAATATCTGAAGAATCACTCATGTTAACATGAGGGAGAGTTTACGTGGCTGCACTCTTTTTTTCTTACTATGGTTTTTATCCCACTGGGTTTTTCCTAGTAAGGTTTTTAACGAGGCAGTATAAAACACGTAATGAAGACAATCATCATATCACGATCATCATCACAAGGGGAAGTGTTGAAAAATATATTATTATTATTATTATTATTATGTTGAATATTGAATATTGAATGTTGAATATTGAGTTGTAAAATGTGGAAAATTAGTAGGTGATGATGTAGATGATGATGTATTAATTTTTGGACTAATCTCAAATGTGGATCTATAAATAGGTCTTCATTTGTAATGAAAAATACAATTGAGTTGAGAGAAAAATATTATAAAGTGTAGAGTTTGATATATTTTGAGTTTTGGAGTATTTACTTTTTACCGTAAATTTTTACTTTTTCATAACATATATATATATATATATAGTTTTTTTATGGTGCCCAATACTATATGTCCACTTCATGTCCACCATGTACAATAGATGAGTTGACCGTTACAATAAATGAGTTGACTTGTACATGGTGGGCATGAAGTGGGCATATAGTGTTGGGCACCATAAAAGAACTATATATATATATATATATATATATTTTCAGCTGCCCAACCAATGATGCTCAACTCATCCCCGACAACTAAAACCCGGTAGTGGGTTTTAGTGATACGAAATTTTTTTAAAAAAAACAACTAAAACCTGGTAGCGGGTTTTAGTGGTCGGGGACGAGTTGAGCAGAAATGGTTGGGAAGCTGAAAATTACTATATATATATATATTAAAAATCAAATCAAATTAGTCACATTCCAACTGAGTTGGAATTGCTTGACTTTGAAATTCAAATTTGTAGCCAAATTTGAAAATCAAAAAATTATTTTTCGAAAATCACGATATAAAACTAATTCAAATTTTTTTTTGATCTTTAAATAAAGGTCAAGTATCAAATATTTGATGTCTATTATTTAAAAATAAAATATTGTTTGAATTTCTATAGAATAGATAATCGTATCCAATTCTAATTATTTGACAATCAAATAATTATCAAACATCTCATAATTATCTAAAATAATTATTCTCTCTCTTTACAAAATAAAATTTTATTTGTAATCAGATTACAAATATAAAATATACTATCTTTATTAAATAATAAACATTTTTATTATTTAATCAGATAAGTGAGAATTAATAATTAATCATATTAATTATTTGAGTATCCATCGTGATTGCGTGAAATGTCATCAACATAAAGGACCAAGAAAACAACACTATTAGAATTGATGAGCTTGTAAACACAAGGTTCATCCATGTTCTGTTGAAAACCATAAGTCTTTATGATCTCATCAAACCTAAGGTTCCAAGACCTAGATACTTGTTTAAATCCATAGATGGACCTTTGAAGCTTGCAAACCTTTTGCTCTTGGTCTTTAACCATGAATCCTTCTGGTTGCATCATATAAATGCTTTCTTCAAGATGGTCATTCGAAAAATTCATCTTTACATCCATTTGCAAAATCTCATAATCGAGACTAGCGGCAATGGATAAGAGAATGCGGATAGACTTTATCATGGCAACCGGAGAGAAATTTTCTTCATAATCAACTCCTTCCCTTTGGTTATAACCCTTTGCCACTAATCAAGCTTTGAAAGTCTCTACTTTCCCATCTATAACTCTCTTTTTCTTGAAGACCCATTTACACCCTATGGGCCTGACATCTTCAGGTGGATCTACAAGTTCTCGGACTGAGTTGGAGTACATCGACTCCATTTCTTGGTTCATGGCTTCTTGCCATTTTTCTTTATCAGGATCCTTCATTGCATGTTGATATGTCAATGGATCATCATAATTGGTATCGACTACAACAACATTTGTTTCACCGTCATGTGTATAACAAGTAGGAGTTATAATAACTCTCCCACTATGTCTAGGTACCAAGCTTTCCTGATTTGGAAAAGTGATTTCCTTTGTTTTCTTATTCTACAGACATTGGTTGTGGAATGATCTGATCATTTAGCAATTACTCGAGTACAAATTTACTACGAGGCTTGAAGTTTGTCATATAGTCATTCTCAAGAAAAATAGCATTTGTTGATACAAATACTTTCTTTTCATTTGGACTATAAAATAAACCTCCTCTGGTGCCTTTTGGATTGCCAATAAACAGACATACTTTTGTTCGTGATTTCAGTTTCCTAGATTTTCCTATTAGCACATGAGCTGGACATCCCCAGATACAAAAATGACGCAAGCTTGGTTTACGCCCATTCCATAATTCTATTTTGGTTTTAGGGTTAGACTTTGATGATACTACATTCAAAATTTAAACCGTTGTTTGTAATTCATATCCCCAAAAAGATGTAGGCAATGAGGCATAGCTTATCATGGATCTAACCATGTCTAACAAAGTTCAATTTCTTCTTTCAGCAACATAATTTTGTTGCAAAGTTCTAGGAGCCGTGAGATGGGATATGATCCCTTTCTCAATTAAGTGATTCTTGAACTCAGTATCAAGATATTCACCACCTCGATCTGATCGAAGTATTTTCAGTGATTTTACTAATTGCTTTTCAGCTTAAGCTAGAAATTCCTTAAACTTTCCAAAAGTTTCATATTTTCTTTGCATTAGATAAACATATCCATATCTTGAATAATCATCAATAAAAGTGATGAAATATTCATAACCTCCTCATGCTTGTACATTTAATGGTCCACACAAATCTGTATGTACTAGCTCAAGTGGTTCTTTGGCCCTTTCACCATTTGACAAGAAAGGTCTCTTAGTTATTTTGTCTTCTAGACAAGATTCACAAACTGGTAGAGTGTCAACGGTTAACTCTCTCAAAGGACCATCCTTTGTTAGTCTATTAATCTAATCCAGATTGATATTACCTAATCTAAGATGCCATATATATGTTTCATCACTGTTTGCAAGTTTTTGTCTTTTGTTAAACTTCAGATAAGCTACTTTGAATAATTCAGTATTTAGAGATAAATGTTCACAAGGTTTAAGGACATACAACCCGTTTTTCATACATGCATGACAAATTTCGAGACCATTTTTTGAAATAGAAATTTCATTATTATAAAAAAAATCTCAAACAATTGTTCATGAAATTTTGAAATAGAAATCAAATTCCTACAAAAAACAGAAATAGAATAAACATTGTTCAAAACCAAATATTTATTTTAAAATTTAAACGGGTGACTCCCACTGCCTTGACAGAAACTAATGTCCCATTGCCAACTCTAAGTGTCAACTCTCCTTAACATCATGAGTGGCAGTGGTGGGTGGTACCGGTGGACATTCCTCAGCAAGAACAAACCTGTTGTTCTCACTTACCAGCACAATATTAATTTGTTTTTCC
The DNA here is from genome assembly GCF_033568475.1 of Henckelia pumila. Classification (NCBI taxonomy): domain Eukaryota; kingdom Viridiplantae; phylum Streptophyta; class Magnoliopsida; order Lamiales; family Gesneriaceae; genus Henckelia; species Henckelia pumila. Next base: position 6,736,937 of record NC_133123.1, on the reverse strand, counting down.
ACTTAGAAAAGTTTTCACCATTCAAAGTATTTTTTGCGAGTAAAGACATTCTAGGATTTTCCATTGTCATTTATTGTTGAATTTAAATAAAACAAAATTATTAAATTGTTTGAAACAAATATCTGTATGAACATTTCGGAATAATAAACTTATGCATGAATGCAAGTAATAAGTATTTTATAAAATTGTTTACGTGAATTTATGCAATGCACAATCTGAATTAATTCGATTAATTTGGATATTTTAAGTTCACCAGAATTTTATAGAATTGAGAATTTTATTAAAATATAATAAATAAATAAATAAATAATCTCGGCTATTATGACATATGATGTCTGATTAATAATATGATTATTAAAACATAGAGTGTATTGGATAATTAGTTGTCTAATAAAATAAAATACCCATTACATAATGAGTAATTATTTATTGGTCTCCTTCGTTGGTCATGCAAAGTGAGAGTTAGAAATGCGCCTTTTAATGCTTTGATTTCGTTACCCTACGGATGGTGTCTGTTTTGATTCAATATCAAGACTAGATTTTTTATGATAAAATTTTAGATGTATTTTAAGTTTGAACGTCCTTACAGCGACATTCTTAAATTAACTCTAAAATTTGAAACGAAGGGTCTTTACTCGTGAAGGTATGAGATCAAATGTGTTGATTATATCTTTGACCAAAGTTTATTTTTAATTTACGGTAGTTAATATGTGTGTGAATAAGAGTTATTTTTGTAGCACATGTATTAATCAAGAAGAGTCTTGGTTTAACTAAGCAAACTATGCGATCGTCCCAACGACGACATTATAGAATGTGGTTAGTTGAATTATCGACATAATGATATTTTGGTATTTTAAATGGTATGTGAAGCATGCTATAATGTATATGATAGACATTTCAAAATATTATGCCACGTAACATATGAACATGAATAAGCATGCAGGATGGGTCGATGCCCTGTGGGTAGCATGGCGGGTTTTGATTGGTCCAAATCAGTAGATCCCACGTGGGAGCCACTGATTTATACCAATCATGGGGGGACGCGTCGTCCATAGAGTAGTACCCTGTGGGCGGCATGTACAAAACCAAGCATGCACACTATATAATTTACCATATATAAAAAACAAGACATGAAATTTGATAAACATCCAATTCTTGTCTCTTGGAAGTATTCTGGACACCGCTTCACTTTTCAAAAGAAAAAACATTAATTAATATATGAAAAAATAAGTTTTTTGGTCCATTAACTTGTTCATGTTATGGTTTTGGTCCATTAATTTTTTCGATGTGTGTTTTGATACACTAACTTTGCAATTTCATTGTTTTTTGGTCCAACTGCATACGTGTCAACTTCTGATTGGTCCAAAATAATGACGTGGACCAATCAGAAGTTGACATTTATGCAGTTGGACCAAAAAACAATGAAATTGCAATGTTAGTGTACCAAAACTCACATCGGAAAAGTTAATAGACCAAAACATAAAGGGAGTAAAATTATTGGACTAAAAAACTTATTTTCTCTTAATATATTTAACTTCTGATACTTACGTTATTATCAAGACTGTCAAAATAAATTAATTAACTGCAATTGAAAAAATTATCTTATTCTTTGCATCTGATAATTACATTAATTATCAAAACATTAATTCAATATTTAAAATATTAATAATTACATTAATTATCAATATTATTAAATAAATTGATTATATTTAGTTGAAACTTTGATGTTTCTGGCTTTGATAGCCGCAACACAAAGATCTTAATTTAACAAAATATAATAACCAACTAATTGATTAGAATTTGTCAACCTTTAAGATCAAAATTAATATCATCTTGATAATTACATTAATTATCAAAACTATTGAATATATTTTTACTATTTTATAATAGTTGAGTAGGTTAGAATAACTGTTGGTTTGAGGACACCAACTTTCTTTCTCATTTTACTCAATCTTCACATTTCTACCTTTTTACCCAATTCATAACCTCTCCACTATCCCACTAAATCCTCCAATTATTTCATGTTTAAAAATAACTTTTATTTTACACACGCATAACGTGTGCATTTTTTTACTAGTATATATAATATAAAAGCTGAGTGTCTTATAGTAACTAATTTTTGGTGTATCATGACACACCAAAAATCATATTCCAATTCTACCATTTTTTGTTCACATTTTTCTCAACTTCTTTTTTCCACTAACATCTTCCATCTTTTTTTTTCCAATTAATTGTATCAATTTTCCTTCTATGATTATATAATTTCAAACGTATATATCTCAAATATCAATTTGATTACATTAGTATATTAAATTTTTATTATCTTTCCAATAATTAATTTTCAATTACTGATAATACATTATTTCATGAATAAAAAATCATAAAATATTCATGTATTATATCGCACATGCAACTGCGTGTGCTTCTGTCGCTAGTTAAAATCAAACAACTTTATTGTTCATAGTAATCTCTCGAGAAAATACTAAAATCAACTATTGATTCAATTTTATCATTTGTTTTCGGCCAAGACATATACATCAATACAAGTCACTGGTAAAAAAACATACAAAATTAAAAGAACCACAATATCGTTACGGTCGAAATCAATCATGACACATTCATGAAATATTTGATAACATTCTATCGAATATAAACATGAGTTATCATCGAAAATTTATCATACTATTTTGCAACAAACTGGCTCTGATACCATTTGTTGGTATTTATGTTCGATGCGAATCGAAAAAATATAAAAATGAGATTAAACGACTTTTAAAAAAAATTTACAACAAAAAAATTTTGTATAGATCAAACAAAAGATTTAGTTTAATTATAAAAACTATACAAGTTCTCTTATAAATAAACATGCAAAATATTATAATAAATTTAATGACTAAAATTCTACTACGGAATTAGAAATTAGAATCATTACTAAAATTATTTGGATGATTCACTTCATGTATGCAATCTACTCCTCTGGAATTCATTTCACGATCTTCCTCATCAATCTTCGAATCAACCAATGGACAATAGTGTGGGCTAAATTTTTTTAATTTTTCACAAAATTTTTTACTAGAATTTTTCAAAAAAAATTTAATACAACTTGAGAGAGTGAGAAGTGAAAAATTTTCTGCTTTTTTTTTTATTTCTTTTTCGGTGCATATATATATATATATATATATATTAATAAGATCGAATTTAGTCCCATTCCAACCGAGTTGGATTTGCTTGACTTTTATTTGTAGCCAAATTTGATATATATAAAAATCAAATCAAATTTAGTCACATTCCAACTGAGTTGTATTTGCTTGACTTTGAAATTCAAATTTTTAGCCAAATTTGAAAATCAAAAAATTATTTTTCGAAAATCAAGATATAAAACTAATTCAAAAAAAAATTTGATCTTTAAATAATGGTCAAGTATTTTTGATGTCTATTATTTAAAAATAAAATCTTGTCTGAATTTCTATAGAATAGATAACCGTATCCAATTCTAATTATTTGACATTCAAATAATTATCAAACATCTCATAATTATCTAAAATAATTATTCTCTCTCTTTCCAAAATAAAATTTTATTTCTAATCAGATTACAAATATAAAATATACTATCTTTATTAAATAATAAACATTTTTATTATGTAATCAATTAAGTGAGAATTAATAATTAATCATATTAATTATTTAAGAATATCCATTGTGATTGCGTGAAGATTGTTTGGGGACCATGGACCCATAATCTCAAGCTCCAATAAATTTAAAAAAAATTAATTAAAGCTCTTTAATTAATTATCTAATTTATTTGTTCAAAGGTTACTCCACTAAAAACCCAGAACTGCACTCTTGAGAAATATGAAACGTTTTTACCCAAAAATATTTGAATAGTCCACTGATATAATCATTACATGTTAATCAATCCTTCGTTTATGGTTCACAATTAGAGTTGAGATGAAATTACCGTTTTACCCCTCTGCTTGTATCTAAAACCTCAAGTGGCATTGATCCAATAGTGAACAATTAATTCATAATCTAATTATGAATTAGAGCGCTCAAACTGCTCAGTACTAGAACCAATACTCAAGGGAACCATTTTACCATCCTTTCAAAAGTTACGGATTTCGTGTCTGTAAATCATATTTTCAGCTTGAATGTATTGACAAGTCTCCAAAAAATAAGTATTAAGTCTATTATTTAAATAACTTTTAACGAAAAAGTCAAGAGACTCATTAATACAAACAAGAAGTTTATGATTACTCGTGATTAAGATTGATCGTCATAATATCATCTTAATGATGTTGACTGAAGACTTTATAACGGTACTTAACAAAGCTCTAAAATCACATCTGGTCTTTGTCCTACATAATCAAATATTATAAAATGTTTCTACTTAGTGTCACCACACTAAAAGTTCGGAAAAAACTTTCACATTCAAAATATCAGCAGACAACATTAATGATTACAAGATCCATACTTTAATCAATCTTGGACATTTTAAATATATTATCTATGATTTTAATCCTCATGTATATAACATTTTTATATAATAAAATCATAGTAACTATAATATATTATGGATTTTATACAGATATTCATTTTTAAGCAAAATAGCATAAAACAATCAAAAAATGAAATAAATAATTCTTTTATTTAAAATTAGCAATTAATAACAAATATCTGTTTTATGGGCACATTTCCAACAGTGGTACTACCTAAGATCCTTTGTTGATCAAATACGTTGCAGTGTTAACTGCATCAACCCAGAATGATTTCAGCAGTCCAGCATGCAATCTCATGCTCCTGGCACGTTCATTCAGGGTTCTGTTCATTCTTTCAGCCACATCATTATGTTGAGGTGTACTAGGAATGGTTTTCTCCATTTTGATCCCGTTTAGTGCACAATACTTCTTGAAATCAACATTTTCATATTCTCCACCATTGTGAGACCGTAAGCACTTCACTTTCAAGTTGGTCTCATTTTCAACCATGAATTTCCACCTTTTCAAGGTCTCGTAAACATCAGATTTATTTTTCAAAAAATAACCCGAAACTTTTCTTCTCGAGTCGTCAATAAACGTGACGTAGTATCTTGAGCCTACAAGAGATGTCACATGAGATGGTCCCCATACATCAGTATGAACCAACTCTAACTTTGTTGCTTTCGGTTCTCTATCACCTTTTGAAAAGCTCACCATCTTCTGCTTTTCAAGAACACAACTTTCGCACAATTTGTGTTCGATGGACTTTAATTCTGGTAGTTTTCCTTTTGATATCAGCATCTTCATTTTCTTCTTACTCATATGTCCAAGTCAGCAATGCCATAATAGACTTGAATTGGCTCCAGCATCCACAACTGCTAGCATATCTCTATAGCTGGAAGTCATATAAAGGGTATAGTTTTCTTTCCACGAGCGATAATCATGGCTCATTTTCTCACTTTTCAAGAGCCATCACCAAAGGTCACTTTATGATTTTCGTCATCGAGTTGTCCCACAGATATCAGATTTTTTGTCAATCTTGGTATGCCTTACTTTGTTGAGTTTCCAAATAAATCCATTTGATATTTTCAAACGGACCTATCCCATACCAGCTATTTCCAAAGATTTTCCATTTTTCAGGAAAACATTTCCGTAATTAACAGCAATGTAATTGCTGAATAGCTTACGATCACCAGTGCTATGAAACGAAGTTCCCGAATCCATAACCCAAGAGTCAACCGGGCTTTTCATGGATAGTACTAAGGCATCATGTACATCCTAAGTAATAGCATTTGCATTATTCTTGGGTGATTTGCAATTCTTTTTCATGTGACCAATTTCACCACAGCTCCAGTACTTCAATTTTTTTTCGAAGGAATTTTTGTCTTTTCTATTCCTTGATTTGGATCTGCCACGCCATATATTGGTCAGAGCTCTTTTCGTCACTCCTGCCTTTGCCTCTATTCTCGAGATTTAGGGGCAGATCTCGATGATGCCCTTCACCCGAATCCATCCTGCGAACTTATTCACCAAGAATTCGATCTCTAACATCATTGAAATGTAATTTTTTTCCAGCGGAATTATTAACCGCTGCCCGTATCGGCTCCCAAACATTTGATAAAAATTTCAAAAGAATAAATGCATGAATTTCATCATCAAATTTGATTTCAACCGATGTTAATTTGTCTTGTTCTTTGTTGGGTCAATCGTATTACACCTGTCAGTCAAGGAGTTCTCACTCATCATCCTCCATCTTTTCTGGTTTCATTTTGGATAGAGGTTGATGCAACTTCTTGCTATACAGATAATCTTTAATTAATTTGTAACCGCCAGAATGTGAAATCTGTACCATCGAACTTATTGATTCTAGGTCCCAAACCGTCATTTTCGGCCATCGCTTCTTCTGCCTTAATAAAATTTCAAAAAATCTTTTCTGATGTGGAAGATCAGACAAAGCTGCAACCACAGAGCATACTTAAAATTTTAAGAAATTTCACCAAGGCTCCCGGACACCGTAACAGCTCTGATACCAGTTCTTAGTATTTATACCGAAGCGACATGAAGATAATAAAAATTACGGAATAAAATAATCAGCAAGAACACCAAGAATTTACGTGGTTCACCCAATATAGGCTACGTCTACGGAGCTACTGTAAATATTTATAACCGGGAAAAATATTACAAGTGCATACAAAATACTTTTTCACTAACCAACCCGAACCCCGAGTATTACCGAGAAAATATTTCTCTAACTCACACAATAAGACACTCAAGAAAATACCAAGAAACTCTCTTTTTCTTTTCTTTTGCTACCATCATTTAATACGAAGAAGGTGATGTCTCACCTAACATTATTATGTATAGCATTCAATGGCATTGACCGGTACTGAAGGAGAGTACTCCACACATGAGCTTCTTAATGCTCATGCTCAAGTTTGGAATCACATCTTCAAATTCATAATATTGCACGTCCCTTAAATGTGCCATTGAATTAAATATACCAGATCTCATCAAAAATCATGGCAAGACAATGACTCTTTCTGAATTAATCGGTGTTCTTCCCATCAACAAGGCCAAATCCCATTGTATCCGCCGTTTAAGGCGTGTTTTGATCTATTATAAGTAATATTTTTTACACAAAAAATAATATTTTTTTAATTGATGACCCAATTAATAGGAGATATGTCTCACAAAATTGACCCGTAAGATCGTCTCATATGAATTTTTGTGTTAGTGTCATAATCCATCATTTTATGCAATGTTAAATTTACCCTGATTTTTTTTAACGTTCATTATTGAAAAAAAAAAGTCTATTATTATAAATTTAACACCACAATATTGTTATAAACCTAAATCATATAAAATAATTTATATAATAAGTTTTTGTCATAAATTTATGAGCATAACTTTTTTATAAAATTTATTATTCAAGATAATTTTTTATTCTCATAAAATTCGAGAACGTATAGAAGCTGCCGTATATTATTATATTATAAATGAGAAAAGAACAAAACCGTAGCTATATATATAAACTAAATTCAAAGTAATTGACTCGAACATTTATTTTTCAAATTACATTTCATCATTAATTAATTTTTTGGACGTGACAGGAATTCTAGAAATTTGACTGGATGAACCTCCCCCTTAAAAAATCTTTATATGGTTGTATTTTCATATTTCTATCAAATTATGTGTCAGACTAACATTGTTTCCAGCTCCCTTAATTGACTTTATATTTCGTGAGTTCACCTTCACTAATTTGAACACCCCTTTGGGGGCCATGGGCGAGACTTTGTTAGTAATACTTTGGCATTATATGCCACCGGAAAATGATGACATGGAATTGAAAAATTCTGAAATGTTAAACTGTCATGTCAGTAACTTTACCATATATAATATTTGAAAATTAAAAGTTAATATATCAAAACCAAACTTTAAAAATTCAATGGACCAAAAAAATCATTTTACCTGTTCTATATATTATTTAATATGAACAGTAAGCAAATGTTGACCAGCATGTTCAAAACAAGATATTAGAATTATTAAAGAAATGAAATGCAAGCCAAAATTGACTAGCATGATCTATGACATTAGTACTATATATAGTTTATGTATTCTAGCTAGCTAACGCATATACATACCGAATTCCCAATTAGTACTTAGCGAATGCTAGCTAGCTTCAATGGCATTGCCCGGTACTGAAGTAGAGTCCACTACTCATGAGCTTCTTAATGCTCATGCTCAAGTTTGGAATCACATCTTCAAATTCATTTTGCCTATGTCCCTAAAATGTGCCATTGAATTAAATATACCAGATATTATAAAAAATCATGGCAAGCCAATGACCCTTTCTGAATTAATCAGTGCTCTCCCCATCGACAAGGCCAAATCCGATTGCATTCGTCGTTTAATGCGTGTTTTGGTACATTACAAGTTCTTTATCCAAGTTGATATCGAGGATGAAAAGGAACAGAAGAAGGAGACCGGTTATTTGCTAACACCAACCTCTAATCTCCTTCTCAAAGACTCACCCTTATGTGTTGCCCCTTTTTTGCAACTTGTACTCGACCCGGATCTATTGAAGCCATGGAATAGTCTGAGTGAATGGTTGGCGGGTGATCGTGTGACAGCGTTTGAAACGACACACGGTTTGATGTTCTGGGAGCAAATAAAGAGAGTTCCGAGCGTGAATGGGCTGTTCAATGAAGCCATGGCGGCTGATACACGGTTCTTGAGCCATGTATTGATGCTTCAAGATTGTGGAAAGTTGTTCGAGGGAGTCGAGTCTTTGGTCGATGTAGCTGGTGGAACGGGGACGATGGCTAAAGCTATTGCCCATGCATTCCCGGAGATGAAGTGCACAGTTCTTGATCTTCCACATGTTGTTTCTGGCTTGGAGGGGTTCGGTAACTTGAACTTTGTTGGGGGAGACATATTCCAGGAGATTCCTGCTGCTGATGTTGTTTTACTAAAGGTATATATATTAATTCAAATATACTGTTACATAGTTTTGTTATGCTGCCCATTTTCCGTGCCCACCATCATATGGCACTCGGGCACGGGAGGTGGGCATCATTTCATAACTCGTTAGTTACATATATATATATATATGGCTAAAAATGAAAGTGACATGCATGATATATATAAGTACTCTAAAATTACAATCCTGATTAATTTTTTTTGTTGTTTTGATTCTAAAAACATAATTCTGTTTTTTTGAATTTTTAACTCTAACTTACTTCATAACATGAGTACAACATGTGAACGTGACCAAATAAAAACATATATAATTAATTTTCGATCCCAAAATATTTCCTTTTATTTGACGACGTACATATATATATTTTGACGATATATACAAACAATTAACAGTGGATATTACACAACTGGAACGACGAAGCATGCATCAAAGTATTGAAGAAATGCAGAGAAGCGATCCCCGGGAAGGAAAAGGGAGGAAAAGTAATCGTCATAGATATGGTTTTAGGGTATAACGAAGACGACACGATGAAAGAAGATCAACTCTTCCAGGACATGATAATGATGGTTTACTTGAATGGAAAAGAAAGAAGTGAAAAAGAATGGGAGAAACTGTTTCTTGATGCTGGATTTAGTGGCTATAAAATTACTCCTACATTAGGTGTGAGATCTATTATTGAAGTGTTTCCTTGAATCTAATGCAGATGACCATATTTGGTTCCGAATAATACATAAATAATTAATAATTGCCGGCTCATTATATTGTTAATTTCCATTTCAATATGGAGCCGCTTGTTGTAATTTCATTGGACTAGTTGATTTTCACGATGAAAAATTGTTTTTTTTTGGTATGGTATTTTTGTTACTTTGCGATTTTGGTCCTTTATATTTTCAGATTTCAGTTTTAGTCCGCTATCTTTATTTTTTTTGATAATTTTAGTCATTTTTTCGATGTGGCGCTGATGTGGCATCAATGCAATGCTGATTATGTAGAGCTTAAGTGTACAGTGCCACATAAGCATTTTCGAATAAAAATTACTAAAATTGTCAAAAATCAAAACATGCAGACTAATGAAATTAGGGATGGCAACGGGACGGTTTGGCTAAACCCGAGACCCGCACTGTCTCCCTTTGGACCCGCCCCGCCTCGCGAACCCGGTGGGTCCAATCCGGGTTAGACCCGTTGGACCCGCCATAAATTAAATAATTTAAAATTTATTAAAATAAAAAAATAAAAAGTTTAAAAATTAACAAATATCATTAAATTTAATTTCAAAAATAGATTTATAATATTTAAGACAAAAAAGAAATTATTCTCACAAGTTTAAATTTATTAACTTGTAATTAATTAATATTTATTAGCTAAAATATTATAATAATTTATTTTTATACTAAACATATCATAATAAAATAAATTCATTTCAATCCAATAATATTACACATTCAAATTATGGATAAAATATTAATTATTTAGTATAATAATATAATTATATATTATTAATATTACATATATATTTTATATTTATATATATACATGAATATTTTATATTTATATATATATAATATTTTGGCGGGGCGGGTTTGGCCAAACCCCGGATCCGCCCCATCGGGGCGGGTTTGATGCGGGGCGGGTTTAGACCCGCCCCATTGTCATCCCTAAATAAAATAAAAAAACATAGAGGACCAAAATTGCAAAGTGACAAACATAAAAAATCAAAATTGCAGTTTTCCACTTTCACGATTCAGATGATCTTTGATTATTAATGTTGAATGACGACATACGTTGTCTCTTGAAAATTAAAAATTATGTCTACGCACATTGTATTATTGTATCCATATATTTGACTGTTTCTAACGTGCCAGACCGGCGGTTGATATCCATCAGATATCTTATTTGAGATTATTTGATCTCTTTATATATAGAGATCGACATAAAAATTATGGGTAAATATATGACACATAAAAACATGGATTTAATTAAAATTTCCACGTCTCCATGTCTCTCATATTAATCATAACAAAAAAAGTTCTTGTGTTGTGGAATTATCATTAATTAACGTTCTTGTAATATTCACATAACCGCGATACATTTTGTAGTATTTTCGTAGCGTCATGATATGCACTTTGCAACTCTTTGATGTATGACATTAAATAAATATTTCAAAAAATAACTATAGGTAGAAATGCATTTTTGGTGATATATATTTATCTTTTGATGATTTCAATCTATAAGAAATATAATATTTACTAATTAATATTATTATTATTATCTATACTATATATAAAGAATCTGTTTGTCTAAACTGAGGCCACTTTTTTTTTTTTTTTTTTTTGCAAAAATTGCTCTTATATGTTGAGATATCATACTTTTGTTTTTTTTCGTTTTTTTTTATAATTTCAAAATTTTAAATTACAATTTAGTCCCTCGATAATATTTACAACTATGAAATTACTCTTATTTGAATATAAATCAAATTAATTTAAAAAATATTTATAAAACGCAACGCGTGCACCGATACACTAGTTATAATAAAGAATAAACAGCTAGTTTGTTTTTTTTTGTAAAAACAAATTGATGGGACAAAACCAGCTTCTCGTTTTAATCATTTTAGTAATTATATTATATTATATAAAATAAGTGAGCAAGAACCGTTCTTCATCATAAATTTCTCCCACCATTTTCGCATTAATCCTGAAACCCTTTTAAATCACATCTCCAACTATTCACAAGCAATCAAAGTACTATATATTTCACCAAGTAACCTCACCCACTTGCCCCCATCCTCAATTTACCATGAAAAACCAGCATTTTGTCTGAATTAAGTACATGCATGAAGCGTGATCAGAACCCAAACAAATACGTAATTTAAAGGTTTCAATATTTTCACAAAATTAATACAAAAGCTAATTACAAATAATAAGGGATGATCCATTTGATTGGTGATAATTAATCAATGACAAAGAACCGTTATATTTACTGGGGAAGAAATTGTTTGATATATTTAATGATCTTTAAAGTAAATAACCATGAACCAATTACAATAAGATGAAGAGAAAATTACGAACTAAAGAAAATTCATAAATAAATATAAAAAAACATATGGAAATTAATAATGGCAACTTCGGAACCAAAGACCCCTAGAGAAGAGAAAAGTAAGCAATGGAATCTGATGCATGTGGCGGTGTAGGGTGGTGCTTCTCTGCAGCGGGCTCAGGAGCACCGATGTTATTCTTCGGAGATGGTGACGAAGGTGTTGGAGCTTTCTGAGGCGAAGATGGTGATGAAGAATGAGACGGGGCCTTGGCTGATGGAGTTTGTGAGTGGGTTGGAGCTTTCTTGGGTGAAGATGGTGATGAAGAATGAGGCGATGGAACCACCGGTGGCGGAGCTTTCTTGGCCGAAGATGGTGGTTGAGAATGAGACGGTGGTACCACTGGCGGTGCATGTAATGGGGTCTTGGCTGGAGCTTGAGTGGGAGCTTTCTTGGGTGAAGATGGTGGGTGAGAATGAGACGGTGGTACCACTGACGAGGCTGGGGATGGGGATTTGGCTGAAGCTGTTGGAGATTGAGAAGGAGCTTTATTTGGTGATGATGTTGTTTGGGGATGACAGGGCGATACCGCTGGCGGCGTGTGCGATGGGCTAATGGCTGATGGAGTTGGAGCTTTTTTGTCTGAAGATGGTGAAGGGGGATGAGATGGTGGCAACATTGGTGCTGCGTGTATTGGGGCTTTGGCTGATGGTGTTGGAGATGGGGCTTTGGCTGATGAAGTTGGAGCTTGAGTAGGAGCTTTCTTCGGCGAAGATGATGGCACCAACGGTGGGGCGTGTGTCGGTGTTTTGGCTATTAATGGAAATGGAGAAGGGGCCTTGGCTGCAGGGGATTTGGATGGTGCTAAACGATGAGCCGGAGCCGGTGTAGGAGCTTTGTTGGATGGTGGTGGTGAGTGGGAAGGTGGTTTCGTGGGTGGCTTCGCCGAAGGTGAAGGAGAAGGCGGAGGAAGCGGCGGAGCAGTGTGGTTAATGGTACTACGATGATCAGAAAGGACTTGAACAATAAGCTTCTGACCTTTCTCACAGTGTTGTGCATGGCCACTGATGAAGAAAAATGGCCCTGATCTTGTCAACTTGAACTTCATGTTGCCATCCCTGAAAAGTTTGATGGGATCATCTTTGTTGCATCTTTTGTAATCTTTTTTCCTCACGAGGAGGACTGAATCTTCTCCTTTCTTGTATTTGAACACTGCATGCATGCAAATTATAAACATTATTAGTTTCACTTTTAGGCATTGTTCATGTATATATATTTATTCACATATCTTGGTACTTGGCAAAAATTAAAGAGGATTATATGGGAGCTAGCTACATACCAAGTGTATCATTGATTTGGAAACGATTTCTTTTAGCCCAATGATTGTATGATTCTTCAGAGGGATCAACAATCCAACCTTCGTCTTCACCAACATAGAACTTAGTAGCATGAGATGAACACAAAAACCCCATTGAAATTGCAACCAAGAAGCTCATCATACGAAACTCCATATCTACCTTAAGAATATATTTAGAGTGCTTGACTTTTTATTTTATATGATAACTGTAGCTAATATGTAAAGACTAAAGAAAGCGAAAACAAGGGGAATGCATGTTTTTAAAGGGTACTCTCTTGACCTATTTATATTGTTCGAATCACACGCGAGAGGGAACGAGACAACGTATTTATTAATTACAAGACTTTTGGCCTTCTATTTTCAACACTTTAAGTTTTATTTATATTTATTTATTAATAATAATTATGCTTAAAACACTAGTAATACTGGCGTTACATGCTAAAGTTTATGTTTTTCTTATTTTTTTGGAATAAAAAAATTTCATTTAATTTAAGGATTTAACTATGTTTTATCATTATTAAAGAGGCGTTAGGATTTATTGTTCTGAGGTTGTATTTTTTTTTTCTTTCAACCGATGGTCTACTCGTTTTACCACTAATTAATTAATATTACTTTACATTAATTGCTATGTTCCCTTAAATAATCACTAATGTACGTGTGACTGAACGTGGTCAAACGATTGGAATGTTTTTTTTTCTCCCTGATATAATTATTATATTTATATATAACTTAAAAGTTTATTGTTTTCTTGAGTGTTTGTGAATTATTTATGTGACTTAGAGGCAGGAAAAATATTAATTATGTGATAATTTTTTGTCGATTAATTTAAATTAATTTAGTGTCATAATATATATATCAGATTTATACGAAAACCACATCAATATATAATTTACCTTACCTCGTCAAAGAAAAAAAACTTACCTTAGAGACTAATTTTACTACTTAAAATACGGGAAAAAAAAACCAAAAATGTTCGGATGCATTATAATTAATTATTAATTATTATTTTTTTCAAACCTTAATCCCGATTGTTAATAATAAATCGATAAACAACAGTTTTTATTTATTATTTAATTATATAGATTTTTGCATGCATTAGTTATTTTTCAATAATTTAACAGAATGCATGATACTATATTATATATATTATATTATTATTATAGTAGATCCTTTAATTAACAAACTTTCAATTAATCGGCGAAATTTGAGACAAAATTATGATTATATCCTAACTTAATTTTCAACAAAACCAAAATTATTAAACAAATTAATCATTTTATATGGTCATCTTTTTTTTAACCATTAGATTTTATCTTATTTATCAAAATAACACTCGCTTTCTTTGTTTGTATTTTAAAATTTTTAGATTAAATAATTATCTCTCCTAAAATTTTTGAATATCTAATTCATGTGAGTTTTAAAAATAACATAAAAATTAATTAATATAAAAAAAAATTATGTATATACACGCGTCGCGTGCAAGAAACGCTAATATATGATATAAAGTAAATTGATGCAAATAATGAATTAGAACTAAATTCTTTTTAAATCACGTTAACAAAACAAATATGACAGATATAATCATTTACTTTCATAAATGAATTATATTATCCTGTTTTCTATTTTAAAATTATAAAAGTCTAATTTTTCATCAAATGGAGAAGATAGACAACTCGTAGAACCTAAAATTGTTTCAAGCCAGCTTAACCTTTGTCATCAAAAAACACAAGGAATAATACACTCGAATTTTGAACAAATGGGTATTTTTATTTTTATTCTTTCCAGAATAACAAATTAGTAGTTAACATAGCTTCAAGGACATTTTTCTTTGATCACCACATTTGTATTGGAGTACACTATTCTAATTCTCCTACCTATCTTTTTAGGATAATTTGAAATAGTTTACAAAATGCACAATAAATTTACCACGCAAATTTAAGTTAACTAATCAAGCTGAACTGCGAAATAAATTTGGGTTAATTATATACTCAAATCTTTTGCTACATCCGCCGAAGCTTAAACCTTGAAACAGGTTTGGAGCTCTGTGCACCGGCCAACTCTGCAGTTGAATTCGTTCTGATGTTATGAGTATGCTCTACGATTGAACCAGTAAAGGCCTGTTCCAGAACAAAGAAACAAGCATTTATCAGCAAAGTAGCTTGCTCTGACAATGTGATCGTAATGGAAATGTGCTTGGATTAAACAATGGGCAGGATAGGCAGAATAATTATGAAATAGATAGGTACACAATGTCCTATCTTGTTTAAAACAAAACACAAGTGTCACTAATAAGAGGTAACAGATCATCAAGAATCATTTAATTGCAAGTGAAGAGAAAGTAGTAAAGCCAGGTTCTTAAATTAACATTTAAATTCAACACTAAATCACTACAACTTCATAAGAAAAACAAGGTTTCATTTCACTCGCTTAGCATGATCGTCTCCACATTTCGCTTGTTAGATGACTACCTTATGATAAAATATAATACCTGATGAACTTGAAAACAAAAGGAATTCAGCAGAATGTCAGCTATCAGCAGGCAATGATAATTTGTGAAATCATTTGAGATAAACCCAAAAAATGGCAAGTTAGAAGAAAAAAAAAAGAAGCTTGCTCGCATAAGCTGCAACTAAACTTTCATATCTCGACATACATTTTTTTGTAGGTGCTATCCTAGTATTAATACGTAATTCAACAAACAAAAAGTAAGTGATATCTTTCGGGCTGGATCTGGTGCATTCTGCACGTGTGAATTAAACTAGTCTGACGAATGTATGATTGTGGCTATATAGTTGTAAATTTACAATTGCCTCGTGCTAGATCTTGACGAAGGTTTTGAGGTCTCACAAGTCACGTCAATCCAAAGCTAGATGGTATGGGTTAGTTTGTTAAACCACAAGTTTCAGAATGTTATAGGGTCAAACCTCTACAGACCCTCTTAATCAAAAACACCAAGAAACTGATGGGAAACTCAAAAAACCAGAATTGCTCTGGTACAAAGATAAGAAAAAAGACATACCGTGTTACTGGCAGTAACAGGAGCTTGAACTTTCTCCTTTACTTCAGGAACCTCTGAAACCTTAGGCACCACACTGTTGTTGACAGATGGATAACTCCCACGCGAAGAGCCATCTAAGTCTGCATGAGCAGAGTAGAATTCAAGGAGTGCAAAGCACTAGTCAAGACCATCAATATGGGGCTAAAATATACATCTACTGTTAAAGCAGTCAACTTTTGTCCATAATGTGTCTCCCTGACTTCACTTGTGCCAGTTAAAAGGAACACAACATACTCATCTTGAAAAAATTCAGAAGTAATCATGGATCCAGATGCTTTTCAACATTTTCGAATATTCAAGCCATCTAATAAATTTGACCCGTGTTCCATGGCAAGCTACTGTCATCTGGCCAGGGCAATCAAAAGGACAACTATGAAAATAATGGTGCTACTTATTCCATAAGGGCAAGAGGAACATGTTTTATGATCAGCAAAAAAGGAAGAATAAGCTATGCATAAACATAAGTGTTCCTGAATTTATTACCATAGAGAATAATATTGAATACAAAATACAAACAGATTTCAAGATATCACAGAGATCTGGGTAAGAGTTTTAATAAGGAATAAGGATTATCACAAAAATAGTATATTTAACTTAAATAAAAATTATACGTAAACAAAAAAACAGTTTATCAACTCATTCGATGTTAAGTTAACAACTTATTACTAAAGTCATAACTATGTGCAGATTGTATGATCAACTAAACTCCGTGGGCATCCGAAGAAGATAATAATGTGATTAAAAAATAATTGTGCAAACCAATGAAGTTAATACAAATAAAGGTGCAAAGTAAAACTTAAATAAGAACTGTAAAAAGCATCATATTCCTCCTTGGAATGTAAATTTTGCATTGGCATATTAGCATTCAGCGGTTAAGTAAAGAGTATTAAGATAAATGATGCCATCACTGAGCTTACATTTTCGTGTATTAAGTTTACCTTTAGACACTGGCGGCTCCTCGGAAGTTTGAGCCTGCACAAAAACAATGACTGGAATCACACACTATTACACAAGGACTTAGCAATGCAAGTTGATTAGGTCACTAGTACAACCTAAGGCATCATTCACTTGTACCTGAGAACTTCTAACTTTGTCGATAGAAAATGGACTAATAACAGTATCAGGCACATTTTGTATCTGCTCATCCTCCTCATATTCATCGACTTCTTCTGCTTCTTCCTCTTCCTTTTCCAGTTCAGCAATCCGTGAGAATATGCGTGAATATTCATCATCTTCAACTTCAGCTTTTGTGTCATCATCCTCGATGAAATGAGAAAAGGATTTATCCTCTGATATTTAAGAAACATTGAAGCATGAGCTATAACCTCCAAATCAAAAGTAAAATGTGGCCAATTCTCAGCCAAATTATCAGATTGCAGCAAATAACGATGTGCATTATTTCAATACTTAAACTCCACTTCATGACCAAAAAAAAAAGTTTTTCTGTATTTTGAACAAATGCTACACCAAGATGGAATATATCAATATCCTTTGATAATGCGATGTTTCCATACCATGCTCAGCGAGTTAGGACCCATATTCTTGGAACAAGTTCTTCTTCAGTTCTGTTTCTTACCAATCTCGTAGCACAGGGTATGGAAAAAAAATTTGTCGTTTTTTCACAACAATAGCTATTGCCAAGCATACATACCAAGCAACAGCAATAAATGTTTTGGCGCTAAAAACATAAAGAGAGTAGACATAAATAAACAAATAAGTTTGTATTTTCCACCTTCCTTTCTTTTGATAAAATACAAGGCAAAAGCAAAAGCTTCAGTTTAACAGAAAAAAATAAATGTGTTCATTTAAAAAAAGTGAAAATACATCAAACTTAATAGTCCTTCTTGCTAAAAAAAGAACCGTAGGAATAATTGTAGTCACACAGCTCAATAGCTTCATTTTAAAGCAAGAAAACAATTTTAGAGAAAACAGAACCTGCCTGCTGTAAGTAATGGCTCAGAAGAACCTTCTTCTTCATAATCTTCCCTTATATCTACTAGACCCTCCTATCAAACATTTCTCTAAAAGAGTAAGAATCAGAGGAAAGCGAACAAGTGGGGGGAGAATGAATTTGTGAAACTCAAAATTAACAGTCCATAGATAATGAAATGCTGCAAATGCATATTTACGAGTGATAACTGACTGTACAGATTTGCAATTGAATAATTTGTTCATGGAAGCATTTAAGTTAACAAACAAATCAGGGTTCATGGTGAGTTTCTCTAATTAATATGTATGTAGGCAAAAAGCATTTGGATCAACTTCGACAAACTAGCTAGATTTATTGAATCATACAATAAAAGTTTGATTTAAATGCAAAATAAGTCAGGATTTTTCTTTTAAAAAAAATGAATCGCCAGTCATCTTGATCCAATGATGATCAAGCCCGTCCCGGTTAGGATATCCAGACTGATGCTGGTAGTAAATCGCACATTTCAACACATCCTAATTTAGCAATTTTTGTTCAATCATCATCCTATGAGACCAATGACAAATCTAGAGAGTATCCTAGTGGAATTAAAAAAAATCACAAATCACTCACTAATAGAAAGGTGAGAAAGTAGAACTCGCCAACACAACACCTCAGACAAAACATAATTAACAGATTGTTTGAGAGACTATATAATCTCTGACTTATTACGCACTCACATGTAACTTTGATCGTAGGAAGCCCACATAAAGTAAGACCTAACGTTTCTTTAGGTTTTGGGACAAATAAAAGAAATGCTTTGCTCAAGTGTGCACGGAAAACGCTAAATTCAAAAATATGAATACCATTTATCTTATGTTTCTTTCTGTACATTTTCCAGAACTACCAGAGGTCAGATCCCCAAATCAGAAAACAAGAGAAGTTGAAGTAACAAACTATTTGTGAACAAAGTTAACAGCTTACTGCTGACTCAGAAGCCGTAGCACCAAAGAATGAAGCCTCAGCCATTAGGTCCTGCATGATAGCCTTGAGAGACTCAATTTGAGTATCCAAGGCTTTGCCTCGTCTTTTCAAAATCTCAGCAGTTTGCTTTGATGTCCTATCAGCATAGTAACCTTCTCCTAAAAGAACCTGAAGAACAATTCAATATCAAATCGAACTATGAGGCAGTAAGAGTTCAAAACCATCAAATCCAACGTGCGGAGTGGATAAAAGTATTTTACTTGCTTTATTATGAGAATTTCTAATGAACCTTTTGAACGATAATTTTTCAACATCCATTGGCTAAAAAAAAGTGATAATCAAGTTTTGTACATCAACGAAAGTGTTTTTAATTCCAAAGAAATATAACGCATCTCCAGGAAAGAGATGGGCTTGGTTTAGTACAGAAGCAGGATATGGCATAAAACTTGGTCAGAAAGCCACCCTTCAATTAGTAGCTTTATCAATTACATTACACCTATGTAAAGACAGTTTATCAGGTAAATATCTCATGCCCAACATTAGAATACGTGTGCTAATCCCAAAAAACAAAAAAAAAGGGCATATCATGATACCGAATAAAAGAAGTCTTTCATCCTCACCAAATTAAAAATCCTTAGAGATCACAAATAAACTGTGTTCACAATGTGCCAAAGTTGTTCCAACGATACTTAGCAGTACTTGTGTCTCACATTCGCAATCAGACATAGGCACATAGCGGTATAAATATCAAGGAGGTATGTGGAGATGAAGCCGTCATACTCATACAGTGTCATATATTCTACCTTGTACAGGTGATCAATGGCGCACAAGAAAATCAACAATTTAGCAACACAAGTATATCTACCATCCAAATAGCATACAAAGAATAATCGGAAATGGTAGCTAAATTCAAGTGCATTACCAAAAACTCATTGGTGTGAATCAATCGACCGGGAAAAAAAGCTGCCTTTCCAAAAGGAACCTAAAAACACCGAAACACAGCTACATTGATAAAGAACACATATGGGCACATAATTCATATTAAAACATCAAAGATACAATTTTTTTTACCATGATATTGTGGCTGATTTCGTCTGGAAGTTTCTGTACCAGGTTTATGAGGTTTACGTTATCGTTGATGAACCCCTTGAGTTGGCTTAGCTGTTGTTTCCGCTCAGCAATCGTCTCCTCCACCAGTTTTATCGCTTTCTGAGCTTCCTCCGCCGGGAAAAGGGACGACAGTGGCGCTACGGTCCCCTTCCTCTCCGACGGCCTCGTGTCCATGTGACCCCCACAGCCTTGCCTCTGAACAATGCCTCCGATTGATGACCTAATACACAAACCTCAAGCAGAACTAACTACGGGTGTTCAAATTTGTGATAAAATGAAAAAATTGGAAATTCAAACAGAAAAAATCAAAAATCCAACCGAATCAAAACTGTATTTTGTAATTCGGATATAAATATTAAAATCGAAATTTATTTGGTTCGGTTTTGGATTATATATGTCAAAACCGAACCGACCAAAAAAACCAAAATTAAATTAAATTAATAATTTTATATAAATTTTTTATTTATATTATATATCTTATGAGATGATATTTATTGTTTATGTAAGTCATTTAAACTTTATTTTTAAAGTTTTTACTAAGAAATCATGTAAAAAACATATTATATTTTACAATGTATTTATATTATTAATTTTAATATTTGTGTCAAAATCGAAATAACCATATGTCCGTATAAAAATTTGTTTTGTTTTTTTTAAAATATTATAAGATTGTGGTTGGATGTTTGTTCTTGTATTATTTGTTATTTTTTTTTTTCATTATATGACTATAACTTTAAGTTGTGTTTTGGGGTATTTAAATTACATGATTGATGAAATTTATGTTTATTTTATTGTGTATGTATTATTAATGATAAAACCGATCAAACCGAACCATATAAAGTGATCAATTTTAGTACAAAAACTGAACCGAAGTAGAACGGTTTGACTTCGGATTACATTTTTTATAAACCGAAAACCGGAAAACCGAACCGAAATTAGACAAATTAAAATCGAACCGACCGATGAACACCCCTAGAACTAACGATTTCAAGCTCGAAATTTCAGTAATTTTAACTGCTTCGTCCAAAAAAATTACTCAAGGTCTTAAACTACGATTCTTCAGGGACCGCCGCTGGCAACCGCGGTGCCTTGGTCATATTTCATTGATGGGCCGCCACCCGGGCTTGAAAATTGAAAATTATATTTTTTAAAAAAATCGTGATGGGCTGGGATCACCAACCCCAGTCCCTTAAAAATAAATAAAAAAGGCCTTGTACTGTTGCAATTGATGGGCCGATGTTGATATATATTAAAAAAAATTGCCGATTAAAAAAAAGTTGAGGGGCTTTTAAAAACTGTTCTCAAGATAACACCAACTTTTGTTTTGATTTTATCATCTCCTTCTTTCCTATCCATTATCTCACTAAACCTCCCACCACCTCTACCCACAAAAAAATACTTATAAAAATAACATATATTTTACACACGCATGAGCGTGTGCATTTGTTGCTAGTAATAATAAATGTCGAGATTGATATATGAAGATTATGGGCTGGAGTTGTCAAAGCCCAGTTCCAGAACGTGATGGGCCGAGGTCACCAACCCGGTCCGTAGAAAAAATAAATAAAGTAGGTTGTACATACTCTCTTTGAAGGCCCAGGATTAAAAAGGTTATGGGTTTGGAGTTGTCGAGCCCGATAATTCAAAAATAAGCCCACAGTACATACAATTTTATGGGCCGATAAATTAGACTTTTTACATGCTATTTTATGGTCCGTATCTGATCCTAAAAAATAAGTAATTAGGCTTTGGTACATGCTATTTTACGGGCCGAGTTGCCAACGTCTCACTTCCACAAAAATAAAAAAACACACATTGTTGGGCTGGGCTTTTCAAGCCTGGTTCGTCAAAAACATAGTCCGCTGTGTTCATGTATTAAATGGGCCGGTCTTGACAGCTTCCTGTCACAGAAAAATAAAATAAAAAAATCCTATTTTAAAAAAAAAATTCTCAAATATCATAAAAATTAATGTTTGATAATCAAAATTATTTTCTCTAATAATATATTAGATTATGTGCACACATTGCTAATCACTAGTTATATTTATGTGTTTGATTGACTTTGAAATGATGATGAATTTTTTTTATAATAATATAATTTCTGTCAAAAAAATAAATAAAATCATTGCAAATATATGTTTTACAAACGTCTTTTTTTTTAGAAGAAAAGAAACGTATATTTTAATATTTAATTAACAAGTATTCATTTTTTTTCAAAAAGTAGATAGTTCGACAAAAACCAAAAACAAAAAATATTACCATTTATTTTGTTCCCAGAAAGGCCAGATTATGTGTTCTCACATGTGGTAGGATACTTTATAAATCACAGCTCAATGTATACCGTTGATCACATTGACTAAAATGGACGACTCACTACGGTCCGTTGGATTGTTACTGTGATTTTATTGTTTCGCCAGAATGGGTAGTGATAACAATCGGCTACGACCCCAGACTTCCGTTTTACCCAACAAAGACGCACAAACTCCTCCAACCAACACCTCCCCCAGTTTGTTTCTAAGCTCAGAACTTCACACATTTCTTGATGAAATTTACCCATATAGAAGTGCATGGATCATCGATTTCAGAGGAAAAAAGGAATCTTTTTTGGACCATCTGTATGTTAACAGTTATGGAATGAGTGTTTCTTGGTTCAAGAATTGACTGGTGAAAGGCTCAGTTGTTGAAGCCAAAAAGAGTCGTTGGTGTTCGATATCTTTTTTTTTGGGTGGTTAAGCTCTCTTTTTCAAAGAAATTTGATCGGTCTGTTACTTCTTTTATTGTTGGAGTTTGTCTGTTAAACATTGTTTGACTCAACTTTAAGCAAAAACCTACCTGTCATTTGTCTCTAGAGAATGTTTTTAATTTCATGGTAAAATGGGCTTCATTTGTTTATCTGGGTATAACCGGAATCAGCTGAGGGGAAGAAGTTGAGCTGGTCTTTGTGATGGGTCCGATGATATGTTGGAAATTTTCAAGAACTTTGTTTCTAATTCTTTTTGGGTGCTGGTTTACTTTCCTGGTGATACGCCCTGTATATAGTTTGAGGCCATTGAGACAGAGACCTAGATCCTGGGGAGATGAGGTTAGTGTTAATTGGTGATTGTGCCTTGTTAATTATGTAAATTTGGCATTTTTAGACTTGCAGTTACGACATTGCTAGTTATTTTCCGCGTAAATTAGAATTGTAGCATCTTTTTTGTAATTTTAGATATTAATTGCTGATATGTTTTGCAACAGTTGTCAAATTTGATTTTATCAAGTGTGGTTCTTTGGTTATCAGATATTTATTTGCTGTTGTTTTGCATTAGTAATGAATTTGACTTTATCTGGTGAGTGGGTTATGAGATGATTTCGAGTAAATGTATACTCCTATTCTAGTTGAACAGCTTGAATGCTGATTTTTCTAAACAATGTTGGGTTTTTAGTACTAGTTTGATGGATTAAAAACGAAGAAGGGTGTGCATAAGCAGAACATCATCCACGTTTGGGGCTATTATTTAATCAAATAAGCATGTTTGTAATTTGTTGCAAAGGACATTTGATCTTACCACAAAATGTGGGAAAAGAGATAGTTCTTCACCAGGCTTGTTGTCCTCACCTCCTCGGTATAAAAGTCCAATAGACATCACTTTGGTGTTTACACCACTCAACAGAGCAAAAAATATCTAATATATTGCATTATTTTTGTTTCTTTCCATTCTCTTGTAAGAATTCCATAATGTGTAAAAAGAATTGGATTTGTTGAACTAGTTTAGCTGTGGACACTGGATTGTAGTCTTAGTTGCTATGTCCTCTGACCCCTTTCCAAGTTTTATTTCAGTGCTCAAATTATTACATATGGCTTTGTTGTTTGTGCTTGTCTCCTTTCACTCTTCTCCCGAGTTTTTTAAATTGTTCTAATGTTTATGGCCTTTTGCTTCCATCAGTGGCTTCATCTAGGGAAGGAAGAGCATGAATTGGGTCCATTCACTTCTTGGAACATAACAGGAACTTATAGAGGTTTGTTAGTTGCCTACCTATGAAGTGATTCAGTGTTTTTTCATGTTGTGATTATTTTTATGTTGAATAAATCACACTTACTTTTCTTGTGGTGTTTCTTTATGCCCATGAGCGCTCAATTCAATTATGTTTGGTGATACGCTAAATAAATTATAATATTCTATCATCCATGATAGATTGTGCCACTACTGTGTAAAATTTCATTCTCAGTCCCTGCCATGATGAGAAATCAGTTCTTTCTTCTCTTGATGCACGTTTTAATCAATTGCCTTGCCAGATGGTCATTACGATCAACGTCTAATAACTCCAAAACACTTGTATAATATTGAATCATGGAATCTTACTGCACAAATACTTACTCATCTTCACCGACAAGAAGTTTGAGTAAAACAGTTACCTTAAGGAAAAGGTCTCTTGCATGCAGTGTTTTTGTTTGTAGGTTGCAGCTCTTTGTATTATATCAATCCTAATAAGTAATGAAGTTCTCTGTTCAGTTGAATTTTCTAAGTTTCTTAGATGATTAGTGCTCAAGATCAGGTTGCAATTTCAACATAAAAGCAGTCAATCATATTTGCAGTACTGCTCTTCTATTTCCTGCTCAGCTAACTAAGTTGGAACATGCACTCAGAGAGAGCTCGATAATTTTTAGGTGCTGATGATAGCAAAAACGAGATGTGCCTTGCATAAAAGTATTTCTAGTCACGCGGAAAAATTTCATATGCTAGTATGTGAGTTGTATTTGAGGCTAAGCATGTTTACCTGGCATCACTACAGCATCAGGCTTGCTAATTAGCATTCGAAAGTGCTAGTTCATGATAATTTGGTGGGAATTCTTTCTGCAGATGATTGTTAAGTGGAAATTTTCAAGCAAACACTGTAATCTCCGTGAAATTTTTATGGATTTATTTTCCTTTTGATACGCTTACCGTAAGCTTTTCTGGTATTTATGATACGTAGGGAATTGGAAGTTTCAAGATTCCACAAATAATTCTTCAAAGTTTCCTGATTTTGGGAAGGCGAATGGCAATGTAGTATTAGAGTTGATTAGTACTCCGACAAAACTAAATGGTGTACACTATGTTCAGGTAAGGTGGTTGTTCTTCAACTTGATGATGATATAACAGGAATGTGATCACTCGTATACTCCCTTCTTACTTTTCTGTTGATTAATTATGTTAATTGCATTAGTACCCAAGTCTGTTTGATTTTTCTAATTTCTATAGAACTTTTTCTCATTATGTTTTCTAATTGTAATTGTAATTGTCATGGTGGAATGAACCAGGGGGTTATAATTTTCCATGACGTGTTCGACAATGAACATGATGCTGGGGGCGCTCAACTTAGGGTAGAGGGTGTATATATATGGCCTTTCAGACAACTACGAATGGTAGCTAGCAGGTAGTTTCTATATTTCTTCGTTCCAATCAATTAAAATCCTGTTATTTAACTATTAGTTGCGCCTCTTTTGTTTAGTTTCTACGTTTTGTGCTTATTCTAATGTTATTTTTCGGTACTTTGCAGTGGAAAACAGGGTGAGTTTGGGCTAGAAGATGATTACATATTATCGAATCCTTATCACTTGGTGATCACAACTTTCTCTGTTGATTTTATCTCTTCTTTTTTATGGTGTAGTGGTCTGTTTTATGAATCAACGTAGTGATAACTTCTTATGCTACTTTTATGCATAAATATTTCTTTTTGTGCATGAGCTTTGCCATAACTTTTTCCGCCAAGGGCAAAGATCCTTTTCCATTTTGTAAATTTTTCTTTATTTAGTCCCTTCAAGGGTATGGATAATTTAACGGTTTTTGTTAACAGGGTACACATTTTCTAAGCAAATGCTTTCATAATATTTTCTGAAATCAACTACTGGTTGCTTGATATGTTTTCCACTTTTCTGTTACATCCGTTGTAGAGGTTCGACAGGATACCCATGGAAATTATGTATTATTATACCCTGAATTTTTCTTCCTTTGTTGAACGCTACTAAGTTATCTTCCTTAGCGCCATGGAAATCTACCATCACAGTGGGTCCATGCTTTTTTCATTCCAGACTGCACTAGTTAGTAAATATTGGATAAATTAGGCAATGCATCTTTTGAGACATTTTCCATTTTAATTCAACAATAAAGAACCGTACTGCATTATGATTTCCTTCCTTTTGAGCTTAAAGCTCTCTTCCTCGAGATGCTTTAAGAATTCATTTAATCCAACAATGCCAGATTACTCCTTGGTTTTCATGGTTTGGGCGATTCTTTGAAATTTGCATGTTACCATCAATCTCTTAATTTGACGTTTGGTATCCATCCAAACTCTGAGATAGGTTAAACTAGGATTTGTAGTAGAAAATTGATGGCTTGTGATGTGGGGTTAATAATAGGAATGATGTCCAACTGAACATATGCAATAGTGCATTGAAGAGCCAGGCAGATTTTTTCCTTTTGCTGTTAGTTTCCCAGAAGAAACATTCTCTGAGTATCTAAATGGTCTCGTTTATCAATTCGGGTGTAACCCCATTTACTTGTCTTGAAACAGGTTTGTTTGGTACTAAATTTTACCATTGAAAATGTCTTTGTTCTGTGAAAGGACGCTGTTACACTTTGAGTTTATCTGGAGATTCCTTTGTGTCTCCTTCAACTTAATCAATCTTTTTTTACCTGTACAGCTTGGAGTCTTCTCCTCCCAAGTGTTTCAGGAGTCTCCACGAGAAAAAATTTGGAAGAGAAAACACTGTAAAATTTTCAAATTATTTAGTTACTAATCCAGAAGTTAAAGTTCATTACTCCTTTTGAACATTTATGGTTGATATCCTATTGCAGCTCCCATCTATAAAATGGAGAAACATTGTAACATTGAAATTGCAGCCCAAGTTTCTGGCGTCTCTTCCAGACAAGGTACTAAGCTTTTCGAAGCATGTCGATTATTGGTTCCTTTTACCGCCTCAATGGTATTTGTCAGAATTTCTTTATGATGATGTTTTGTCCTTTCTACCTCTCTTCATGTATTCATGAATACAATTCAGTAAAAAAGCTAACATTTAAAGTAATGGTCAATGGTGGTATTATTCATCTGCCTATGTATCATATAGTTAATATCTACTAAATGAATGAGAAGTCCCTTTGGAAGACTGAGTATTGTATAGCCTTGACATATTTTCTGTACTTTTTGGTCACGCAATTATGTTAGTTTTTTTTTTTAATTTTGACGGTCACACAATTATGTTAGTTGATAGTTGAGGATGAATTAATTTCATGTTAATGCTGTGAACCTGAAACTGTTTTCTATTTTGCATGTCTGGTTGTTCCTAAACCTCCACATGGAGAAGTTGGTTAATGAGAGCAACAAGTTAATATTATCCATTTCATAAAATCAGATGCTTTAAATCAACGAAAATTGCATAGGCATTATCTTCCATGGGGTAAAACCAACTTCTTCATGTGGAGGTTTAGGAACAACATGAGACATCAATCTGCACTAACATTTCTGCCTGCTTTCTGGGGTAACTGGATTCCACTCTCCCGCAGTTTAAACATATGGTGAATAGCTGCTTTTTGAAAAGAAAAATGGAAGGAGTGTAATACATTGGGGCCCAAGAAACTTGTATCTCTGCCAAAGCAGTTCCCAAAATTTTTATGTTGGTGTTTTTTTTCTTTTATCTGATTTTATAATTCATATCTTTAAGATTTCAAAAGTGGATCCAAAATTTCGTTCGTAATTGAGTCGTTATATTCAACTTGTGTTCCTATTTATATGTCTTGTCGCTGTATATTATACACCAAGGGTTTATATTCTTTCCTTGTTATTTCTTCCTATTGTTGCATATTAGAATTTTTTTTGTAATTTAAAACGTTGAGTAATTATTATATTTGATGTTGCCTACTTATCCCCTTATGAGGCATCATGATGTGGTATTCCAAAACTTTATGTGTATGTGTGTTAAGTTCTTGCTTCAATCAATTTCTGTAAACTCGCATTTTTTATGTGTCTTCTATAAAAATGCAACTTTATATCCTTTTTACTTGTGCCACTTTATTTTCCTAGATGGAGATCATCATAGATATCATCTTGGAGGATTAATGGAAAGCCCTTCAGTGGATGACGATGCTGATTGCTTCTCACCCATGCTCTTAAATGTGACTTCAGTCAACATTGAAGTCTATTACAATAAAGCAATTAACTATACGTTGATGGTCACCTTTGTATCCTTGTGGTGTTACCATATTTTTTCTTAAATAACAAATTACTGTTCTCTTCTGGAAAGTAAAATGACCATTATGTTTTTTTCCCTTATTTGAGTTATTCTTTAACCATCTGATGAACTAGATCTCTTTCCTCGAAGTTCTGTTGTTAATCCGGCAAATGGAACACAGTAACACTCAATCTGTGAGATTCCCTGTCAACATATGTGAAACTTGATAAGAACTGATTGCTTACAATCCAGAATTTTGTCTTTTGTACTGAATGCTTCTTCAAGTGGTTCCTAGCACTTATCTCACAATCTTTTCCAGGGTGCTGCAAAAGTTTCGCTTCCGATGATTGCACATCAGGCTATAATGGATGCTTATCTTTGTCTTCTGCATCTTACAGCAGGCATATTAGTAGGTGCGTTGACGTAGGAGCCATTTTATATGCATAAAATTTTGATTTAATGTGAATGCATGGAATTTTCTGTGTCAAAAATGAGGAAATTTTCTTTTCGAGATAAACGTGAACACACGGTTTCGAAAAGATTATGCTTGAGGTTATATTTATTTCACTCAATTTGTAGTGTACAAGCAGAGACAACTTTGTTTTGAAGGCACTGAAAACCTGTGTGAATTGATGTCGAAGTTGAAAAGGTTGGAAGCACATTCTTGAAGTAAATGTAAATTATGTATAAGAATTCACCCTTCCGACCTTAGGTCCTGATTCTGATCCTAACGGAGCTGATTCAGTCCCATGTATCTCAACTGTGGCTGGGAAAAATAGTTAGCAGACTTTTATAATCTTACCAACCGAAAATTGGGTAACATTAGATGGTAGTTGGAGCTCTTTTGTTTTGGTCAGCCTTGATTGATATTATTCTATTATTGTACATTCCAAGTAATTTGACTGCATGTGAGACTGGCAGTGTAAATTTAACAGACGAATAGATGAAAGGTTTTTATATGTGTGTTTGGGTTCATTCATCGTTCTTGCTTCTAATTGCTTTGTGCTTAGCTATTTAGAACTGTTTATTCTACCTCATCTGTTACTCTTTTGTATTATTTTTTTGTTTATTTTGTTCTATATGCATGATGTAAAAGCTGATTCTTCTTTGATAACAGAATCTCTCTTTAATGCTTTTGCCACGGCTGCATTTTTCAAGTTTGTCGTCTTCTCAATATTTGAAATGCGATATCTCCTTGCTATATGGAGGGCGAATAGACCAATGAATAATGGAGAGAATTGGGAAACAATGAGGCGTGAGCTTTCAGTTCTGTACAGCCGCTTTTGTATGTATCCTTTTCTGCTATGCAGAACTCAGTACCATTGGTTAAACTATTTGATTGGTTAGCTAATCTTGAACATGTTATGTGGTGGTTCTACTATTGATGATGAATCAAACACAGCCTATGGAACTAAAATTAAAAGTAATAATTCGTTCATTTTGTGTTGCTAAATAATCAAATGTTTATCATCCTTTTTTTTTTTATCTATTTAACCAGATGATAAATGTTCTTATCAGATGGTAGAATAAGAGTATAAATCCCTTTTGATGACGTGGATCCATTTTTTCAGACTCGATATTAGCACTCTACAGATGGATGGTGTGGTAGTTTTATGGTTTTGATCTGCCAGAGAAAATCTGACCTTAATTTGAAACTTTGTCCAACAATTTGTAACACCTTTGTGGGACAAGTTCACATCTCTATCGATAACCTGGTCAACTATATCATTTCATAAACAACTGAAAATCATAGGAAATTTCACATTTGAATTACCTTCTGCGATCCACTTTGTTAGAGATTGATGCTACAGTATAGGTTTGTGTCCATCATTTTATTATTTTATTGAATGCTAACTGGTCTTATTTTTTTGTTTGAAGAACTTGTACTGTATTAGTTGACATTCCTTTTGTTGGTTTGCTCCATTTTTCTTAATGTCTGGCTAACTTCAGCATTATTTCGTATTATATTGCAGATGGAATCCTTTTAGGGGGAATTCTTGTCATGTATGAGTTCCATAGATTTTTGCGGTTTATTCTCCTCCTCCTCCACTCTTTCTGGATACCACAAATAATCACTAATGTAGCTCGTGATTCAAGGAAACCATTGCATCCTCATTACATCTTAGGGATTACGATAACTCGTATCG
Source organism: Henckelia pumila (assembly GCF_033568475.1). Classification (NCBI taxonomy): domain Eukaryota; kingdom Viridiplantae; phylum Streptophyta; class Magnoliopsida; order Lamiales; family Gesneriaceae; genus Henckelia; species Henckelia pumila. The sequence goes on along the minus strand of NC_133123.1, from coordinate 6,706,198 downwards.
CTATTCCATTATATGTATTTGGGTGTCCCCATAATTTCATGCGAATAGAGCCTAACAAAGAGTGGTGTATTTGTTTGGCCATTTACATGGGACTCCAAGCATTTATTCTTCTTCTGCAACATTATTTCGGATCTCGATGTTTTATTCCTCGTCAGGTTGGTGCAATTACACTCCTTTGAACTGTACATTGTTTAGTTTCTGTTTGCTGATGATGGTGTAGATTACGTTTATATGTTTCTTTCAATATATACACGCGCGCAAAATCATGATTTTCCTCCTAGTCCCCAGACTTCTAGTTTTATTTAATCCAGGATGGGTGAAATTTCTGGCTCTCTCTCTGTGTCTAATCGGTGAACTAGTTTTGTGTTGTATTACTCTATCTATGGTCTGTACGAAAACATTCCCCCGTTCAAGTTGAATCATCAATTCAAGAATATGCAAATTCAAATTGTCACCTTGTAAAGGCTGATCCACCGTCTTCTTACATTAATGATTGCAGATTTTACCCGAAAAGTACTGCTACTACAGGAGGTTTGATCAGGGTCCGATTCCTTCCATTGATTGCGTAATTTGCATGACTGCCATCGATCTCGGCCAACGAACAAATGATTGCATGGTAGATATTGCATAAATCTTCCTTTTGTTTCCTAGAGATGACATCTTCGTTAACTTGTTATTTTGACTCCAAATTCTTCGAAGGTGACACCATGTGATCATTTCTTTCACTCGGGTTGTCTACAAAGATGGATGGACATAAAAATGGAGTGCCCGACATGCCGCCGTCCTCTTCCTCCTGCCTAGAAGCTTGTATACTTTCTTTAGAGATCGATCGACACAGCCCTTGATTCGGTAAGATTTCCCTCTGGGCTAAATTACAATAAATCACATTGATCATGCACTTTCTTGAGTGAGTGGGAAATCATGTTCCATGAAGTGCCCTGATGTTTGGATACTTTCAATATTCGATGGAAATTCAATCACTTAAATACGCCAAGCTTTCTTGTTTTGTAATCTTTTGTGAGAGTTCGTGATTGTTTTTTCTGTCTCAAATAAATTTTCTTATGAGATTCTGTATTGGAAGAATGACTTGAGCACCTGTGTTTTCAGGAACCATGGCCGGAAGACAAATGGGACGGTCATTGAGCAAGCTGACATTCATAGGCTTGTGTGAAAATAGAAATATATGAGGCATATATTTACTCTCTAACCACCATTTGTTTTGGCTTTGAAAGATAAAAGAGAGCATGACTGACAAATAGACCTTGTTTTTTTCATGCATGCTTGAGAGCAGCCAACTCACATTCTGTTTGTACATAACATATATTTCTTCAAATAACCTGTGTCATAATGGAGCATGTTTTGATCTGGAAGAAAATCAAATTCTTTTAGTATCATAATTATAAATTTGTCTCACCACTGAAAACTTTAAAAAAATTCTATATTTTTCAATGTTATAGGAAATATTGTGGTAGAATAAATTTTTTTTTTTTCCCCAAAAAATGACGCTGAAGAAATAAGAACAAAAAATGACCAAATTGACGGAGTCAAACTGGCAAAGACCTCTATATTTAGCATTTTACATTATGTCCTTGCAAATGGGACACGATGTTTATGTGACATTTATTATTTATACATCATTGGCATTTTATTTTTTGTTTTTGGGAAAGGATATCATTGTCAATTTGCAGGCACATATGTTCGGGGCTTTTTATTAAAATAATATAAAAGTTAAAAATACATATACAAATACAATATTTTTAAAAAGTTGATCAAAGTATTGCAATTCGGGACTTACTGTCCCGGATTAGTCAGACTTTCTGTCACCATGGCAGAAAATCTGACACATATAAATATATATATATTGTATATATATTGTGTCGGTTGGATTCAAAATGAGTGTTTTTTAAAACATACAAAAATTAATTTTATTTTTAATTCAAATTTTAAAATATTTAATTAATTTAAATAAAATAATATATGTGTTTCAAATTAATAATCGAGATAATAGATAACCAAATCAAATTATCCTCATACGAAGATAATAGTTATATTTAATTTGACATAATTGTTAAATTTTTATTGTTTGGATATATCTACAATAAAAAATTTTATTTTTATTATTTTATTATATCTATTGTTTACTGAATTCAAATAGATAATTACAAAAAATTAATTTTTTGTCAAAATTATTATAGTTTCAAACAACTCATTAGTTTTATAATTTTTATATTATTTAAAAAAATCCAGCTATCTAGTCCTATTTTATTTCACTAAAACAAAATATTGTATATAGATCGAAATATATACAACACGGTCGGATTTATTTTTATAATTTTTGAATTTTTATATTATTATTTTAAAAAAAATTCATTGTTATTATAGAGAGAAGAAACAAGCCGGTCTTGTTTTATGTATTTCGATTTATATATAATATTTTGTTTTTAGTGGAATAAAATAGAATTAGATGATTATATTTTTTAAAATAATATAAAAAATTATAAAATTAATGCTTTGAAACTATAATACTTCGAAAACTATCAAATTTTTGTAATTTTTATTTTTTGGTTAATAAATGATTGGTTGACCCAAAAAAATTGACTATAACAAGACATGTTAAACTAGTCGATTATTTCTTAATTAAATATATAAAACAGAATCCATTTGTATTCAGTAAACAATAGATATAATAAACTCATAAAAATAATTTTTTTTTATTGTAGATATATCCAAACAATAAAAATTTAACAATTTAAGTGCAACTATGTCAAATTAAATATAACTATTATCTTCGTGTGAATATAATTTGATTTTGTTATCTATTATCTCGATTATTAATTTGAAACACATATATTATCTTATTTAAATTCAATAAATATTTTAAAATTTGAATTAAAAATAAAATTAATTTTTGCATTTTTTAGAAACACTCATTTCGAATCCAAAACAATATATATACCATATATATAAATATAAATATATAGAAATATTCTTGAAGTACTGGCCACATTTCCTTGAGATCCCTTCACTCTCTCTTGAAGTGCCCTTTACCATCACATTTAAAGCAGTAAATATTCTTCTTCTTACTTTTTGACTTTGATCTACCATATATGTGGCTCCCACTGGAGTCACGCTCCGTCAATCTTTCTCTCGTCATCGGTAAAGCCTCTGCTTGCTTCGACGCTGCCAACCTATCTTCCTTGTTCCTTCGACGACTCTCTTCTCCAAGAACCGCAGTTAAGACGTCGTTAAAATTTAAATTATTCGAAAGAACATTGTTGGTAACATTGATGATGAGCTGATCGTATTAATCTGGTAGACTCTGAAGTAGAAGCTCCGCGCGTTCTTTTTCCTCTATTTTATGCCCCATATAGGTGAGTCGGGAAAATAGAGTATTCAGTGTATTGATATGGTCGGTCATCGATGAGGATGCCGCCATCCGAAAAGTATAAAGATTTCTCTTTAGGAAAATTTTTTTGTGTAGAGACTTGACCTCGTACAGTTTTGCCAGAGTATCTCAAATAAGTTTTGCATTCTTTATTTCAGAGATACTTGACAAAACTTCATCCGCTATAGCCAAGTGCAAATTGGCAAAAGCATTGTGATTCATCTCATTCCACTTTTGATCGTCCGTGACGTCCGCCGATCTATCTCCAATAGCTGCCAAGCAACGCTCCTTTGTTAGAATTGCTTGCACCTTCAATTTACACAGCAAAAATTGCTCCCATTGAAATTTTATATCTCGTACTTTGCCGTCATCTTGACTACAAGAATCCTGCCTTATAAAATCTTCAAAAAAATCTTTTTTGATGTGGAAGATCAGACAAAGCTGCAACCACAGAGCATACTCAGAATTTTAAGAAATTTTATGTCAAGGCTCTGATACCACTTGTTGGTCCCAGGTGCGGCATTACGAGATAGAAACTATGTAAATTGAAGAATAAAATAGACACCGAGATTTACTTGGAAAACCCCTAAAAATTATTAGGGTAAAAACCACGGGCAAGACCAAAAGATTCCATTATAATATTTGGAGAATTATAATCTCTATCTGTGTTTCCAAAGAGACACTTACTCTCTTAATACAGGAGAAAACCTATCTCACAAATATATAGATAACTAGGGAAAGAAGAAATGCACTCAATAACAGAAGAATGCTTGAGGCTGAGGGATGCAGAAACCTATGGACGATGCATCTATTTATAGATGCATTTTTCTTGTCTGAACGCATGAACGAGTGCTGTTTCCGTTTCAAAGTAATCAACCCAACTTTATTGAATAAATAAAAGAAACGTGCACCATCTTTGAATATTCCACCATCCATTTGCTGACACATTCCACCCACATTCTTTGACATTTCAACCCGACAGATTTATCATGTCTAAATGATCATACGATATGTGTTTTAAAATTTTGTTATTCATTCTCTTCTCATAATTACATTGATAAAAGTGAACAATGAATTATTAAATCGAGCTACATGTTTCAGGAAAAAAAACTTAAATTAATTTAGTTACGATACACATTTCTTAAAAAAAAATACAATATATCTCATGCATATATGTTGATTTCAACTGATTTGAAGCATCATTAATCCTATGTAATTATTATCAAGAATCATAATAGAAAATTTGATAATATTACATGAAAAAAACTAGGCACATCTAGCTGCTAAAGACCCATCAAATTAAATACAGACCACAGGAAAACTAGACACAACTAACTAGATGGTAAAGACTCAACAAATTAAACAAAGACCATAGGAAAACTGGACACAACTATCGACCCAACAAATTAAACAAAGACCACAAGATAAGAGTCGAACCCTTAAGGAGACATAAAGCTGTAACCACCTGGGCGAACAACACATATATGAATCTTTAAGGGAGTATTGCTACGACAAAAGTGAAAATGGCAGTTATAGTACCACCAGCGATGACGAGAGCATAGAGGGTTCTATGAGAAGATTCTCTCCCGCTTGTAACAGATTAGCGGTCCTTCATGAAATCCAACATGCATGTACGCTCTGCATCAAAGGGTTCTTAGATTGCAAACAGCGCGTTGATTTTCATCATCATACATAGCCAACTATAGGCAAGAAAACACATGGCTGTTATGCTTGGAACAACACACAGGACAACAAGAAGAGTGTATTCACCCCCTTTTACACACATATTTCCATCATATTAGAGTATAATAGATGATGCATGGTTATGTTGATTTATAGGCTTGGAACCTAGAGTAGACTTCTAGGACTGCCTTAGTAAGGTACGTAATAAGTACTGACTGAGATTGTCTGCGAGTAAGCATGCTTATGTTTTGCATTTATGTGTCATGATCTGCATGTTATTGCATGGATATCGTTTAAGATGAGCCGGTTGAATAGGGTCGCTAAGCCCTGTTGGAAAGTTGGGGCACTGAGAGTCACTCTAACCCACAGATCATGCAATCTCTAGTGTTTGCAAGGACATCCTAATTTACATCAAGTTAGGAGTGAGTGATTAAGTCCAGCGGTTTGATTCCCAGATGTTACGACTCATCTCATAAGTGAATTCGGGCCCAAAAACAATTCATGATCCAAAGTTTTAATTAGGTGTAAAAAAAGCTACTCATATTGTCTCCTCTAGTGGGCCTTTCGGTTATTGATCCCTCCAACTCTTGCGAGGACTACAATGTCTAATGACTCTAGTCATCTAACATACCATTTCAAATTGCAAGATACTTTTATTGATTGCATGCATATCTTTGTTTTATTTTTAACTCCAAAAATTCTACAAAAATTTAGTTTATAAATTATTATGTTATCTACAAATATGATTATCAAGTCCATTTTAAATTTTTATAGATCATTCATGTCTCATCTCGTTAGACAAACAAAGTTTTAAAATTTTGAGTTTATCCATTCTCTTCTTATTCATAAAAGTAAATAATGAATGTTTAAACCGAGTTACATGTTTTACGAAAATAAATAAATTAATGTAGTTATGATACTCATTTATTTTTTTTAAAAAAAAATACAATGTATCACATGCATATATGTTGATTTCAAGTACTGATTTGAAGCATCATTAATCCCACGTGAATGCAATCATTTTGGACACGGAAGGTGTTTCATGGCCTAATAGTTTTTTAAATATAATAATTAATCTAAGTTTCTAGCCGAAAATTAGTGGTGTAACATGCTATCGAACTGATTTTTCACATCGATTGGAATATAATGTTAAAAGCAAAAATAACAGAAATAGAGAATTAGATATGTTCTCAGTAAATCAGGTGGAAATCATGAAAAACAAAGACACAATGACTCATACTAGCTACTAAAGTAAATAGAACCCTAAATCACGAAAAACAAAAGGCAACGATAACTTAGATGAAATGAAACTTAGAAAGCCAGCACAGCGAGACTCAAACTCAAGCTAAATAAAAACCCCCGAAATAAAACCCAGAAGCTCATGGAGAGGGAAAGATTCTGTTAGGACGGACGGAGCACAAGAATCTATGAGGGAGTATTGCTACAACAATAGTAAAAGCGTCAGTTATAGCACCACAACCAATGACAAGAATATAATGGGTTCTGCTAGAGGAGTATCTACCACTTGTGACTGAGTAACGGTTTTTCATGACCTCAAACATTAATCTTGTACGCTCTTCATTTAAGTGTCTTTGGATTGCACCGATCGCTCTCAAAACTTCATCGATTTCTGTCATCATTCGTAAAAATCCATGGACAAGAAAAAACATGGTTGATAGGCTTGGAATAGCACACAAGCCTGCGAGAAGAGTGAGAAACCAACCAGTGCTGCAATTAAAATAGGAGCTGCCTAATATCGCAGCCTGAAAGGCAAAATAATAGTTTTCCAAGACGAGAAGGAACGTGTGATGGGCGTCAAGTTTGGATGCCATCTCATCGTCAAATTTTTCAGGTTATCGAATCGACCGTTGGCATCAACAACCAAGTGTAGGATTCTGATGATTGGCTACAAATTCTGAGGATTTCCTTGCTCAGGATTGCCTTCCAAATTCTGATGATTGCCTTCCGTATCCGCCATAGCCAAGAAACAAGTGAATAAATGTAATTAACATACCAACATATATATATATATATATATATATATATATATATATATATATATAGAGTAATTTTCAGCTGCCCAACCATTCATGTTCAACTCGTCCCCGACCACTAAAATCCACTACCGGGTTTTAGTTGTTTTTTTTAAAATTTTCGTATCAATAAAATTCACTACCGTATTTTAGTTGTCGGGGATAAGTTGGGCATCATTGGTTGGGCAACTGAAAATTTCTATATATATATACATATAAATTTTCAGCTGCCCAACCAATAATGCCCAACTTGTCCCCGACAACTAAAACCCGGTACCGTGTTTTAGTGATACAAAAATTTAAAAAAAAAACAACTAAAACCCGGTACCAAGTTTTAGTGGTCGGGGACGAGTTGGACAGGAATGGTTGAGTAGCTGAATATATATAAATATTTATATTTGTCAAAAGTGTTAAAAAAACATTTTTATTGTATTGTAATTATTCGCATGCTAAAGGTTTTAGTGTCAAGAAAGGAGATCGACGTTATTATCCTGATACACGGAAATTCAAGCTAAAGAGTTTGAATGTTCTTGTCAAGGTAGTAAAGATTAAAAACAAAGAGCTAACCGATAATATCAATGAAATGAAACTTAGGAATACTAAAGAAAGACAGCACAGCCAGACTCAAACTCAAGATAAATAGAAACCACCGAAATGAAACCCAAAACCTCATGGAGAGGGAAAGATGCGGTTAGGACGGACGGAGCATATGAATATTTGAGGGAGTATTGCTACGACAATAGTGAAAGCGGCAGTTATAACACCATAACCAATGACAAGAATATAGCGGGTTCAACGAGACAATTATCTACTGCTTGTGACTGAGAAACGGTTCTTCATGACCTCAAACATTCTTGTAAGCTCTTCATATAAGTGTCTTTGGATTGCAACGATCACTCTCAAAACTTCATTGATTTTTGTCATCATTCGTAACCAGCCATGTACAAGAAAACACATGGTTGATAGGCTTGGAACAGCACACTAGCCAGCGAGAGAATGAGGAACCAACCAATGCAGCAATTAAAATAGGACCTGCCTGATATCGCGGCCAAAAGAACCTCCTGAAAGGCAAAATAATAGTTTTCCAAGTCGAGGAGGAACCTGTGATAGCCATCAAGTTTGGATGCCATCTCATTGTGAGAATTTTTTAGGTTATAGAATTGACCGTTGGCATCAGCAAAAACTCCAAGTGCAGGATTCTGAGGATTTCCTTGTTCAGGATTGCCTTCCAAATTCTGAGGATTGCCTTCCAAATCCTCCATAGTCAAGAAACAAGTGAATAAATGTAATTAACATAATAGGATATATATATAAATTTTCAACTGCCCAACCAATGATTCCCAACTCGTCTCCGACAACTAAAATCCAGTACCGTGTTTTAGTGATGCGAATTTTTTTAAAAAAAAAAAACAACAAAAACCCGGTATCGGGTTTTAGTGTTCGGGGACGAGGTGGGCAGGAATGGTTGGGCAGCTGAGAATTACTCTATATCTATATATAGTGGTCGGGGACGAGATGAAAAAATATTGTTGGACAGCTGAAAAGTCATTATATATATATATATTTCCTCTCATTAGCTCTACCCAACGTGTAAATGACGAGTTGATGATTTTTGAATGCACAAAAATCTGCATTTTTCTGTATGTTATTACTAATTCTTTTACGCTTATTTTTTTTATATTAGTTTCTAGGTAACTCACCAATATCATTTTTAAAAAGATAAAACAATAGCAATGAGTCAATGACACTTTAGAAATATGATTACATATATATATATATATATATACAAGGTTGGTTTGGTAGTGTAGTTGACCGCATCTCATGTCGTCTTTTTCTAGGCAGGGAGCGGTCAAGCGATAGTGGAGCGCGCAGCTACTAAGAAGGCAAAGACAGTGGTACGATAGCCAGAAGGAAAATCATGACAAAGGGACGAGTGAGAAAGGGAAGGAGACAAAGGGAGTGAGAGGATTTAAATTCAATGGTCGACTCTCGAGTTTTTTTACAAAAATAATTAATGATAATTTGACAACTCACAGCTTCACATATATTTAATTTCATATAAATAAATAAAATTTAATTATAAATAATAATATTAATTTAGAAAGTAAAACATCAACTGTACAAAAATTTTAATATTATTGTTTTATACTCATGTGTGGAAAAAATATTAACATAGAACAAATATTCTATTAATATCTCTGCTGCTTTATATGGCAGAGTAGGTCCAAAGGGGGGGGGGGGTACTTAGAGTTATTATTAATAATATCACTGCTTTTTATGCGCCTTCAGAAGGGGGTACTAGGTCGATTGTAGTGCGTGCTTTACACGAACCAAATAAATTTGTTATGTGGCAAAGAGTGGTGTCACGTGACACGTTAGAGCTTGAACTTGTGTCCGTATTATTGGGTGATTCGATGCTACAGTATGGGCTATGCCCTAACCAATTGAAAAATTAACACTTGTTATTTTGTTTTTTAATTTTGTAATTGAGTTTCTCTTTTTATTTCTCAATTCCATAATTAACGCTGGTTAATATTTTGGAGGAAAAATTAAAAGATTTCATCAAATATTTTTACTCAATACATCGATTTTTTTCAACACCTAGCTTTATCACAATATCTTCACCAACAATCTATCCATTTTTAAAAGAAATTTTCATCCACGACCCCCATCACCATTCTTTTGTGGTTTCCACTCCGCCACATCAAAAATCAAAAATCTCATTCAACTCTCCACTATAACAAAAAACTCAAACAACTTTTTTATGGATCCCACACTCAATTCAAATATATCAACAACCAATTTATTTTACATATTTATATATACATAATTTATATAAATAGTTTAATTTTATTAATGAACTTGTGAATTTTTTTATAGTTAAAGAAAATAAATATATTTTTTATAAATATTTAATAATTTAATTAATAAAAAAATATATAATTTAAATTCAATTTCAAAATTTTGTAACGTTACATACAGATTTTTATGTTAAAAAAATAACTAGCAATTTATTTTATATATTTATTTATTACAAATAGTTCATAATATTCCATATATGATAGTGAAAATATTCAACATTAATTAATAATTAAAATTTAGATTACATAATGCTTCAGTAGATAATAAGAGATACATAAATTAGAACCAAGATTAAAAATAACTAAAATACATCTACTCTATTTCATGCTTCCTTTTAAACTTTGCGCATATTTTGAGATGTATGTTAAGTTGTTCCGGTGTCATGTCATTAGTATCTTTCATAAGGATTTCATAATCCTTATGAAGTGTCTCAGCCTCTCGAGTCGCCACTTCATTTTTTTGAAGTTCTATTTTCTCGATGTGAAGTTCTTCCAACTTTTGCCACCTAAAGTCCATTTTCTCTTCCCATTTTTCGGCATTTACAGCTTTCATTTTGCCCTTCCTTTTTGCAGCTTTCTGTCTTATTGGACGAAGACGAACTTCACAGTCATCTACGTCAACGCTCGTATCCGAATTGGATGAGGTTGTATGTCCCTCCGACTCAGAGGTTCGAGCCTTCTTATTAGCATGACGATGTTGTGGAGCATATTTTTCATACTCTCTAAGAATTCTCCATACATGTTCATATTTGAAAGGCTTACTGTTATGATTTGTCTTTCAAATTTCATGAGCTTTGACAAGTACATCCTCATCGCTCCATCCGCTTGGACGATTATTGTATAAATTATTGTATACACCAGAAAACTCATTCACCAAAGGATGAAATAAATAGAAATGTGATTTTACCTTCTTCCAGTCTCTCTCCTTAGATCCGGTAGCGCGATGTTTGTTGTAGTAGTTTGTAATTCGTTTCCAGAATGCATGATCTTTCTGGTCATTACCGATAATTGGGTCGGTGCTAATAGTGACCCATGACCTTGCAAAGAGCTTGTCTTCATCAACTGACCAAGGTGCTCGTTTTCCATCCATTTCATGTTCTTTATCGAAAACAATGTTGTCGAGTCCTAGTTGTGTTGAAAAAGTTGGAAATTGAGAACCTGGAATCGAGGATGGTGTTGCGGGTTCTTTGTATGCATCTGTATTCCTTGATTCATTTGAAGGTATGACCGGTGGTTGTTGTGGAGAAAATGAATAAGTAGGGGCTGACATTGCAAATTGACTACACATGGCTTGCCAATATTCAGGTGGACACGCATAAAATGGAGCTTGAGGGCGAACATTGCTCGGAAAAGTAGGCAAACTTTGAGAACTTTGAAAATTAAGCGGATATTGTGAAATATTTTGAATATTGTGAGGGTATTGTGATGGAGCAATAAATTGGCTATTAGGACGACTTTGATAATTTTCTGATGTATTTTTTTCGGCATCAGAATTCACAGAGTTTCCGAAAGACCCAAAAAAATTTGCATCCATTTCCGATAAATTGATGGAGTGATTCTAGTGATTTTGTGTGTTACAGAATTGAATGACAATGTTTTGTGTATTTATAGGAAAATTTTATCGACAAATCAATTTTATATATTTTTTAACTATACATGCAGATAATAAAAACAAAAGAAACAAAATGTAGCACATGTGTCTGCATAACGTATATATATATATATAATATTAAATAATATAAAATATATTATCTCAACAAAAAAAAAGAGTTACGGACACAATAATTGACACAAAAAAAGACAAAAACAAAAGAAGAAGAAAGAAATGGTGGGAAAGTGTATGTGCAATATATAATATATAATAACATATATTTAACGTTAATAATAATAATTAAAATTTCGTTTACATAATATACCAATAGATACTACGACATGTGAAAATTAAAGAAATATTAAAAACAACCAAAACATACATAATATATGCTTGTTTTACGGATTGATATCGTGATGTGCCCAGATATGCTCAACCAAGTCCGCTCGAAGTTGATGATGCACTTGGCTATCACGTAACTCGCTATTTCTTCGAAGGTATTCTTGAAATTCTTGGGTAGATCCTTGAAATATCTGTGCTGGTGGATTTCCTTCATCGTCTAACCAATTGAGTGTTGCATCTCCTTCATCTTCAATAATCATATTGTGCAATATAATGCATGTATATATTATATCTCTCAAGTTATTCTTGTACCAAAATCGTCCCGGATCTCTGATCATTGCCCAACGAGATTGGAGCACTCCAAATGCTCGTTCAACATCTTTTCTTGCAGATTCCTGTCTTTCTTTGAACATCTTTCTTTTGGGATCCTCAGGACATGGAAAACTCTTGACAAAAGTTGCCCTTCGGGATAAATCCCATCGGTTATATAGTATCCTTTTGTATATTGTGACCCATTCACCATGAAATTTACATGTGGTGCATTTCCCTGTAAGACAGTATTGAACAAAGGTGATTCGTTAAGCACATTGATATCATTACGCGAACCTGCGATCCCAAAAAATGCATGTCATATCCACAAGTCCGCCGATGCAACCGCTTCAAGCACAATTGTTGGAACGCCATGATCGCCTCGAGTAAACTGGCCTTTCCACGCCACTGGACAATTTCTCCATTCCCAATGCATACAATCAAGACTACCCAATATTCCAGGAAAACCGTGTCTTTGTTCGTGTATTTCAAGCAAACGTTGGATATCACTATTGTTGGGTCTTCTCAAATATGTGTCCCCAAATACTTCAATCACACATCGACAGAAGTTGAACAAACATTCTATGGAAGTTGTTTCGGCAACCCGTAGATACTTATCATAATGATCGGCAGGGGCTCCATAGGACAATTGACGGATAACTGTGGTATATTTTTGAAGTGGTGACAAACCTTTTCTTCCCGTTGCATCTCTCCTCAATTGAAAATATTCTGAATGATTTTGCAAAGCATTGACTATGCGAAGAAATAATTCTCTTCGCATTCGGAATCGGCGTCGAAATATATCATCGGGATATACTGGCTCATCAGAGAAGTAATCATGGAAGAGGCGATCGTGCCCGCTTTCACGTTCTCGATTGAAATACCTTCTCCTTTGTGTTCCACTGGAAGAACTTTCATGTAGCTGAAGCATCATTTCTTCATGCTCGAGTAGCATCAATGTCATTTGATCTAATTCATCTTTCTCATTTACTTGTAATTCATTTTTCCAGAAACTATGCAAAATAGATCTCCTAGAGGAATTTGGATTTTGAGACATTCTAAATAAATGTAAATACAAAAAAGAATTATAAGATGAGTGAGAATTAGAAAACTTCATGTGTATTTATAGGAAATACTTCAACGGCTAATTTAATTAAAATATTATAAAAAATTAACAAAAATTCAACAATAAAAACAAAAAAACAACGGTCTAAAAATTAAAAAAAAAAACAAGACAGACAAACAAATAAATAAATATATGTATATGTATATACATATTAACGGTAATAATATATATTATTAAATAATTAATAAAAAAAAGTAAAATGCAAAGGGCGCTCTGAACAGTCAGAGCGCCCTTTGTCTGACAATTGAAAAAGCTTCTCCCACTATGGGAGAAGCTTTTTCAATTGCTCCACGTGGGATAGTGGGAGCTCGAAAGAGCTCCCACTGTGGATGCCCTTAGACATGATAAATCTGTCGGGTTGAAAGGTCAAAGAATGTGGGTGGAATGTGTCAACAAATGGATGGTGAAATATTCAAAGATGGTACACGTTTCTTTTATTTATTCAATAAAGGTGGGTTGATTACTTTGAAACGGAAACAACACTCTTTCATGCGTTCAGACAAGAAAAATGCATCTATAAATAGATGCATCGTCCATAGGTTTCTGCATCCCTCAGCCTCAAAAATTCTTCTGTTCTTGAGTGCATTTCTTCTTTTCCTAGTTATTTTTATATATTTTTTAGATAGATTTTCTCTTGTATTAAGAGAGTAAGTGTCTCTTTGAAAACACAGAGAGAGGTTGTAATTCTCCAAATATTATAGTGGAATCTTTTGGTTTTACCCGTGGTTTTTACCCTAATAATTTTTAGGGGTTTTCCACGTAAATCTCGATGTCTATTTTATTCTTCAATTTACATAGTTTCTATCTCGTAATGCCGCACATGTGACCAACAAGTGGTATCAGAGCCTTGGCATAAAATTTTTTAAAATTCTGAGTATGCTCTGTGGTTGCAGCTTTGTCTGATCTTCCACATCAAAAAAGATTTTTTGAAGATTTTATAAGGCAGGATTCTTGTAGTCAAGATGACGGCAAAGTACGAGATAGAAAATTTCAATGGGAGCAGTGGAAATTGAAGGTGCAAGCAATTCTAACAAAGGAGCGTTGCTTGGCAGCTATTGGAGATAGATCGGCGGACGTCACGGACGATCAAAAGTGGAATGAGATGAATCACAATGTTTTTGCCAATTTGCACTTGGCTATATCGGATGAAGTTTTGTCAAGTATCTCTGAAATAAATAATGCAAAACTTATTAGGGATACTCTGGCAAAACTGTACGAGGTCAAGTCTCTACACAAAAAAATTTTCCTAAAGAGAAAGCTTTATACTCTTCGGATGACGGAATCCTCATCGATGACCGACCATATCAATACACTGAATACTCTATTTTCCCGGCTCACCTATATGGGGCATAAAATAGAGAAAAAAAGAACGCGCGGAGCTTCTACTTTAGAGTCTACCAGATTAATACGATCAGCTCATCATCAATGTTACCAACAATGTTCTTTCGGATAATTTAAATTTTGACGACGTCTTAACTGCGGTTCTTGGAGAAGAGAGTCGTCGAAGGAACAAGAAAGATAGGTTGTCAACGTCGAAGCAAGCAGAGGCTTTATCGATGACGAGAGGAAGATTGACGGAGCGTGACTCCAGTGGGAACCACATATATGGTAGATCAAATTCAAAAAGTAAGAAGAAGAATATTTACTACTTTAAATGTGATGGTAAAGGGCACTTCAAGAGAGAGTGTACGAAGAGCAGCGAAAAGGGATCTCAAGGAAATGTGGCTTCAAGAATATTTCTATATATTTATATTTATATATATTGTTTTGGATTCGAAATGAGTGTTTCTAAAAAATGCAAAAATTAATTTTATTTTTAATTCAAATTTTAAAATATTTATTGAATTTAAATAAGATAATATATGTGTTTCAAATTAATAATCGAAATAATAGATAACAAAATCATATTATATTCACACGAAGATAATAGTTATATTTAATTTGACATGGTTGCACTTAAATTGTTAAATTTTTATTGTTTGGATATATCTACAATAAAAAAATTTATTTTTATAATTTTATTATATCTATTGTTTACTGAATACAAATGGATTCTATTTTTATATATTTAATTAAAAAATAATCGACTAGTTTAACATGTCTTGTTATAGTCAATTTTTTTGGGTCAACCAATCATTTATTGACCAAAAAACAAAAATTACAAAAATTTGATAGTTTTCGAAGTATTATAGTTTCAAAGCATTAGTTTTATAATTTTTTATATTATTTTAAAAAATATAATCATCTAATTCTATTTTATTCCACTAAAAACAAAATATTGTATATAAATCGAAATACATAAAACAAGACCGGCTTGTTTCTTCTCTCTATAATAACAATGAATTTTTTTAAAATAATAATATAAAAATTCAAAAATTATAAAAATAAATCCGACCGTGTTGTATATATTTCGATCTATATACAATATTTTTTTTAGTGAAATAAAATAGGACTAGATAGCTGGATTTTTTTAAATAATATAAAAATTATAAAACTAATGAGTTGTTTGAAACTATAATAATTTCAACAAAAAATTATATTTTTGTAATTATCTATCTGAATTCATTAAACAATAGATATAATAAAATAATAAAAATAAAATTTTTTATTGTAGATATATCCAAACAATAAAAATTTAACAATTATGTCAATTTAAATATAACTATTATCTTCGTGTGAGGATAATTTGATTTGGTTATCTATTATCTCGATTATTAATTTGAAACACATATATTATTTTATTTAAATTAATTAAATATTTTAAAATTTGAATTAAAAATAAAATTAATTTTTATATTTTTTAAAAAACACTCATTTCGAATCTAACCGAAACAATATATATACAAATTAAATATTTTAAAATTTGAATTAAAAATAAAATTAATTTTTGTATTTTTTAAAATACACTCATTTCGAATCCAACCGAAACAATATATATACAATATATATATTTATATGTGTCAGAATTTCTGCTATGGTGGCAGAAAGTCTGACGAATCCGGGACAGTAAGTCCCGGATTGCAATATTTTGATCAACTTTTTAAAAATGTTGTATTTGTATATGTATTTTTAACTTTTATATTATTTTAATAAAAAGCCCCATATGTTCGTGTGAATGATGAAAATATCGCGCATATTAATAATTAGAAAAAAGTGAGAGTATCTTAAATATATGATATATATATATATATATATATATATATATATATATATATATTTCAATATTTTTTATTTTTTTTCTAGGAATATAGTCCAATAATTGTAAGCAATACAATACGCCCCCCTATCATTTAAAGGAAATTCCTTAAACTGCCTGTCTCAATATTTCTGGATTATATTTTCAATTTTTTTCCAAAAAAAATTAATAATAAACTTGGGTAAATCCCGGAACTAAAGTATGCAAAGTAAAGTAGTTTTTAAAACAACTTATAAAAAGCACTTTTCAATTTTTTCTTTAATAAAATTTTAAAAATTTGTGACTAAGTACGGTAGCAATCCCTATTGGACACACCAATTGGACAATTTTTTTCAGTCGGATGACACATGCACGTGAGCAAGAAACCATACAATTAAGTATTAGGTAATTCCAACCAACCAATGAAAAAGGTCATCAAATACTTGCAATATAATTAAACACAGAATATTACATTAAGATAAGGTAATATATATACAAGTAGATACATATATATATGAGCATGTTCCAAACTTCCAGAAAAAAAAAAAAAAAGAAAAGAAAAAAAAAATCACAGAGCATTATACAAGTGATATTCCAATGGTAACATGCATGCAGGTGATGGTTTAATCAAGGTGGAGGAGTTGAAGATACCGCGGCATAACTATAACTACTAGCAGAGCCGCCACAGCCATTCTGAGAGCAGTTAACGGGCTTATTCAGAACTACATCACATTCCTTCTTGCTCCTCTGCAATGGCCTTTTCGGCAGACAGTTTCGACGATCATCGAACGAGAACCCTTTTCTTGTTAAGTTCGAACATGTTCCCTCTTCTTCACACACAAAGTTGTACGAGAATGTAAGATTTGTCAAACTAGGCAAGACACATATTCCCTCAGGTAGAGCTCCACTTAGCTTGTTGTGGGCTAAGTTTAGAATCTCCAGTTTCGATAAACCAGCAATGTCATATGGTATTGAACCAACTAATTGATTGAAGCTCACGTCAAGAACTCTTAGCTTGTAAAGATATCCCACCTCATTCGGTATGCAACCTGTTAAGCTCGTGTTGCTCAGCAATAGTTCTTCCAGAGTGTTGGCGAATTTGGCTATGCCTGGTGGGATGCAGCCTGTGAATTTGTTGTTAGCAAAAACTATGACAGAAGCAAGAGTTGTGCCTATATTTTGTGGGATCAAAGAAGTGAATCTATTGTTGTTGATAAATATGGCATCCAGGTTTATGTTCAAGAGTTGAGGTGGCACCTGGCCTTCAAACTCGTTGTAACGAATATCCAGGTATTTTAGAGTAGGTAGAGATAGGACGACAGAAGGGAAAGGTCCTACGAATCTGTTGTTACTGAGGTCTAGTTCAAAGAGTAAGGTGAGGTTCGATAAAGATTGTGGGATGATTCCACAGAACCGGTTGCTGTTTAAATGGATCAAGGCTAGGTCGGTGAGAAGGCCGAGTTCTTCAGGTAGGTAGCCGGCTATGTCAGCATGGTTAAGGTCGATTCCAGCAACGGTTTGGGTGGTGGTGTTGGGAAATGGTGCACAGTAGACACCAGTGTAGTTGCATACTGAGGGTCCATTCCAGTTGGAGGTGAAGTTTAAGGGATCTGAGTAAATAACTTGTTTCCAAGCTTGAAGGGCGATGTAGGCTTTTTGAAGCCTGCGGTTTGTTGTGGAGTTTTTGGGAATATGGTGGTCGTGGTGGTGATTTGTGGTGGCGATATGACCGATCTTGGCGGCTCTGTAGTTGAAAGATGGGTGAATTAGCAGCAAGGGGAGTAGGACATGGAATAGGAAGAGGGATGGAAAGTAGGAGGCCATGTGCATGGAAATTCAAGAAAATTGTTATTGTTTAGCAAGATTTTCCTTCCTCGTATGGTCTTCTATGTGCTATATATGCATGCTGAGGTTTATTCATCTACCTTTTTCAGTAGCATCAAGTTGAAACATCAACAAAACCAATTGTCACGTAAATGGCTCGAAAATTTAGTTGGGAGATACCTTCATTTATACATGAAATTCGAGAGATTTTCATTCGGTGAATTGTTTGGCTGCCCTCTTGCTTGTTACAACTACCAATAATAGGGACATTTTACCATTAGTAATGGCAACCAATATGATTATGTTTTTACCATTTTCTCGACATTTGATTGTGCTGCTGACCATTTTGAACTGATAAGTACTGCTTCAGCTGAATTCATCAGTTTTGCATGAGTACGCTGCTGAATTTGATTGAGTTGAAAAAAAGAAAAAGAAATTGACATAAATTTCATTTCTAATATGTAACTTTCTTATCTAATTCAAGTGGAAACAGAAAAAGACAGCTCCTCCACCAGAGAAAGCAACTCGATCACTCGTGATCTTCGACGTTACAAAGTACTTAAAATTTTCTACGGTATTTCCAAAGGGCAGGGATTTGGTGGTTGCATCAGGAAATTTGCTATGATCAAAATTTTGTTATTTACTCCACATATAGTATGTAGAGAGTATTACTTTTATTTTGTCCCTATCACCACTGATATAGTCCCAAAAGGTTTCTTTTCCAGTTTGTCATGCCCTGTCCTGACTAAATACACCGGAACCATACAAAGAAGGCATGCTCCAAACCCCTTGTAAAGTGAATGAATCCCCTCATTCTTGATGATTTGAACAAATGCTTCGACTGAATTCTTGTACTTTGATGCCTCTCCACAAGTCATCATCATTCGTCTTTGCACCGTTTCACAAGGGTAAGAAGCCAATATGCCGAGTAGCCCAATCAGCAGAGCTGCCGCCTCTGCCGGAAATTTCTGCCATTGGTTGAAAATACATAACTCGTTACCAGTTATGTCAAGAAAGCCTTTTCATCATAAGAAGAGAGATTGTGGACCATATGATTCGCTCACCTTGGATGGATTAGACTTGGTGGGTGAGCCACCATTTACCAACATGTGACTGTGGCCAATTATGAGGCCTAGGTAACCAATGAAGAATCCACGGTAAATACCAACTAAACCATCAGATTTGAAGGTCTTTCTGTAGACATCGAATAAGCCATTGAACTGCCTTCCACCTCCATTTTCGACACACTTGATATCGCAAACTAGACGTGTGTGAGCATAGTTTAGCGGGTAGAGACACGAATAAAAACATGTGTGAGCAACCATGGTCTTTAAACTTGTTTCATAACCACCAACTCTGTCTTTCGTCAAGCCAACACAAATTCGACGAACGACATAACTAGATATAACATTGAGGGCCTGGCTAGAACACACAGATTCAAGAAAGTGTGAAAATTGTGTAAACACATCAGAACAGAGAACCACAAAACAAAACAAGTAAAGAATCATGTTTCGTTTTAGGATTAAAATTGACCTGTTCAGGGAAGATTCTGATAAGACTAACTGAGTTGCCTCTCCAGAGAGAGAAAACACCCTCATTCTTGACAAGTCTAACAAAGCAATCCGAAATCCCACCGTATGGCCTAGATAGTCTACCGCATTTGATCAACTCTTGCTGATTCTGAAGCAAAAACTTCACCCTTTCAAATGGAGCTTTAGCAGTGAAGCTCACTGCCGAAACAAGCCCTCTCATGAAAAATGTTGCCATTCCAATGCCAACAAGGATATCATCCTCTATCGGATACTTTCTACGAGCAAGGGGAGAAGACTCATGAAAGCTGCCTACAAATGATGATAAAACAGGATTCCAAGAGCCTCCATTGTCGAATATTCCTTCAATTGAGTTTCTCAAACCATCATTTCTTGTGCTCACGTAGGAATACAAACCACTAAAAACAAAATGCCCCCCATGAGTCTGTTGAACTGCAGCACTATTCTCCATTTTCTCCTGCAAACGCAGCGATGGGATCAAACTTTGTCTCGAAATTAAACTTATCATGAAATTTGAAAGTTTCTTTAGTTCGAGGAAACCAATAAGCAATATATTCAGAACAACAATAAAATCATAATTTCACCTAAAACAATTTACTGCTTCATAACAAATAACCAACAAATACATTCAACATAAAATATACATGCATTCTGAATATAATAAAGCCATAAATAAGTTCTGCATCATGCAGTTTGTGCATTCATGCAGATTCTCCACCTAAAGTTCGTTAACCCATTTAATCTGAATGACCAATGGGCAGTCTACGCGAATGCATCCTTTTTTTGCACAAGTACTTTACACCATTTCCAATAATGTTACATAAATTGGGATTCATTTCCTCAAGAATTTACAGTGAACAAATACAACAATTGATAAGTCGACACATGTTCTGCTGTTGTAACAAATTAACTTAACAAAATAACCAATTGAATAATTTCTTATACCAATCATCCACTGGATCCCAAGCTCAGACTTTATGGCTTAATAAGTGAGCTGATCCTAAGAAACCAATAAAGAAGAAAAACATATGTAAATGACAAGATAACATATAAACATTAGACCAATAGTAAGCACGTAAGCAACATATACGCAAAAATAACGAATTCAGAATTTCACCGAAAATATACACCAAGAAAACTATTTCAAAACTTAAAACTTCGTGACTTTAGTACCAGCTAACCCAACAACCCAACAGTTCCAATAAACACATACGTTGATTCTTGCCAAGATAACAGCTGCATTTCAAATACATTGAACATGATACCAGCAATCTGAATATAACAAACCCAAAACTTCTATTTCAAGTAATTCGTACGTTGATATTGATTCTTGATCAAAAGTACGCTAACCCATTTCGATTTAATAACCATTAACCAATCGGCAGTCTGAAACCTGCTCCTCTTCACGTGAATGCAGCCTTTTTTTGGCAGAAATACTCAACACTTTGCGTCTACAAACTAAATAATTAGAATAACTATATGCATTCACTCGATCAAAATATTTCAGACGACTTTGAAAATAATATATAAAATGATTTCATATGACTGACTCACCTGAAGCACCACACAAATTCTCCCGGAATTCAAAGAAAATAATTTTTTTTAAAAAAATAAATAAATAAACGTCAATCTGAGAAAGAGAAAAATAATAATGGGGTGTGCACTGTGCACTGTGCAGAGTGAATTATTGAGAAAAATGGCCGATAGTAGCAAAAGGTAGACATAATATTGGGCCTTTAATGGACATAGAATAATGGGCCTTTCTACTTCTTGGTCCAAAAAACTTTAATATCCTAAAACTGTCTTTTTTTATATAAAAATAATTAAGAGTAACACTTTTGTGAGACGGTCTCATCGTGAGACGAATCAACTCTATCCATATTTATAATAATAAATAATACTTTTGGCATAAAATGTAATATTTTTTAATAGATAACTCATATAAAAGACTCGTCTAAAAAAACGACTCTTGAGACCGTCTCATAAAAGTTTTTGCTTAAGTCCGTAAATCTCTTGTGAGACGGTCTCAACGATATTTATCTGTGAGATGGTCTCACGGATCTTTATCTATGAGACGGGTTAACCCTACTCATATTTGCAATAATAAGTAATATTTTTTATATAAAAAATAATATTTTTTCATATCCAAATAGGACACTCGCTTCACAAAATTAACCTGTGAGACCGTCTCCTAAGAGTTTTTGCCTAAGCGTTATAAATGGTACTTATTTTTGTTTAAGTTGAGAAAAATATTTGTTACGATCGATTTTGAATTCAGTATCTCGTTTCAAAATTGAGAATTTGAGATAAAATGTGTTATATCTTATAGGTATGGGTGCAAACGAGCTGAGCTACTCGTGAGTAGCTCGGTCAAAACTCGAGCTCGGGCTTTCAATGTATGTGCTCGAGTAGCTCGCGAGCTACTCGATCATATATATATATATATATATATATATATATATATATATATATATATATATATAATATTTTATTTATTTATTTATTTTTCGAGCTCGAGCTCGAGTAACTCGAACTATAATCGAGCTCGAGCTCGAGTACGAAATTAATTACTCGATCGAGCTCGAACTCGAGTTTGAGTAGTCAAATATGAGTCGAGCTCAAGTAGTATGATACTCGGCTCGACTCGACTCGACTCGACTCGATTGCACCCCTAATTATAGGTCATATCTCGATTCTCGATTTAACATATTTTTAGATTACTTCGTGTTAAAAACAGAACAGCTACGAATATATCTATATAATAAACCGTACACATAGACAGATCTAAAGCTGGGATATTGTAGCCCAGCCAAACTTCTATAAATTTGTATTAACTACGTAAGTTTATTCATTTAACCCATTCTATAAAGTCACCCATTTAAAACCAAGCTCAACCCTTTAACATGTCATGATTTCATACCGTTTTTTTAAATAAGATTTCATGCAGTTTAAGGGAAGGAAAAGTGGATTTATATTGAATATCAATATTTTTTTATGGGACAAAGCCCATTGATCATCATGTTGACGATACAATTTTTTAAACTAGGTATTATATAGTAAATTTTGATGTGTTATTCATTAGGTTGTTCATGTGGCATGGATTTTTGGATTTAAATATATAGTAATGTGGTGAAGTCTTAAAAACCAAAAGTATTCGTAGTTCACACTGTATCTTTCATATAATTTATTATAAATAATAAAAATAATATATTATAATTATTATAAATGTTTGTATGAAGATAATTTGTTTCATGATAAAAATAAATAAATAAAATCTTTTGATTCATCTTGTTTTAACGTTACATGTTTTTATCGTCATTATTAAGCGAGTTTTTTCGACAATAAGCATGTGAAGACCTTCACGACAATGGAGAATGACTTTCTTTACGATTGACTATGCTCATTATTCAACTTTATTAAGCGAGTTTTTTATCGTCCCTGATTGTCCATATTGTATTATTTATTTATTACTTAAAAACTAAAATACCTAAACTATATTATATTTTTTAGGTAAACATAATATTATATCAAACCAATTAACCAAGTTATGGCAGATTACATTGAAAATTTCACAAGGCGAAAGAACTAGTCGATCTTCTAGACCAGACAAAGAACCGACTCTTCTAATTAACAAATAAACAACATGATTAGCTGATTTTCTAACAAAAATATAAGAACAAGATTGGATTTTCAGAGCAAGGATCTTACAATATTCGATAATTAAACTGACATCTATCTAAAATAACAAGTTTTTAGTATATTAAAAAAAATTGAAGTGAAACTAAGGACCCAAAGTGGAGACAGCCACAGCTAATATGAGCTATCTCGAAATGCCCCACTGTTGAGTGTGTTGATGGATGAAATTTGAATACATCGCCTTCGCCTAAATGAATGGACCTTTTCATAAGGCTCTTCTTTTAATTTCTCGGGCCTTCTTGCTGTCGTTCGGAAGCTCATTCTCAGTTAGGTATTTGTGTATGTCATACCTCCAATCCCCTTCCAGTACATCCGCTATTATGTCATCTAAACTTTCAAGTTGAGATATCATTTCTTTTTCCTTCAATCCGGGCTCAGATGGTTCCCCTACGGAACTTGCGAGATGGGCCAAGTGATCGGCCTTTGTATTTTCAGTCCTCGGGATCAATTCCATAATGAGTTCGGTAAAATCTTCCTTGGCTTTGTCCAATGCTTGAGCATATTTTATCATTTTTTCGTTCTTGGTTTCAAACTTCCCCTTACTCTATTGTATGGCCAATTGTGAATCTGAATAAAGGGTAGCTTGGGATATACCGAGATTCCGAGCAGCCTTTAGTCCGAGCAAGAGTGCTTTATATTCCGCTTCATTATTAGATGCTCGGAAATCCAACCTTATTGATATGTTGGTTTCCTCACCCCAAGGTGATACTATCACAATCCCGACCCCGCTTCCTGTTTGACAAGATGATCCATCTACAAATATCTTTCAATGGTCTTCTTGTTCTAACTGGACAGTCTCTGCTAAAAAATCAGCTAGGGCTTGAGCTTTGATAGCAGTTCGGGGCTCAAACTTTATATCATACTCACTTAACTCTGTAATCTACTTGATCAATCTTCCCGATGCATCTGGGTTGGCCGCAATTTTTCCCAAGGCGTTGTTGGTAAGAACAGTGATCGGATGAGAGAGGAAATAAGGCCTTAGCTTTCTGACTGTAATTACGAGGGCCATAGCTAACTTTTCTTGTGTCATGTAGTTAAGCTCTGCTCCTTTCAAGGCATGACTGACAAAATAGACAGGTAGATGATTCACCCCCTCCTTCCTGACTAGGACCGAGCTAGCAGCTCGGGGTGTGACAGCTAGATACACAAAGAGTTCTTCTCCCTGTACTGGTTTGTTCAACACCGGTAGCTCTTTTAGATATGTTTTCAACTATTGAAAAGATTTTTCGCTTTGTTCATCCCACTCAAAGTTTTTAGTTTTTCTGAGTGCTTTGAAGAAAATAAAGCTTTTGTCCGCCGATCTTGAAATGAACCACGCCATTGCGGCAATCCTTCCTGACAGCCGTTGGACTTCCTGAATGTTCTTGGGTGACTCCATAGAGATAATGGCCTGAATTTTTTCCGGGTTAGCTTCAATTCCTCTCCAGGTGACCATGTACCCCAAAAATTCCCCGGTTTGAACCCCAAATGTACACTTGCTCGGATTTAACTTTAGTCGATAATCACGCAATGTCTGAAATGTTTGAGTCAGGTCGGCGATGAATTGTTTAGCTGTTCGGGTCTTGACCAAAATGTCATCCACATACACTTCAATATTTTTGCCTATCTGTTGTTTGAACACTTTGTCCATTAATCTTTGATAAGTGGCCCCAGTATTCTTGAGCCCAAAGGGCATAACTACATAGCAATAAGTCCCCGTGGAAGTGACAAAACTCATTTTATTTTGATCTTCCTTGGCTAAGGGGATTTGATGATACCCCTGATAAGCGTCCAGGAAGCACAACAACTCGTGCCCGGATGTAGAATCTACCAGCTGGTCTATTCGGGGCAAGGGATAGCAATCCTTTGGACATGCTTTGTTGAGATCACGAAAATCCACGCACATGCGCCACTTGCCTGAGGACTTGGGTACCAGTACTACATTTGATAACCAGGTCGGGAAATATACTTCTTGAATGTGTCCGGCTTTCAAAAGTTCATCAATTTGTCCTTGAATCTCAGCATCTTTTTCAGGCCCGAAGTGCCTTTTCTTTTGAATAATGGGGCGATAGTCCCGTATAACATTTAGCCTATGCTTCATTCTTCTCTCCGTACTCCCAAGAGATCAGATACGGACCATGCGAAGGCGTCTTTGTTCTCCATTAGACATTGTATTAATTGCTCTTTAAGAGAGACTTCTAGCGTCCGAGCCACCTTGACCGACCCGATCGGAGGGCAAATCAAAAATTCTTCGCACTCTTCTTTGGCAGTAAGAGGGGTATCTTCTTTCAACAAATTTACTTGTTCCCGACCTACAGGCCCGGGTCGGTCATCGGGATTAATTTTTGACTTCTTTTTGTTCTATCCGTACCTCTTCTACGTAGCACTTTCGAGAAATCTTCTGATCTCCTTGAACCTCGCCCACTTCATTACCCACAAGAAATTTGATCTTTTGATATAGTGCTGAAGCCACGGCCATGAACGTAGTCATGGCTGGTCTTCCCAAGATAACGTTGTATGCTGATGGTGCGTCCACGATAATAAAGCTGACAATCTGTGTTTTACTAGTACGGTCCTTGCCCAAAGTGAGGGGCAAATTGATCAATCCAGTAGGTCGGATGGCATGACCTGTGAACCCGAACAAGGACGTCACCACTGGTTCTACTTTATATTCTCCCAAATCCATCTGATTTATTGTCTCTTGGAATAGTACATTGACCCAGCTCCCGAAATCCACAAAAATCCGGGCCACATCGTAATTGGCGACTTGAGCTCGAATAACCAGTGCATCATTATGAGTAGTATCTGACAAGCCTTTAAGATCACCCGGGCCAAAGGAAAGGATCGGGCCTGTCCTAACCACCTGGTCGGTTATCTTCATGTTGCTCAATTTTCGACTGCTTGTCTTCCTTGCCCTATTTGAATATCCATCAGTCGGTCCCCCAGATATCATGTTGATGACACCTTTTGTAGGAGGGGGTGGTCCTTGGTTATTCCCAGGTTGATTTTGATTCGGACGCTGGAAATTTCCTTGTGGCGGCCCAGGTCAGGGTCTTGATGCATAATGATCGGGGCCTTCGTGACTCCTCTTATTCGAGGGGTATCCTCTTTTTTGTCGTGCCAACCTATCCTTCATACCTGGCTCCTGTTGAATTATTCTCTCAATCTCTTGCTCCAGCTGACGACAATCATTAGTATTGTGTCCATACTCATTGTGAAAGTCACAATACTTATCAGATTTTGGCCTGCGGGGCCCCTGCTCACTCAATGAAGGTCTCTGTAGAAGTCTCTTTTCTTCACATATTCGCATGGCCTGAGTTTTACCCATCCTTAAAGGGGTGAAGGACGTGAATTGTCCTAAGAGTTTGGGTCGGGGCGATAGCCCCATCTTCCGTGATGTGTTATGGATCCTGGTGCTCTTCGGGCTGGGTGGTCTGTCCATCCCACTATTTAACAGGGAAACTTGTATCTCCTCTAAATTCACATATTTTTCGGCCCAAGCAAGCAGTTCATCGTATGTAGACGGCGGTTTTTTGATCAAGGATTTAAGAAAATCCCCTGTAGTAAGTCCTTGGGTAAAGGCACTGATGAGCAGATCAGTAGTAGCAGTAGGTACTTCAAGAGCCAGAGCACTAAATCGACGAATATATACTCGCAAATCCTCTTGACCTTGCTGTTTGATAGCGAAAAGACTGAGAGTAGTGGTGGGATGCTTTTTGCTACTAGAAAAATGGTGTAGGAAAGCCTTGCTGAAATCCTTGAACTCCTTGATATCCCCTGGACGTAATAGGTTGAACCATTGTTGAGCTGGTCCTATCAAAGTATTGAGGAAGACCCGGCACTTGATAGGGTCGGAATATTTATGCAACAACGCAGCATTCTCAAAATGAGACAGGTGCTCTTTCGGATCCCCTTTTCCATCATATTCCCCAACGTGCGGGAATTTAAAGTTTTTGGGGAGTTCGGACTCCAGTATCTCAGCGGAAAAGGGAATATTCCGGACTGGTGTGGCTAGATATCCGGACTGCTTCTTCTTCAAAAGCTCCATCTCTTCTTTCAATTTCTTGATCTCCTTTAATTACGCGTTCTGATCTGGTGGTAGGGGGAGGGAGATTGGCCGCCCTTGCAGCCATAGCCTTTTCAACAGCGGCCGCAATTAGTTGCTCCATATGTGCATCTACTCCATTCGTGCCAACCATCTTAACTCTGTTTTTTCAATTTTCCACAGACGGCGCCAATTGATGATGTCTATTTTTTATCTTCGGGTTCGGTCTGGTAGAGCGAATCTCCAAATTCTCCACAAAGCGGGTCGGGTCGGGTTTCACGTGCACTGCACAGACAAAAGCTGAGTTAGGGGGCGCCGAAGGTGTTTCGGCGTGACCCCTCTGTATGCCTAAGTCAGTGCTCGAAAGTGAAAGAGCTTGACAAAAAGTAAGAACAAGAGAATATGCGTGCGTGAGTGTGTGAACAAGAAGTGAATAGAAGAGATGAATGAATAAACCATGAACCATACCTGTATTTATAGGGGCTGGAGGGGTAAGTTACCTTGATGAGGTAGAATATGTGTTAGAGTATGACTCTACTCGGGTAGGAGCCCTGACCAAGTAGGACTCTAACATCAATTTAAAGATAATATCAAATCTTGGATTCATAAGATATTGTTCTTATCTGTTGATGATCTTCATGTGCCTGAGAGTAATGGAAGGTTCCAGATATTGGGCCCTTCCTGGGCTCGGGTCGGGCTCCAACCATACCAGTTAGGGCTCAAGCCCATGAATTCATGATTATGATCTTATTCCTTAACAGGGCCATTTCAGACTGGGTTTTTCATAAAATAAACTAGATGGACCTCAAAGTATATTTCCAAAAATATGGATTATTGGGCTCGGGTCGGGTTAGACCCATATATTTTTTAGGGACATCAAACCCGTAAATCATAATAATCAAAATTTTCAAATTTATCTGACCGCGACGTTTTGTTTAAATTTTACATAACCACACATTATCTTGATCGGTTCAATTTAGTTACAACCCGTAACAATCAAAATTTTCAAATTTCTCTTACCACTGACTTTCGTTTAAATTTTACATAACCACACATTATCTAAATTTACAAGCTGGAAAATTCTCACGTTCTTTACACATGCATTCTCTAAATTAGCTAGCTTTGCCCTGGCCAGGCTTTATTGATGGTCCCTTCCGGCTATATTGAGAATTTTCCAGCTTGTAAATTTAGAGAATGTATAAAGAACGCGATTTAAATATTATTTGTTATTTTTCAATTTATTTTTTATTTGTATTTTTAAGATATTTATTTGTCAGTATAATTTCTAAAACGATGAACTAAATACATCAAAGAAGATAAAATGTTGTGTGTGTTTTTTTCATATTTTAAATTTTTTTTTAAAAAAAAATTATCATTTGATATTTTTGTTATTAGTCCATAAAACAAAAACAAAGTGTAGCACTTATAACAAAATTTGAAGTGCAATTAACACAATTCCTAAACTAGCTAGTTATTTTCGAAAGGATAACCACGACACATTTGCTAATATTTTACCTTGTTCGTGCAAATTATTTTGCGTTGCTCTCTAATTTTTTTTCAAAAAAATAACATTATAATTTATAATAATAATAAAAAAAAAAATTTGACACTTATCTTCGACTTGACTTGACTTATGAAAAACAATAATTTTTTATGACAAAATTATTGTTTTGAATTACAAATATAGATCGGTTCAAATCGTTTTACGCCCATAAAAATAAAAAAAAAAATAAAAAATTCTCCTGTGATGATGAGACTTATTTGATGATGAGACTTCTCTCCTGTGGGAAAAAAATATTCTCCTATTTTACTTTAACCTTTTTATCGTTAAAAGTGAGAACAAAAACTTATCGCATGCTACTCGAGATGGGCCAAAAATGGGTATGTTCTTTTACCTTGGTTAATTTGCCCCATGTTAAATCAAATCAAACAATAAATTAAACTTGGTCCATCCCGATTCGTTGGTTGACACGTAATCATCGTCCTGGCTGGCTCGTACAAACTTGAAGGCGTAGGGTACAAGCAAAAAAGTCGATTGGCTTCATTGGCAAAAGAGGGCTATATACATTATACGCATACATACGTCTGTTGCACGCGATGCATACATATATATAAATTTTTTATGTTAATTAATTTTCATGTTATTTTTAGAATTCACATGATGAATTAATATTCAAAAATTTTAAGAGTGATAACTATCTAATCTAAAAATTTTAAAAAACAAACAAATATAGTGAATGTCATTTTGTTAAATAAGATAAAATCTAATGGCTAAAAAAATGTGATCGTATAAAATGACTAATGTCTAATAATTTTGGTTTTTTTGGTAATTAAGTTATGATATAATTATAATTTAATCTTAAATTTTATCAATTAATTGAAAGTTGGTTAATTAAAAAGTCTCTATTATAATAATACAATGACATCTATATATTTATTTATTTTTTTCCCACCACTTTAATGGGGATGTACTCTCCCCTTCGAAAGGACACAAATTAAAGTTTCTTGTGGGCATGTGAAATAAATAGTGTAGACCATGTTTCGTCCTTTGATTGATTCAAATTAGACTAAAGTTTTTGTCTTTATTTTTCTTGTTAGAAATAAAATAAGTAAATAACCAATGAAGGGCTCTCAAATCTTGAGAATTGGCCACATAAATCACAACTGAAAATATATTATCGTTTGAGATAAGCAAGTCTCGAGTCCATGCTCAAATTCCGTTGGTTGTGCAGGTAGTTTCATTACATTGTTATATCGTGTAATTGTAATATTAATAAAATATTGTACTTATACTCTAAAAAAAAGAAAATATATTATCGTTACACTCGATATTTTTTGTATAAAATAATATGAGGTTTCCCATATATTTTGACTATGTAGGGGGCCACTCCTTCTTCGAATTCCCCGCACGTGAAATATGTAACTTTGGTCTCACTTTTCTTGATATTGAGCTTTTCTTTTTGGTAACTTTATTTTGTGCGCGAATTCACGATGCCGCGTTGTTTGAGAAATTTTGAGATGACACTGAAATATAGTATAGTATTAATAATATACATTTTATAAATATATATGTTATAGCAAAAAGTAAAAACCTTGTGTGGTAATGTTTCATTGATCAATTATATGATATGCATCATTTACTCATAAAAAAATATAATTTTTTATTACTAGGTTCACAAATATAGATATGTGATACTGTCTTACGGAAAACTTACTCATATTACGTATATGGGTGTGAATTTTTTTATGCGAATACGAAAACAAAAAAACTTTTAATTTCATCTAATAATAATAATAATATAAAGAAATGAGCTTAATATTTTTAAAAAAATCGAGTATAAGAAGAAGTATTGTAATTCATTTATAAATGTACTTGGCAGTTGGCTCCCACCGAACTAGAGAACTAATATTTAATCGAAATATACTTCTTTTTTTTTTTGAAGTTGATCGAACTATACTTTTTAAAAAATCAACATTCATTATCAACTCATATGTATTGTTTTAATGATGATAGAACTCGCGATCACTATTTTTATGTGTGTACTTGATAAGTCTTCGTAGAATGGTCTGCAAAGTAAAAAAAAAAAAAAAAAGTTAGTCAAGTAACATTCATTAGATAAACTTTATATGATAGACTTGTCAAGAAAGTGTATAATTCCAGCCAATTCGAGTAACAAACATTCTAACATTTCAAAAATTTAATCTTAGATTAGTTATATATATATATATATATATATATATATATATATATAGATACATTGTTTTAACCGTCACTAACGAAATTCATGTATCATACGGTGCAGTGCAGGTACCCAATACCCTGCTCACTTTTGTTCTCAGTCATTTAATTTTATTTTATTCATATGTGATCTTTTATGAAAATCATAGTCTTCTTCGAAATTGGTTTATGTTTTTCAAACAATAATTCTTATTATTTGATCCGTACGGTATAACCAAATTCAAGAGATATCAATAATTAATTTATAATAATGTATTAATGATTTAATTCCGCTAAGTAAATGAGTGAAATCAAATGAAATGCCATCCATATTTTATTAATTGGGAAATTATAATTTTTGCCATGGAACTTGCACGTTTTTCCCCATGTTTGTTGGTTAATTCTGCATGATATCTTAGTCCACTATTTTGTATAAATTCAAAAACAAAAGTCCACTATTTTGTACATAATTCAATTAAATTTTTTTTTTCTCGGAATATTGACATGACATGAGACATATCATCGATGTTCAACATCTTGACATGACATGAGACATATCATCGATGTTCAACATCACGTTAATAATTTTTTTATGGCACATCATTATTCACATCAACAATCTGATTAAAAAGGTCTAAAACTGAAAACAAATGCAAACTCATGGGTAGGGCTGATCAAAATTTTTCAAAAACCGCCCGAACCGACCGCACTATATCGCACCGCGCCGCACCGTTGTATCTCATTTTTTTTTAAAATAACCGCGGTTAAGGGGAAAAAAAAAAAAAGAAAACGCCCCGCCCCCACGATGCAGTTATAATATTTAGCCAAAATCGCACGCTCCGCACCGCCATATACAATTTTATTTAGCTAGGGTTGTATTTAATAACGAACATTATATACACAATAAATTCTCTACTTTTGCCACCTCCACTATCTCAACTCTCCTTCATTTTTTTCCCTCTTTCTCTCTTGCTATTTTGTCGTTTGATTGTTATTTTCTATAGTTTTATTTTGTTTATTATAGTTTTCATTCATTATTTTAAATAATTTGAATAGTTCTATTTTTTGCATTTTATCTATCATCCAAAAAAAACCGCGAACCGACTGCCATCGTTTAAAACCGCCCAAAGCTGCGAAACCAATTTTACATGCAAGACCGTAATTTAAAAAAATAAAGTATAACCGAACCGCAAGCATGACAATTCGGTTTGAATTTTTTTGAAAAAACCTCAAAATCGCACCTTGATCACCCGTACTCGTGGGTTAGACGATATGATTGAGAATGACATGATCAAAAATATAAAATTACATGATAAAAATGAAAGAACATAGTTATAAGTCGAAAAATGTATTTTCCCCCGTATAAATATGATCAACAAAAAATTGAAGACCAATATATTAATATGTTATCAAATCTTTAAAAATATATGTGAGCTAACCAAGGAAATTAAGAACGAAGGAAATCG
Source organism: Henckelia pumila (assembly GCF_033568475.1). NCBI lineage: Eukaryota > Viridiplantae > Streptophyta > Magnoliopsida > Lamiales > Gesneriaceae > Henckelia > Henckelia pumila. The sequence goes on along the minus strand of NC_133123.1, from coordinate 6,673,415 downwards.
TATCATTCGATCATGTTTAACGGTGATAAGTGAACTAATATGAGAAAAATAAAGTTTTGAACTTATAGGATAATTAATCGAGAATATAGTCAAAATGGTATTGTACGTTTGCTCATTTTGTTTTTTTGGTCTTATAAGTATTCAATTTTTGCTTTTGATCCTATTAATTAAATTATAGTTTGGTTTTTAGTTTTTTTTTCATGCAGTGTTGACGTGACATCATATGTTACAACTAAAATGCTTAATTACGTGATACTGAGAAATAATGATATGTCGGTTGTCACATCAGCACTCAAAAGAAAAAAAAGACTAAAAACAAAACATAACTCAACTTACAGGATCAAAACCCAAAATTTAATACTTACAAAACCAAAATACAAAATAAACAAACTTACATAACTATTTTCGCTATTATCCCTAATTAATCAAATCAAAACATTTACCTACTACGACAACACAAGACATCATCAACATTTTATTACTTTTATTGTAATTTGAGAAGCTAATTTCTAGGGATTAAATATATTGATTATAAGAGTTTGGAGAAGCTCGTACGTAGAAAATACTTATTTGTATTTTAGCTAGGTAAAAGTGTTTTAAGGTGTTTATAAAGTTTTGTTTATGGTTCAATCTATATTATGGATCGACTCATCTATCAGATAAACATCTCTTATTTTAATTCAAGCACATAGTCATAATATAAAAATAGAGTTATTTGCATGAAACATCCCTGTGAAATATTGAAAATGCACACTTCTCTCCTGTGAAATTTTAATAGGTAACCTTTTAAAAAATTAGCACACTCGCTCCATCAGATGAGTGATTGTTGCGCACGCGCCCTTCATGCGACTGGGCAAATATTTTGATATTTTTTTTTGCACCAAATACCCCTGTGAAATATTAAAAATGCTTTTTTGACCCCTGTTAAAATAATTTTTAAATCTATTCAACACATAATACACAATTTTTAATAAAATCCAATTATAAATATTTAGCAAACATTTTTTGTTTTATTAATTTTATTTTTTATTTTAAATGTATTATCATTAATTAATTATTTTCTAAAAAATATTATTACTTTATAATATTATCATTATTTTATTAAACTCACTTCATATTTCCAACTTTTCCATTAAACATGCATTCATAAACAAGTATTTAAATAATTTCAAGTACCAAAATATTGAACTAAACCGATAAGTTCAAACATATTGCTTTTTAATATAGGACTATATATTATTGAACCAAAATTAAAATTTTTCAAGAATATGCATTGCACAATTTGTAATAAATAATAAAAAAAATAACATGCTTATATAATTCTAATTTCAAAAAGTAACATTCATGAACTTATCATTTGGTTCAATATTTTGGTATTTTTAGATATTTAAATCCTTATTTATGAATCATGTTTAATGTAGAAATTGAAAACACGAAATGATTTGATAAAAATAATGATAACGAGATAAAGTAATATTTTTTTTAAAAATAAATTAATTATAAATTATAAATAAAAAATAAAAAATAAAAAATAAAAATAAATAAAATTAAAAATGTTTGAAAAATATTTTATAATTAGATCTTAATAAATATTGTGTATTATTATTTAATGCAAATTCTGCAATGCATTTTAAAAAATTTAGATTTTGGTTCAAAAATCTATAATCCTAAATTAAAAAGTGATATGCATGAAATTATCATTTTGATTTAATATTTTGGTACTTTTTAAATCATTAAAAAAATAAGATTTTTTGGAAAATAATTATATAATTATAATAAATTTAAAATTAAAAATAATATTAATAAACAAAAAGTGTTTGCTAAATATTATATAATTAGATTTTAATAAAAATTGTGTATTATGAGTTGAATAAATTTAAAAATTATTTTCACAGGGATCAAATATGCATTTTTAATATTTCACATGGGTATTTGGTGCAAAAAAAATTCAAAATCTTTGCCCTGTCGCATGAGGGACGCGTGCGCAACAATCACTCATCTGATGGGGCGATTGCTAATTTTTTAAAAGGTTAGGGTTGAAGATGCCTATTAAAATTTTACAGAGGAGAATTGTACATTTTCAATATTTCACAGGGGTGTTTGGTACAAATAAGTCTATAAAAATATAATAATTCAATAAGCATATGAGCAACACGATTTAAGTAGTTTCCTCACATACATTTGATGAATAATAATAGACCGAGTTTCCATTTTATATATGTTCTAGCCGTTAAACCAGCTCCGTTGGATGAATGTGATCCCTCTATATACAATACATACAAAAAAAGTGATTGGGTTGTGGTCCTCACACATCCCATTCTCCCCATTTTCAACTTTTTTACTCTCAAAAAATTCTCATCACCCCACCACCACACCAACCAAACATTTTTCATCGATCAAACTCGATCAGTAATGGAAGCCACTAGTATTAATAACAGGATTCGCGCAATTGACCTTCTCAAGCAGCATACGAACATGGACGGCCACGTTGCTCGTGAATCGGAAGACGATGAGCGGAATATTGGCGGTGGTGGGATCGATGAGGATAAGAGGAAAAGGGCGGCGGAGGCGGCGGCTTTGGGGGGTGGCGGCGCCTCCAGCAAGAGAGGGTCGATTGTAATTGGTGGTGGTGGTGGTGGTGGTGGTGGTGGTGGTGGTGGTGGTGGGAGTTCGATGAAGATGTGCCAGGCGGAGAATTGCTCCGTGGATTTGAGAGATGCCAAGGCTTATCACCGGCGGCACAAGGTCTGCGAACACCACGCCAAGGCGCAGGTGGTGGTGGTGGCCGGAATCCGGCAGCGGTTTTGCCAGCAATGCAGCAGGTTTGTCATACTGAAAACTCTGTTTTATTGTCAAAGTGATTTTAAAATATTATTATACTTTTTTATTTTTATATATTGTTATTTTATTGTATATAGTTTGGTGTGGACTTTGTTTTGGGTTTGGGATAATAGTATTTTAATCTATCTTCGGATACAATGTTTCAGATTATTTTATTCAGTTTCCAGTCTCGTTTTGATCAAGTTGTTGACTGGTGCAGTTCGAGGGTCTCTATTTGTATATATTTTTTAAGTTATTATTATTATTTTTATAATTCTAGCTTTTTTAATTAGTAATCCGTGTTTGCTCGGATAATTCCATATATTATAAAGTCTTGGCCTTTCGTTTTTATAATTGACCAAACTCCAATAACAAGTCTAAACGCGCCATATTAATTTGTTGAGCTTTTTCTTTTTTTCGTCTCGTATTTGTAAATGTTTAAAGCATTTTTAAACACCCCTTGAGTTTCTTGCAATTTAGAACTTATAATAAGCAAATGTATAAACCTAAAATTATGCAATAGGCTGAAAACTTTTCCCTGATAGTGGCCCTTGGATCCGGATCTCAGAAACAAGAACTGGGATCGGGTCTGGACATATGACCGTAAACCGGCCCTATATTAAATAAATTATTGATATTTTATGATGTATTCGTTGTAGAAATTTACTGAAATTTTTTAAATGATAAACTTTTATGTAGTCGTTTAGACTATAGACATTAATAGAATCTCAAACATCTAAAAATTTTCAAAAAATGATTTGTTTTAAATAGATTTTATAGACATTTATAAACTTTTTCTGGAACTCTAGGAATTTTATACTTCATGAATGTGATTTTAAAATTTATTTCTTTTAATTATGTGTCAATAACTTCTATTTATATTTTTTTAATATTTATATTCTTAAAATAAATAATTTTTACTTATCCGTTTCTTTACAAAAATCGTTAAACCATTAAATTAATTGCAATCAAGCAATTAATATAACTCTATAAAATTTGAATATATTTAATTTTATACAACTATCCACATATATACATTAATACATACATAATATATATTAAAGTGAATAAATTCACTATCGTAAATTTTTATTTAACAAAAATTATATAAAATAACTACAACATCAAATTTTATATAATAAATAGTGAATTATTCATCAAAAATAATTATTGTAACTTTCAATTTATGATCAATAAAATATTATAATTTTTGTTGTGTAGTATTATAAATTTTTATAATAAAATTTAATAAATATGATTTAAATCTCGTGAGGTTTTGTAAATAGAATTCAAAAAATAAAATGAAAGATAATAATTTTTACTTTTTTAAAATTTTCAATAGAAAAATATGTTTGTATAGAGATTATTTTAATATAATTAGTATGTATGAGACTGATGTTTGTATATATAGAGACTATTTTTAATATAAATGAAAAAAAATGTGTATGAGTTTGAGACACTTTTCAATTAAATGTTCATCTAAATATTTATATTGAACTAAAGACAATTATTGATATTCTATTGTTGTACCTCAAACATTAATTTTTGTACTAAATAGAATTCAATGAATTTTTTAAAAGTTTATTGACAATTTGATATTTTGATTACCTCTAAACTTTTGTAAAGTTTTTAAAAGTCATGTTTAAATATCACATGACTTTTTAAATTCTACAAGTGTTTATCTTGAATACCACTAAACTTTAATGATGAAATATATACAATTTTAAATTAATACTTCTAAATTTTAAACTCTACAAAACTCACTTAAAATTCTATAACCAATACACTGTTATGTTCTATTTTATTATTATATATATTACCAAGTGATCATTAGTTTGACCAAGAAGGCGACTGGCCTGGTTAGGTTCACGTGACAGTTCCATGAAAAATTACCTCAACGAAGGTACATTTGTATTATTTCAAATTTATCGATCTAAATATTAAACATTAAGATAAAAAAAATTTATTTTAAAAAAATAACGAATCTAGCTAGTTAGGTAAGTAGATATAGTCACAAGTGCATGCACTTTTAATATATGAATTAATTGATTATAGGTAGGTTGTAGTGCAGATTTCATGAGCTGTCGGAGTTCGATGATTCAAAAAGAAGTTGCAGAAGGCGCTTGGCGGGTCACAACGAAAGGAGGCGTCGAAACCCGCCCGACCATCCGATCGAACAACAGTGGCCACACTATTGATAATGACGGCAGTGCTCCGGCGGCAGCTCCCTCTCTTCTGTCATCCTCATGATCGCCATTATTAATATTATATATTCCAAGTATCCTAGCTACTACCACGTTAATTCCGTTGTTATAATTAACTAATATTAGAGGCCATTCTATATATATTTTTCCTAAAAATTAAAATATTTTCAATTATGATCATCTTTTGTTTTTAAATAATCCGATTCCGGTTAGCACTTAGCTAGCTGGCTAGCCGCGACTTGATTCATCGTCGTATTTATGCTCGACAAGAACTGTATGCGTATGGTAGTCTTCCTCTCGGAGCCGAGGCCTTTCCTCCTGTAACTGATTTAATATAATTGGATCATCCCAGTGACTATATTATATATTAAGTATTTGGTTATTAGTAAACTAATATATGCGCGTGTGTGTGCGCGGGCACACGAAGAAATAATTAATTTTACTTCTTGTGTTATTACTCGAGTAATCTTGCATCATGTGATCGATTCATTTATCATGATTTTGAAAGTTATTTTGATACTTAGGGGGAAAAAAAAAGAATGACAATGAATCGGGCGTAGCTAGTATTTTATGTTTAGGCTATTAGTGGGCTGAATTTTATGTTAATAAAAATTTATGGATGGAAAGTCAATGGTCAAGATATATATATATATATATAATTTCAAAATTTTAGTCTCCTAATATATTTATCCTTATTAATGTATGTCTTCTCTAAATTTAAATATAGTATATTATATTTATGTCTTTTCTCTAAATTTAAATATATACTATATTATATTATCTTTTAATAATAACAAATTATTTTTGGAAAAAAATTGAGTGAACTTTTGATTGAGTTAATAAATGTTTTTTTTATGAAAAAATTTGTAAATTTATTGATTAAAATCATTAATTAAAAGCGTGGTTAACTAAGACGAAAATTCATCATTCTAGACAACTTACTAACGGGAGAAAGAAGCAAAACAACATATTTTATGAGATACCACATTAACCGATTTGTACACCTGAATAAAATTTGAGACCACATGTTCTTGCATAATTTGATGAGATATGTGGCACACACTCAAATATTCCTAATATTTTTCTTTTTGGTTGTGTCTGCTTGTATTGTCAGAAAAAAAACTGTTATAATCTGAACATTCCTGAAATTTTTCTCATATAGGAAATGAACACCTTCTCGAATGGCCAAAAGTTCATTATGAACAACGTAACATATATTGGTTGGTTGATTTGTTTACCCAACACCAACAACAGACAACCTTGATTATCTCAAAATACTCCCCTGCACTATAATAATTCAATCGCTCATTAACACATACATCTGAAATAACCCAATTATTACTTTAAGATAATTAACTGTTAAATATGATTAGGAGCTATTAATTTAATTAAATCAATTGCATAGTCAAGTACAGAACAAGATTTCAGGTTTCGGACCACCAAAGGGTTCGGAAGGTCCGAAGGTAGTTCGAAAGCACCGAACTAACCCAAGATAAGATCGGATGAAGAGGAAGAGTTTGGAATATCCAAACTAGGATCGGAAGGTCCGATCAGTGTTAGGCCATGTAGAGTGTGAGGTGTCAATTGTGCACAGACACGTGAGAGTTCGGCAGGTCCGAACTAAAAATCGGGGGATCCGAACTGGGACGTCCAATTAAATGTTAAGAGGTTTTAAACACGTCAATACATGCTTGAGATCGGAAGGTCCGAAGAAGGGGATCGGAGCTTCCGAAGTGCATAGATCGGAAAGGGGCATTCATGCAAGATCGGAACATCCGATCGTTGTCTATAAATAGGCCATCCGAGAGTCATTTTCTTGCTCATTTCCATCTCTCCCATCTCCTATTTAGTGTATTCTCGAGTGTCCTAGCTATCCACTTGAGGGCTGGTGTGGGGACCCGAGTTGCTAATCTTCTCTTGGAACAATTAATCAAGTACTCAAAAGAAATTAAGAGCCAAGAGCTATTTTTTTTTTTTTTTAAAAAAAAAACTTCAAGAGCCTCGCTCGATCGGGCAAATTCAGCCGATCGAGCGAGCTAGAATAATCAAGCTCTCGGGTCTGCACAATTTGGCATCGCTCGATCGGTGAACTTCAACTGATTGAGCGGCCAAAAAAATTGAATTCTCTGTTTGCACAATTACAGGCCTCGCTCGATCGGTGAACTTCAGCCGATCGAGCGGGCTCTTAACTCTGAAAATTCTGCTACACAAAGATTGCTGTCAAAGGTGGAATAATAAACCATCTAGTCTTGTATAAGCTACAACATAATATACATGCTATCTCAAGTCTAAGAAGAATCAAGGCAATACTAAGATTCACAACATGAGTTTCAACATGCTTCATTTCATATCCATCTAGCATTAACAACATCATAACATCTATATGAAGATGTCAACTAGAACTTCATAAACTTGAATTTAGTACAACAAGCTAAGGTCATAGCATACAAGACAAATCCCAACTACATATCAACTTGGTACAACTTGACAGTAACTCGTATCTAAACCCGGATCACCACTCTACTTTCTCTTGATCTCTATTCTTCATTATCTTCTCGGACTCGTTCCAGTTCCACCTATTGTCATGTACATATACAAACAAGACAATAGCCGGAGAGACTCCGGTGAGAATTTAATCCCAGTATAAAACAACATAAAAATGCATAAACTCAAGTAATTCAACTTGAAGCATATTAGCAATTATTCTACAAATAAGACTCAAAGCAACTTAATGCATATTAACTCAACATGCTATAAATCAAGTTGCAATGTTTTATTCAAGCAAGACATGCTATTAACATCTACAAACTCATATCAAATCAATAATTCAATATCAAATCTTCAAACCATCATGCAATATATTTCAGCTTAAACAAATAATAGAAACTCATCTATTAAATTCAAAAGCAATGCATGATTTAAAATCGGTTATCATATCGGTATCGGTTCTCGTTTTGGGATCCCTACGAAAGAAACACATCAACCCATCCACTTACTCTCCCTTCGAGGTGATGTTGAGTGCTTATTCCCGGACTTTGGTCCACTATATTGAGCGTCAAATGTTAGGGATGACTCAATCACCCAACCGTCAAACATTAATGAAAACTCAATCACCTAAATTTCTCAATATACGCCCAAACGTCCTATCATTTTATCTGAGCAACTCAGCCCTCCAAAACTCGAAAGAAAGTTGGCCCAATATGAATGCAACAAACTCAAACGCATCAAGTCAAGACCAACAATACAAACTAGATCAAGTAAGTAATCATATAAGCATCTATTAACATAGAAGCACAAAGTATGTGGTTTTAGAAAGGAATACTCAATAGATTCATATTGAGTGTGCAAGCCCTTTCTTTAAAGGTTGTCTTATACCTTTCATCTTGGTTTATAACTCTTCAACTCTTCAACATCTGCACATACAAAGCTTAATAAAAATCTGCTCAACAATCTAGGTCTTGCAAGCTAATCTTCAAAGCAAACCTTGTCCAATTCTTTCTCGATTCGACGCTGAACTTTCCAAGCTTGATGTCCCCTGTTTTAAATCTGAAAACACATCATATATATTCAAAAACATCAGCAAGACACTCATCAATGTCCAGCTAACTCAAAGATATCACAAATCAACTCAATTCTTGACTCTACGGCATTAACGATATAATTTCGGCAACCGTAATTCATTTCCAACCATTCTATCAATCTTATCAACTTCATATACATATTATAACAGCTGAATATCATCATATATCAATTCAATCAGAAGAATAAGATCGAATCCAACTTCTGAAAAATCATAGCACTTGCGAACGATGCTTGTTCTTCGGTTCAACTTCGATATCGTCAAATATATATCAATCCTCTTCACGTAACACACACATATCAGCATGTATACCAGCCATAAATCAACACATCAGAACTGAAAATTTCGAAATAATGGCTGGACATTCATATAGAAAGCAAACGACGCTCATTCTTCAATCTACCATCAATATAATCAAACATAAAAGCTCAAGAACATCAATACATGATCAATCTGATTTTTCCCCCATATCAACATTTCAAAATCATTAGAAAGCTCATCAAGACTTACATCAAATGATAGCCCTTCTCGCAAGGATTTCGGAACTATTTTTGGAATTGAATTCGGACAACCAAAGCAAAAGTTATGAAAGATTGAAAATGGAGAATAGACTTGGAGATGGGGTTCTCGATCCCTTTCTGAAGTTGCAGCTCAAATTCTGAAGAATTATGGTGAATACACGTTTAAGACTCTAAATATAGCAAGTGTCCAAGTCAAAACCTCATATTTGTACTTTGGCCCCTCAACTCTTCATTATTTGCAAATAGGTCCTCGGAAAATCTTTTTAATTCAATTTCAATCTTAAATAATTTAAGAATATTAGAATTTAAATCAAAACTCTAAATATTCCCAAATTAAATATACTCGGATTAAAATTAAATAATATTGCGGATTAAATCAATTAATCTCGGGCCTTATAGCTGGACATTATCAGGATGATTCCGGGTTAGCGACGGAGCATTCGACTTCAAAGGGCTAACGACATATACATGTATAAGTCTAGACTATTAATAGCTTTTGGGAGTAGCTGTTAGTCTAGTTAAGACTTTTAGTCAACAATAAGTGCTATGGTATTCCAGAGTTGCTAGGTTGCTTATTAGAGGTACGAAAGTACTATCCGAGATTTTTTGGTTGAGTATGCATGTTCTATGTATTGCATGTTTATCTGACATATTTTATGTGCATATATTATGTCACGATTATTATTATGCATACATTTTTATGTTGAGCATGTACCTTTGATATAACCTATAGTGAGGTCGACCGACCTTTTTTTTTTTAGTGGATGGTTGGACTCGCTAGCACGAGATCAAGTCTCATATATCCATAGTTTATTTTTGGTTTGTGGACCATCTCTTGATGCGACGGCTCAGAGTGCTACATATCATGGGGTCTTATTGACTAAGCAGAGTTTGATCGAGATAGCGTTTCTGGTACCTTGTACATTTCCATTCACACACTCGTAGCATGTGTATACTCATAATTTCATATTAAGCGTTGTTATCGCCCACGTCCTCGATTTTGTCTTGGACACCACATTCTACGGAGCAGGTCTTAGGTTGGACGAAGGACCCAACAGGAGTGGTCGTTGAGGCAGAGGCTGCAACTTTTCCAAGGAGTAGTGTTCGGGTTTCCTTTAATTTGGTTTATTCGTATTGTTATCAATATTGTTGTATTTTATTGGGTATTTGTCTTCTTTCGATTAGGTTGTAATAATTTTAAGTTTTTGTTGTTTTATTTGATTGTGCTTATGTTAAGTTTAATTGAATATTATTAATCTTGTCAAGTAGAGGATTCGAGACGGGTCATTACAAAATCCATGTTTAATTTAAGAGAATTTCTACCAAACAATCTCCATTGTTTTTCTGCACTTTCCTTCTGTTCCTCATAGGCACGTTACCCTTCCTCCTTGAAATTTTATAATTAATTGGTCAATTGTTAAAATTATCTAAATAGTTAGCGTGTATCGCATATGTCATGATCTATTAGTTATAATAGTCATGGGCATTAAAGATATGTTTAAGGTGAAGTAAATATTGTTGATATCTCTCTTCAATGTATATTAATGTGCATCCAACATACGTGATGTGTGCATTATGTAACAACTATATATATATATAATTAAATGTAATAAATTTTTATTTTATAAAATGTGGATTTAGTTAAATATTAATAAGGACGACAATTTGTGTGGAGACCTCGGGTGCTAATCTCATCTTAAGGGACAAATTAACATCTAATCATAAAGAAATAACACTTGAACGAATAAAATCAAAGACTGATTTTTTTTTTTAAATTGCAGCTCACACACGGACCTTGGTCCGGACCATTGCACGGGGTCCGTGCAGCTTTTGGACAAGGGTCCGCGCCTTTGCTATAAATCAAAATCAAAGGAATTGCGGGACAGAGAACACACGGACCCTTACACGGAGGCTTACACGGGGTTCGTGCCTTCTTTTCTCAAAACATTTTTGGGACAGTGTCCATCCGGATCTATGCACATGACATGCACGGGGTTCGTGCCCTGCGTATAAAAATCAGTCTTCTTAAGCTATCAAGTCTGAAAAATGATATAATCTCTCATATAAGCTAGTCAACATGATTCTACATAATTGACATGCATTTAAACATCAATCTACATATTTGTAGTACATGAAATCTCAAGTATAAATCAATACTTGACAATAACAACAATATACAAATGTGCTTGTTGTTCTTACATGTTTACCAAATTATAGACTACAAGTCATCTGCTTAAAAACCCGAGTCTCCACTTTTAATCTTTCAATCTCGTGCAATCCAAGCCAAATCTGACTTGCTTATGCCCAACCTGATGTAATGCACACATACAAACAAAGCAACAGCCGAATAACTCCGGTGAGAATAAATCTCAGTATGAACGACATGCATATACATCATTTAAGCATATTAAATCTATATGCCAAATGAATCTTAAATCTCAAATCATGTAATAACAGGTAAAACATGATAGTATATTCGTTCATCTATAATAAAATAATTCCAAGCATATAAACTCATTCAAATCTTGAATGTCATAAAATAACATGCTAGCATTTATAAACGCATATTCTAAACCATAGAAATCTCTAGGTTAATACATAAATGCAATGCATGTGCCAAGGAATAGGCTATCAAATTTGATATCAATAAATCGTAGTTTTGGGATCCCGGGGAAATAAAATCTTTAACCGAATACCGACTCTCCCAATCGAGGTGGTGTTAAATATCTCAATTCCCCTGACTTTGGTGCAACTATAGTGAGTCATCTAGCTCTGGAAATAAATCTATATTCCGTGCCATGAGTCATCTGACTCTGGAAGTAAATCTACATTCCATGTCACTCAACTACAGTTCTCCATTCATCTGCACTCTAGGCCTTTCAACCCTCTGTGCTTTTCAGGCTGGATTTCAATATGAATGTAACATAATCTGGATGCATCAAATCATACATAAGCTAAAACAACATCTTGAATACATCAATCATATAATCACTCAAGGATACCGACAAATCTGTAAGAATCACATGGAATACGTAAAACATATTCAATACAGAAAATAATATAAATCAAAGAAGACAAGTAAACATTTACATAAATATTCTGCTCTGATACCACCTGTTGTGGGGACCTCGGGTGCTAATCTCATCTTAAGGGGAAAATTAACATCTAATCATAAAGGAATAACACTTGAACGAATAAAATCAAAGACTGAAATTTTATTTTTTTTAAAAAAAAATTGCAGCTCACACACGGACCTTGGTCCGGACCATTGCACGGGGTCCGTGCAGCTTTTGGACAAGGGTCCGTGCCTTTGCTATAAATCAAAATCAAAGGAATTGCGGGACAGAGAACACACGGACCCTTACACGGAGGCTTACACGGGGTCCGTGCCTTCTTTTCTCAAAACAGTTTTGGGACAGAGTCCATCCGGACCTATGCACATGGCATGCACGGGGTCCGTGCCCTGCGTATAAAAATCAGTCTTCTTAAGCTATCAAGTCTGAAAAATGATATAATCTCTCATATAAGCTAGTCAACATGATTCTACATAATTGACATGCATTTAAACATACATATCTGTAGTACATGAAATCTCAAGTATAAATCAATACTTGACAATAACAACAATATACAAATGTGCTTGTTGTTCTTACATGTTTACCAAATTATAGACTACAAGTCATCTGCTTAAAAACCCGAGTCTCCACTTCTAATCTTTCATTCTCGTGCAATCCAAGCCAAATCGGACTTGCTTATGCCCCAACCTGATGCAATACACACATACAAACAAAGCAACAACCGGATAACTCCGGTGAAAATAAATCTCAGTATGAACGACATGCATATACATCATTTAAGCATATTAAATCTATATGCCAAATGAATCTTAAATCTCAAATCATGTAATAACGGGTAAAACATGATAGTATATTCGTTCATCTATAATAAAATAATACCAAACATATAAACTCATTCAAATCTTGAATATCATAAAATAACATGCTAGCATTTATAAACGCATATTCTAAACCATAGAAATCTCTAGGTTAATGCATAAATGCAATGCATGTGCCAAGGAATAGGCTATCAAATCTGATATCAATAAATCGTAATTCTGGGATCCCGGAGAAATAAAATCTTTAACCGACCACCGACTCTCCCAATCGAGGTGGTGTTAAATATCTCAATTCCCCTGACTTTGGTGCAACTATAGTGAGTCATCTAGCTCTGGAAATAAATCTATATTCCGTGCCATGAGTCATCTGACTCTGAAAGTAAATCTACATTCCATGTCACTCAACTACAGTTCTCTAAACGTCATCTGCACTCTAGGCCTTTCAACCCTCTGTGTTTTTCAGGCTGGAGTTCAAGATGAATGCAACATAATCTGGATGCATCAGATCATACATAAGCTAAAACAACATCTTGAACACATCAATCATATAAACATATGATCATATAATCACTCAAGGATACCGACAAATCTGTAAGAATCACGTGGAATACGTAAAACATGTTCAATACAAAAAATAATATAAATCAAAGAAGACAAGTAAACATTTACATAAATATTTTGGGAATTCAAGAAGATGTCTATCTTGAATAATCTATCTCATTTATGCAAACGTAACCAATAACATCTATTAAACATGCATGTATGTGATTTTAGGCAACTCGATAATCAAAACAATCTCGAGTTATTCTGCCCATCTTATTAATGTCTATTCATACCTTTCGATCTCGAGTTTAGATGATCCAAGTCTGGACAACTGACATCAAAGAACTTCTATCAAATTCTGCTCAAATCATTACACTCATTCAAGGCAAACTAGCTTCAAGCCTTCTTCAGTCTTTCTCGGTTCAAAGGCTAACTTCTCGAGCTCGTCGACTCGAACTCGATCTCTTGCAATTCAAATCTGAAATGCATTGATATATAATTCAATAAGAGCTTTCAATATCATTTCATTCTTATTTAGGATCAACCAATCTAACAACTTGATCCCGTGTCCGAAATTCAAACCGACGGCGTAACGGATCAAAATCGAAAATTCTAAACACATGAATATCATCAATACTATGATCTCAACATGATAGCATCACCAAATTAGCAGCACAATCTCGAAACCATCAGCCCTAAAAATTCATAATTTCAAAAAAATTTTCAAAAATCGAAATCATGTTCAAACGACGATCTTTTCTCGATCCGTCTTAGCTATGCTATCGTCGTTTATGCTAGAACATGTTTATACAATCAAATTTTAATTCTAACAACATCATAAAATTAAAACATGGTAGAATTTTATAAAACTTACATCAAAACGTAGCACTCGGAGCTGTGATCGCAAATATATGCTCAATCGGACATTCTATCGGACGGATCAATTTTTATCGGAGCTTGAAATATCAGAAATGGCTTGGAAGCCTTTTTTTCCTCCCTTCTCGGTTCTTGCCTGATTCCTTTTTGTTTCCCACGTGAAATGCTAGGAAATATGTGAATTTTGGAGATATATATTGGCCTATTTACAGTTTAGTCCCTGAACTTTGGCCTAATTGCAATTCAGTCCCCGTACAAGCGATTTAATTCAATTTCAATTTTAAATAATTTAAAAATAATAGAATTTAATTATAAACTCTAAATATTTTTAAATTAAATATTCTCAAATTAAAAATAAATCATTTCGAACCTTATCGCATTTTATTCCTTGAATTTCTCAATATTTGCAAATTGGCCCTTGCTCGGATTTCATCCTCAAATTAAATCCTTGATATTTATAATCTTGGAATTTACATCTTAAATTCCATAAATATCAATTCAAATATGTTTAATCTTTTAATTTAAGTATTCCGGATATTAAAATCTTAAAATCCGAAAATCCACAAATTAAATATTTTTGACCCGAAATTGAAATCTCTAATTTTCATAAACTCTTAAATTCATCTTTTAACTCTTATTCAAAATTTAAATCTTAAATCCCGTCATTAAAAACTTAATATTTTCGGGCCTTACAATTTGTGTCGTGTTAACCGGATATTTATCTAGTGCGCTCCAAATGGTAACTAATCAACGAGTGAGATCGAGTTAAGACGAAAAAACAAAATAATAATAATAATAATAATAATATATTATTATTATTATTATTATTATTATTATTATTATTATTATTATTATTATTATTATTATTATTATTATTCATTATTATCTTGAAAGAGATTTGCTAACTAAATTACACAAACCAACCACAACACTAAACTGAATCTAAGAGACTAAGACCTCGTCATTGGTGATCCTTGGCCTGACACTAATCACTATTATCATCATCATCATTAATTAATCTAATATCTAATCTAATATCTATCTAATAATCTATCTAATATCTAATAATAACACATATATAAATATGTGAGTTGAATTGTGAATTTACTCATATGTCCTTCTCTCATTAATGCCTTCAATTTAATGTGTTCTTTGTTTTAATTATTATTTTAATTATAATGATAATGTATTACATATATCTATTCTATCTATTATCTATCTATTTCTATCTATTTCATTTATAAATATGTGAGTTCATTTGTGAATTTACTTCACTATCATTTTCGCATTATTAAATAATTAATGTGTTTTTCTCTTTCAATAATTTATTTATGTAATTCTTCATTGTGCACTTTAATTTTTATAATCTATCTAATATATACTTTATTTTAATTTTTTAATCTATCTAATATCTATTTTATTACTATTATTAACATATGAGTAACAATTGTGAATTAACTTAAATATTTTTATTTTTTATACACTATTTTTCTATTATATACTTTCATATTTTTGCATATAATATTTATTATTTTGTTATTACACATATATAAATATGTGAGTTCATTTATAAATTTACTTGACTACCATTTTTTCATTATTAAATAATTAATGTGTTTTATATTTTAATAATTTATTTATGCGACTCTTCATTCAACAAATTTATTTAAAAAGCATATCATGCACTCATTTATTTAAAAAGTATATCATGCATTCTTTCAAATATAAAAAAACTATTAATATTTTCTTAAAAAAAATTTCATACTTTCTAATTTATTTTATTCGATATTATAATTCACATATAAACAAGTACATTGTCTATTACATATATAAATATTTACATATATTTACATGTGAGTTGAATTATGAATTTACTCATATTTCCTTCTCTCATTAATGCCTTCAATTTAATGTGTTCTTTGTTTTAATTATTATTTTAATTATAATGATAATGTATTACATAATATCTATTCTATCTATTATCTATCTATTTCATGTATAAATATGTGAGTTCATTTGTGAATTTACTTGACTATCATTTTCGCATTATTAAATAATTAATGTGTTTTTCTCTTTCAATAATTTATTTGTGTGATTCTTCATTGTGTACTTTAGTTTTTCTAATCTATCTAATATCTAATTTATTTTAATTTTTCTAATACATATATAAATATTTGAGTTGAATTGTGAATTTACTCATATGTCTTTCTCTCATTAATGCCTTAAATTTAATGTGTTCTTTGTTTTAATTATTATTTTAATTATGATGCTAATGTATTACATATATCTATTCTATCTATTATCTATCTATTTCATGTATAAATATGTGAGTTCATTTGTGAATTTACTTGACTATCATTTTCGCATATTAAATAATTAATGTGTTTTTCTCTTTCAATAATTTATTTATGTGATTCTTCATTGTGTACTTTAATTTTTCTAATCTATCTAATATCTACTTTATTTTAATTTTTCTAATCTATCTAATATCTATTTTATTATTATTATTATTATTAACATATGAGTAACAATTGTGAATTAACTTAAATATTTTTATTTTTATACACTATTTTTCTATTATACATTTTCATATTTTTTCATCTACTATTTATTATTTTATTATTACACATATATAAATATGTGAGTTCATTTGTAAATTTACTTGACTACCATTTTCTCATTATTAAATAATTAATATATTTTATCTTTCAATAATTTATTTATGCGACTCTTCATTCAACTAATTTATTTAAAAAGTATATCATGCACTCATTTATTTAAAAGGTATATCATGCATTCTTTCAAATATAAAAAAACTATTAATATTCTCTTAAAAAAAATTCCATACTTTCTAATTTATTTTATTCGATATTATAATTCACATATGAACAAGTACATGGATACTAATAATACTCTTATAACATAGTATATGAATACTTAAAATAAAAGGTTGTATAGTGTACTTTAATTTTTCTAATCTATCTAATATCTATTTTATTTTAATTTTTATAATCTATCTAATATCTATTTTTATTACTATTATAAACATATGAGTAACCATTGTGAATTAACTTAAATATTTTTATATTTTATACTCTATTTTTTTATTGTACACTTTAATATTTTTGCATCTACTATTTATTATTCGCTCTTTTTCTTATTTGATATTTATTATTTGCTTTTTTTTATTTTATTTAATTTTTCCTGCAAAATATATTTAATCATTTATTACACACTGTTTTTCTGTTAATATTACAAGATAATCCTAAGATCGAACTCTTGTCTCTTTACCAAAGGTTATAGCTGGTAGTAATCGTACAATTCAAATATTTTAACCGCACATCAAGTAATCTCTTTATTTTACTCATGACAATAAGCTACAAATTATATGTTTAAATAAAATTATATGTCTTTTTTCAGATCTTCTAATTTCTTTATTCTAATTGTAGTCATTAACCATAAATTATATGTTTAAATTATATATTTAAATAAAATATCAACTATATCATATTCATGTGTGTTGGTTTTCAATATCTAAATTGATAGACACGGACGATATACAAATCTATTTCAACAATCTTACATTTGACTACTGAAACTCCTAGCAAGCAACACACTATGATAATCAATATTCAAAATTTTGGAAAAGATTATTTCCTCATATAACAACTTTTTCACACTTTACAAAAGATACAATAATTGTTTATGAAAAACAGTAGCACAAGCAATATTCTGAATTTGATCAAACGTTCTTTGTATGATGGATCCAAGACTTGAGATAAAATATAAATGTTTGAGTCTTTGAAGATGATTTATTCCAAAAATGGTGACGACAATAAATGCTTTTGTACAATCCAATGAATAAATTATAATGAAAAAATAAATTAACTTGTAACTAGGAACATTATACAACAAATAGTACACATGAGATATGCAAAGCAGTTTACTGAATTTATTCTTTATCTTTTGTAACCGGTGAATATTTGTTAATGACTATTACTTCTCTTTTAAAGGTCATCTGACATATTTTGTTGGAAAAAATATTATGTTGATTTTACTAATGTCTACTAATATTCTTGAAGACATCAAATCATCAAAACTAGATTGTCTAACAGGATAACAACAATATAAATCAATATATTTTTAGTGAATTTTTCGATATTAAGATGCATAATAAATCTTATATAATAATATATAAAATTTTGACCTTATAAATCTTTTAAAATATCGCACAACAACCCAACCGTTATGCGGTGCTCTACCAAACAGAGACAATTATTGCACCCAACAATTTTTTACACATTATTTTTTTTGTTGATCTATTATTTATTATCGATTATATATATATATATATATATATCACTATTATAAATATGAGCTCCAATTACTATTAATTTAAATATCATTGTTTTGTATACACTATTTGAGTTGTAATTATAAATGTAATTAAATATTCTTATTTTTTATACACTGTTTCTCAATAAATTTTATAAAGAGTATATGGATGGTTAAATAAAAAAAGTTGCATGATGTACTACGTACTTAAGAGCATGTCCAAGGGCCGGTCAAGTGGAGCGATCAAGCCCACTTCATCATCTCGCCCCTCCAAGGGGCGAGGATACCGCATGCGGAAGTTTTCGCGTGCGGTCAAAATGGTGGGCCCTCTCCGCGCGGTGAAGCCCACCATTTAATAAATTTTTTTTTAAAATAAACGGCCAGATCTTTCTGGCCGTTTGAAGATCAAAGGGCCAGAAAAATCTGGCCCTTTGATCTTAAAAAAAAGAAAAGAAAAAGAAAAAGTAAGTCTAAAAAAAAGAATGATTGGGATGATCTGGCCGTTGAAGATCAACGACCATATCAATCCCAGCCTATTTTTTAAAAAAAATATTAAAAATTAAAAAAAAATTAAAAAAATCCGAATTTTTTTTTTATATTCTGAAAAAGTACAAACGGTATTTTTCAAATTCAAGCCTTCTTCTATAAATAGGTTTGGATGCATCTCATAAAATTCACAATTTCTACTACTTGAATTCCAAAAATTCTATATTCTCCAATTTTCATTATATTTTCAATCCAATTTCAAAAATGGATTCATGGAAAAATAATGATCTCAATACTCCTTCACCAAATAATTATCAATTCACCGACGAAAAAATGTTGAGTTTTATGTTCAACCGAACTCAATTCTCCCAAAATCCCATCGAAATATCGCCTCCTACCTTTGAAGCCCCGTCTACTAAATCTAGAAGGAAAGGAAAAAAATATTGTCGTTGGCGATGGTGGTGAAGGCATTAGAAGGAAACCTTGGACGAAGGTTGAAGATGAACGTCTTGCAAAGTCATGGTGCAACGCTTCAACCAATCCGGCCCTTGGCAATGATCAAAGCAACTTGAGTTTTTGGGGATTGGTTTGGAATGAATATAACCATGAGTTACCAAATGGATGGAAAATACGCTCACCGAACAACATGCGGCAACAATGGAATGATGTTTCAAAACGAGTGTTTGCCTTCCAAAACAAAATGAGCGAACTTGAAGCACTCAACCAAAGCGGATCTTCATTTGATATGAAGGTATGAATTCATAAATTTTTTAAATTTAAATTCAACATTTTCGAACTTGTTTTTTTTGTTTTTTTTGTTTTGTTTAGTATGCTCAAGCTCAAACGATGTATGAACAAGATCATAACCATCCATGGTCCGATGAGAAAGCTTGGTTAGTGTTGAATGATCAACCAAAATGGAAGATATGGTCGTTCGATAAATTCGTAGGAGGTTCGACGAATGCTACGATGAAGCTTAAGAATATTGATGGTGAATCATCTCCATCTCCTTTCTCCACACCATCTGACACACAAATCGGCGAAGAAGGAGATGATGTGCAAGAAGTGAGCAAAACCACTAGGCCGATGGGACGGAAGCCCTTCAAAAGGACAATGAGAGGAGAAGGATCGAAAGATACAAACATGGTGGAAATGTTGAAAACAATACATGAAGTAGAAAAAAAAGGGATGAAGAGAGGACTGCTTTGACAAAAGAGCATTATGCAACGATGGCTCAAAATATGGAAAAAAAAGTTCGAAATGAGGATGATGGAACACGAGATGAGGGTGAGGGAGCAAGAAAGAATGGAGAGAGAACAAGAAAATCGAATCATGGAAAAAGATGTTAACGATCAAAGACTCACTGACATTCAACGTCAGTACTACATGAAGATGCAAGAACAAATTATTCGAAAAAGATTCAATTAGTAATTTATTTCAGTGTTATCTCATTATATTTTATTCGGTTGTAATCCTTTTAAATTTATTGTTTTTTTTTATTTCTTGTATTTTGTTATTGCGTGTAATCTTTATTTCGAGTGATTTTATATTTCAAGTAAGTTTTAAATTTTAATTATGTGTATTTTAAATTTATTATATTTATGTTCAATTTTATTATGTTTAAAAATATTAAATATAATAAAATAATAATATTTAATTTTTTATATTTATGTTCATTTTTATTATGTAATTATTAAATTTAATTATGTATATTTTTAATTTGTTAATTGTATTTTTATTATGTTTTAAAAACATTATTTAAATAGATTAAAAAAATAATATTTCAACATCACAACTACAACATCACCACACCATTGTAGAAGCATACAATGAAGTTATCAACGCTAACATCATCATGCGATCAAGTTACCAACTTGACCACACCAACTTTCTCACATCCTTCATCCTTGTACATGCTCTAAATGTCTATGTTTTTTTACACACTATTTTCTACTAATGTTAAGGATGATATTTGATTCAACTGCGATCGAAAAAAAAATTTCTCCACAAAAATATTGATTTTGAGATTCATGGTTTTATAACTTGAAAATTTATTCATTTATTCTCAATTTTAAGTTTATATATTATTTAATATATTAATTACTTGATATAATTAGAATTATAATAAAAATAAAAAAATTTCATGCTTAATTTCGTATGAAGCTCGCTTAATTTTCTAATGCTTGAAGATTTCGTGATGCTTCATCACAATTCACGCCTTTTAGAATCTTGTTTTTAAGTCATTTCTATCAGTATAGTGAGAGATTAACACATTTATTGTAATTTATAAATATTAGTATTTTTTAAAATTAATATTCGATTTTATGTTTGGTGTGTTATAAGTTTTGACAAAAGGAAGAACAATAAATTCAATTAAGCGAATACACAAAGTTTGGGACAAAAAAATTATTAAAAGAAAGATTGCATCATATAACAAGAAACTCGTTGTTGCTTGAACAATCATGCAGTAGAAACGTTAACACATGTCTCGTTTATAAATAAAGACTCATATAATTTTTGTTATATTATTTTTCATCTTTTTTTTGTCTAAATTCAACTCTTGTCTTTTTCAGCTGAATTTAACATAAAATTGATTGATTTATTTCTTTTAACATATAATATAATTATTAATATTAAATATCGGTTTCATTGTTTTGCAACTCCACGTGCCTAGTATTAATATATATGTGATTAGTTTCATTTATGTACCTGCTATGGTTGGCCTAAAGGCTAAAGCTGTAAATGTGAAGAAAAAGGTGACATTCTAGGCCTCGGAGAGCAGCTGAACGAAAGCGGTATCGGTGATTTCGCACTTCTTGCTAATTGTTTATTAAAATGGATTTACTTTTTTTTTTTTTTGAAAGAAAATGGATTTACTTTTCACTATGCTTTTATGATATGTTCGTTCTGTGATTTTATTGATCTGATCGATTTTTAACGAATTAGAGCCATTTCCGTTCCTTTTCAGGTCCATGAGAAAGGTTTTAGTATGTGGGTTCCTTCGAAATTGTTTGATAAATTTTGGGTTTTCAGAAAAATTACTCCAAAGATTCGATTTTTTTTTCATTCGTTTGTCCATGTTGGATGCTCCTGCGCCCTTCAAGCTCGCCGAAATTTGACTTATTCCTAATAAATAAGATTTTCTATTTAGGTTTCTCAATTTGCTTCTTGTAGTGTTCTGTGTTTAGGTATCTTGGGCTGAAAGCCTGAAACTGTTGAGTTATGGCTCTAGGATAAAATGTGATGAATCAATGGTACTCTGCATGGATTGAACCTCATGCTGTCTAAAGAATGGGACGATGACACTCTAGTCTCTCTTTTCTGCTGTAATCTCACATCTATAAATAAATTGCCCCGACTTTATTTATCAGCATCGACAGCGAGGCATAAATGTTATATGTTAAGGTTGTTTCTTTCAGGGTACACGTCGGATTTAAGGACTTGACATTCTGTACTTGAGCTATTAGATTTTGTTAAGAGCCAATATGGATCGGAAGATGAATGTTTATATTTGGGACATGGATGAAACCCTTATATTACTAAAATCTTTACTGGATGGAACATATGCTGGGGCTTTTAATGGTCTAAAGAATGTGCAAAATGGTGTAGACATCGGCAAAATGTGGGAAACTCATATTCTTAAAGTGTGTGATGCATATTTTTTTTACGAGCAAGTAAGGTTCTCTTTTTCCTTTTCTTTTTCATTTTTACATCATTTGCTCTTATGTGTTTCCAGAATTTTCCTGATATGTTGTAGTCATTTAGGTTGAAAATTTCAATCAACCATATCTTGACTTTTTGAGCCATTACGACGATGGTATAGACCTCTCTGGTTACAACTTCAGTCAAGATGGATTCAGCCCCACATTTGATGATCTTAGTAAACGTAAATTGGCATACCGCCACCGTGCAATAGCTGAAAGGTATAGAAAGGTACATTTTTCGCTATCCTTTTTCCTGTAATGCAATTTTCTTAGATGCAAAAGTAAAAGCATGCATTATTCTTTGTATAGCTGCATTTTTTTTTCCTGATTCAGTTACTTTGTGTATAACTTAACTTCAGGGTAATAAAATCGATAGATTGCCATGTCATTGGTCCCAATATATAGCATTTATTTCTTGTAAGAGAACTCATATAGCTTATCTTCAGGATATTAAAATTTGTGAGCATAATTTATTTGACCTCTCTATTTAGCACTCTTAACTGCGTGCCCCCAACAATACTTGGATTACATACTGTTCTGGGACATGGTTAAATGAAGGCTCAACCTGTCTCAAGGTTTCCTGTTTTTTTGAAGGTGGAAGTAGGGGCGTAACATTCAAGTATTGCTTTGTGCTTTAAATGGAATTAGCTGACTTTGTAATTTCAGCAATGGTCAATACTCTAAGTTATAATTGAGAGTAGTCAGTAGTGAACAGAGAGAGTATCAACAGCAAGATCAGGGGTAGAAACAAAGAGAGTAAAGAAATATGTCGATGAAGGTGATGGCTTCCATCAAAAAGCGTGTCTTGCTAGCACGAGGATTGAGGACGAGTATGATGGTGATGAATTTGGTTTGCGGATTTATAACTGCCATGAATTTATGTACTAGAAATACTTGGATGTTTGGTGTTTTAATATCACAAATGTATTGATAAGTAGGAACACTAAGTTGGATTTGATTGTAAGACACTGGAAAATCCAGCCAAAATCTAAGCTGGATGCTTATGACCTGTACCTCCTGCTTCACTGGTGATGCTGCAATTTATTTCTTAGAAAATCTTCTTCTGGAGGTACAAAATATTTTTCTTTGGGAGAAGTGTGGTAGTGGCCATATGGAGAAACAGTGGGTTCCTAAAGGTCGAGTGATCAATTTCGGGATTGATGCATCTAATGGCTCTTGCTGATTATACCCCTACCATATTAAAATGATTTTCCTGCAAGTGATCTTCTAAGTTGCTATCTCCATTGATTATTTTTCTATTTGTTAGCAGTTCCTGGTATAGGTAGCAAAAGTGATTTAAATAAATGGGCAGGAGTACTATACCTAGTTGTTTCTATCATAAAGCACAATCGGTGAATGGCAATAATTTGCAATTTTTTTGTTATTATACAATCATTTTTTGATTAAAAGAAAATTCCTGATCTATCATATGTCATTAGGAAATTTGATTGATGTTTTGAGCTTCGAAGTCAGTTTTTTCAGTTAATGGGAATCAGATATTTGTTCAGTTAAGTTTGATTTTTGTACTGCCTCCCTTACTACCAAAGAATATGGACATTACTTTCTAATCAAATATGCATACACTTATATAATAGGAACATAACAGAGCTCTATATGGTGTGGGAAAACCCCATTTCTGTTGTATTTTCTTGGTTTTGGCTAGTTGTTCTTCAAGAATTTAATGGTTATAATTGTGAAAAGCTTTGCTTATGATTGTGTGCATAGTTTCAAATTTAATGATGCTGATTTGATTGATAAATTTTAGCATTCTTTGACTTAGGTTTTATATCTACAGAAGATATACGCGCAGTTCAGTTTTTAATATAATACTTGCACTCTATTATTTTGCAGGGGTTGTATAACCTTCTTAATCAAAATGTTATGAAGTTACTGGACAATCTCTATGATTTGACTGATACTTACACAGAAAAATGGCTTTCTTCAGGTAAATTATTCCGTGATGAGCAAACACCTAAAAAAGTTCTTCAGCTGAGCAATGTTCGACAATCTTTTGATTTTCTGATTGGTTCAAATAAAGATTTACGGGCAACTTTTTGATGCAGCATTACGATATTATGTCAACCTTTATTAAACAAATTCTAGCAAGAATTTTATCTAAAGACTCGTTTTTTGTCGTTTTTGGTCTCTGTTTTGTTGCTAACTGACAGTAATTGTGCTTTCATGCGAGTCCTAAATTTATGTTGTGATCTGTTTGTGATCTTTTTTTTTTACATTAAATCTCTCTCTCTCTCTCTCTTTTCCCTCACATTCCCACCCCTAATCACATATGTGTGCTTGTGTATCTGCAAGATGTTCTGATACTGCTGACTAAGAGCTTGCTAGTCAATACAACCTTTCTTTGGTGCTTGTTATCAGTGTGATATAGTTTCTTCTCCTTGGCATCACAATCTCGGTGGGCATTAATTGAGAAAGCTACTGAACTACCTGTTACCATGGAATGTCGTTATCTTCCTACTCTCATGTGGCTTTGAAAAAGGATGAAGAAACCTTTTGTTTTTTCATTAAATGTTGATTGAGGTCGTAGCTCTAGGGTGACTTCTTGTGGTTTAATTCTTGCCTGTAACATTGCAAGTGTCAGCAATAACCAATTAAGTTTGTAACTTCCTGAAGCTCAGTATGAAAATTTAATAACCGATAAACTCCTGGATTCATTATATTGGATGTTTATACAGCACATTCCAAAAGAATGAGGAAGGTAAAACAAGACGCTGTTATGTGTCCTTCGAGCATTGTAGATGAACAGGAATACTGGTGTATGGAAAATAAAGATTGAAACAGTAGTTGCTTTGAAGAAAGCGTGATAGTATTGTCAACCTTTTGGACTTGGGTATACTTTCCTTCCTGATTGACAGTTTTCACTCGTGCATCATGATGTCCAATGAAACTATCTATAGAAACCTGCTCCATGTGAAACATACATAATCTTGATTCTTAACTGAAACTTGCATTAGGTTTCCTCTCATAACCCTGTGAATTTAGGAGTGCATTCCTGAGGTCGTGCATCTCATAGCCCCTTGAGTAAAACACTTACCTTTTGAAACCCTATACCCTACAGCCGTACAAGAACTCTTTTAGGTCTAGTATTGAGGTAGTTGGATTGCGTGTGACAATGGAGTTTACGTGAAGATTGTGAACCTGTATCTGTGCTTGTTGATGCATGAGCTCGCGTATGTGAAAAGACTTTAACATCTACATGTTTCTATGGTTTGTGATGAGTTGTGCTTTTCGAAGTATTTGCTGTCTTCTCCTTTACTTTTAAGCTTTTATCTCAAAAAGATTAGAAAACTTTATAATAAATTTTTGGGCCAAGTGAGACATTCCCACATTTCCTCTTGGGTCCGTGTTGCATTTCATTCATACTGGTGGGGGGCGTTTGAACAATACGACAAGAAGCATATGAGGCCATGATCACTGAGACCATGGAGTGGCCGTGGTGTCCTGTGATATGATAAATCTTTTTGTCATAAAAATGGGTTGAAGTAAAATATGTGATCCAAGAACGAACAATCAGGGGTTTAGCCATGGTGGGTTCCGGACCTCATTTTTTAATATTTTCCCAGTTTCTGTGGAATCATGTAGACGATTGGAATCAAGGGTTTAGCCATGGTGTAGCCAGAATATTCTAATGAACTATCTTTGTTTAGTGTAAAAGTAATGAACGTGCAACTGATAATTTATGAGTTTTATAAGTATTACCATTGTTTCTTTCAGCTGCATCTTTCTTGGAGGAGTGCGCGGGACAGCATGTGAACGTCTTAGTTACATCTGGTCCTCTTGTGCCTAGCCTGGTTAAGTGCCTACTCTATCGCCTGGATAAAATGATTGATTGTGACAAAGGTAAGTTAATCTTCTATTCCCAGCGAAGTTGAAGATAGTTCACACATGCACACTGGCCCTGCATGTTAAGCATGCACATCTGTATTATCTTGGTATTGGATGCAGTTTGTGATTGATGGCTTTATTGTTACTACTTACTGGATAACTCACTGGCACAGTTTCTAGTTTCCAAATATATGTCCTAACATATATATGCCTCAATCTTATTTTGTTGTATTTGTTTTAGTATACAGTTCATTAGAAGTGGGAAAGCTTCAATGTTTTTCGTGGATCAAAGACCATTTCAATGGACCCGACGTTCAGTTTTGTGTGGTTGGGGATGGTTGGGAAGAATGTGAAGCTGCAGAAACCATGAAGTGGCCATTTGTGAAAATCGATCTACCGCCAAACAGCACTCATCGATTCCCAGGTCTGACATCCGGTGACTTGCATCGGTATATTAGTATCGTGTATGAAAAGCTTGATCAAGAAGACAAAGAAGAAGCTGTAAGTCATTTACAAGCTTATGAGAATTGAGAACAGTGCGTGATGTAATTTTGAGTTTGTCATTTTTCAAGAGTCCAACAATATTTCAATATTATGTATGCGTTTGATTTATATAATCAGCAGCAGCATTCTTCTTCTTACGGTTCATTCAAGTTTGGCTCTTTTATGTGGAATATATTTAATTTTTTACATCTTTATTTAATTTACCTCTCCCAAGTTTGAAAATTATCTCTGATTATCCCTTCCAGGAAACACACAAATTATCAGTCTTCCCAGCTGATAACAACCAAACAAAAGCTTCTTCAATTGCTTCAAAATAGCTAAACACCATCAAATTTTCAAATGTTTTACAAGTTTATCAACGTTCCAGAAGATAACAACCAAAAACATTTCTTCAATTGCTTCAAATAACAAACATCATCAAATTTTCAAATGTTTTACAAACATGGGGGAATGGCTACAATTAATGGTCATACATAAACAGTTTCTGAGGAGGTTCAAGGGTTCTTGAACAACTCATTGCCTGGTGCGGCTATCATCTCATATGAGAGGCAGCTGCACTGGTAGCTGTGGCTGGTGCTGGAAAAATCACTCTCCGCTTCTCGTTTCTACGAGCTATATGAAGTCTGGGAGACTTGGCCTTTGTTACTACTCTAGAAGACCTGTTTTCAATTTGTACGATGGTACACAAATTAGGAGACAGTTCCTCATAAGATAAACACCATCAACATTACTTATTTATTTAACAAAAGATTCCTATTCAGGACATACTTCTGTGGTAAGAAGGGATTATCAAAATTAGGCACCGGTCTTGCATGAGGAACTAACGTCCTTCGCAACTGTTTCAAGGCCTTCTCCTCCTCCATCTGATAGTATTGAGATTATTTAAACTTAAATGATAAAAATAAGTTATAGAGGAGGTTAAATTAGTGAGCGAGTTATCACCATCCTTGCAGATTCTGCTTCTTCCCGATATCTCTTATAAGTTGCTTCTTTCTCCTTGATCTGTGATGGAAACATCTCTTTAGTTAGGATTTTGAATCCACTAGTTTTATTATGTTAACTGTAAAAGCCGTTGATATCTCATGAATCAAGAACCTTTTTGTCAAATTCTGCTCTCTCTGCAGCTCGGTGATTAATTTGTAGATTAAAAACTTGGACTTCTGTAAGGGGCTTCCGTTGTATCTCTGGAACTGGAATCGGATCCCTGTTATATCAAGTTGAAATACATGAAAGGATGGACTAAATTTAATTTAATTTTTTTAAAAAAAAGACACGGTATGGCCTTTTTAAATACTGCCCCTAGTCATATTCGTACTCTTTTAATATCGGCTGAGCCTTGAATATTCTCATCTGAGCTTCATCCATCTCCATTCTTCTCCTTTCTTCCATTTCCCTCTGCATTTCCTCTTCGTGCTTTAATAAGCTTTCTAATCGAAAAGGTTCTGGTTTTGTACACGGCTTTGGCTCTGGCTTTGGTGGAATCTGCACAAAAATGATAGCAGAATGTATAATGTCTGTCAAGATAATCCTATCAACAAACGTTGAAATTGTGGATATGATAATCTTACGTACCTCAGGATAATCTGTGGTGTACGGATATGGAAGGGCTTTCGGAATCCTAGCTCTCTCCTCTTCCAACTGTTTCTGCATGAATTCTTCATTTTTCCTCTTCACTTTCTCCACCCCTCTTTCCTAATATGACAGTAAAGAAAAATCGATATAAATAAAAATAGATGTAGTGAAAACTAGTCAGCCTAGTAAAACTCCATCAATTTGTCGAAAGAATATTATCCATACCTCTGTGTGGAGATAGAATGGATCTGGTGTCGTATTTCTAGGAAGATTGTCCTGATGTGGCGGCTCTGAAACTAACGAAAGCTGAAAAATATGGAGAAAAAGTTATGCATAATAATGAGATAAACATGGTAAAAATCCAGTATCATGGAGTAACAAAACGTTACCTTATCAAATAGATCTACGACAGCTGTAGGAGGTGGGATTCTTTTATCAATGGCAAAGTGAAATTCTTGAGGTATGGTAACCGGTTTCTTCATGTTGCTCAAAAGACCTATCTCTCCCTTGCTTTCTAGTATCTGCAGCACAGAGAAAAGGGTTAAAGAGACTGGTTTTGCAGGAAGATTGCCATCGGAAGGTTTGTTAGTAAATCTACCTTTCTATTCAAAGGTCTTGCCTTAAACTGGGGAACTTTTTTAAGTTCTTCTTCCTCTAGTTCTGTGGAACTTTTGACCCTTGGAGGACGTGCTCGGAGATAAGTCTGAAGAAGGGGCGATTTTGGCGCTGTAAGCTGTGGCTTCCATTCATTATTCTGCATCGACCAAAAGTATGTTGAATTTCAATATACCTTCAATAATAAACATCTTGATGATGCTTGCAGATATATTCACAAGTACCTGTTCCTGTGTTGATTCTATGGAGGCCACAGTAGATGTTTCTGCCTTCTGATTGGCCCTTGACATGGTCTCCAAATGGAATTCCTGTGCAAAACAAGACGATGTTTTTTGTTATTCACAAATAATAGTTCTCAAAGTCCAATCTTTTATTAGCTAGCAATGGCTTATTTACCTTGAAATGAGGAGGCTGGGGCTCACTTTTTGGCATTGCTGTTATAGTTGGAGCCTCGAGAATCTTTGTATGATAGGCAAACCAATAATAAGTATGACCCTTGAAAAATTCCTCAGTTATTTGCGAAAAATTCTTATAAAGTTAACACGTACTTTTTTGTTTAGAGGGAGAGCCTTAAACTTGGGAATTTTAGCCATCATCTCTTCCTCCAATTCAGCTGAACTTTTGATTTTAGTAGAACGAACCCGTTGAGATGTTTCAAATTCAGGAGTCTTTGGCCTTGTTAATGTAAGTTTCAATTTCCTCTGTTGCACTGTTCCGGTGGCGTTGCTCTGAATAATTTAGTGATTGACGATACAGGTTAATGTTCGTCCATAGTGATGAGTTAAAGAAGTAAAACTTCTCAGACGGAAAAAGAAGACACAGTTTGTCATTTGTTTACCTGTGAAACAGAACTGCTGCGAGGCAAGGTAATATCTCTGGTGCTTGATTGGAACTTATTCATCATTTCCGCCATAGACACAAATGGAACTGCTCGTTCTCGAACATACATCTTCACAATAAACAACGAATCAATGTTTCTTAATTATTTTATGTTCAGATAAAGTTAATGAGAATAACCACACTAAATTTTCCGAAAGCCTACCCGTCTGTCCTCTTTACAAGTTTTTGCAGCATTTGAAGGGTGTAAATTGGAACCGCTGCCTACGGTGCCGAATCTCGTTTTGTGAGGCAAGTTGGCAGGTTTGTTGATTGTAAGAATCTAAGAAGAAGAGAGGGTTAAAACAAACATTGCCAAAGCACAACAGAACTCGAAAAAATATGTGAAGTACAAGTTACAGTTAAAAATGATATCCACCTGCCGAGATTGTCCACCTTCCAGCTTCTGCTTCTTTATGGCTGGGTACTCATGGGCAAGGTTTGGAGTTCCAACATTGTTCTTTGCATTATTTTCCCTGGGGAAATATGAGTCGGGCCTTGAGTTGAAGAAACATTAAAAATCATGAAGTATGGAGAGTGTAGGTATTTAAAATATACAAGGACCAACCTTTTACCATTAGCACGTTTAATGCTTTTGATTTGTGAGTTTTGCAACTGATTTTTTGATTTCATTGCTGAAGGATTTTTAAGTATGCTAGCTATCTTTTTGGCTGACTGCAAATTCTTGTTTACAATCTTTTTTGATGGTGCCGGAGTTATTTGCGGTCCTAACATAACAAATAATTTAGTTTCAGCTACGAAGTGAACAAAATACAAACTAGCATTGAACACTCATGAATGAAACTGGGATGAGGATGACCTTGGACATCCACAGGGACAGCAGAAGAGGCTTCTTTGCCTTCTACGTGGCTGAAATCACAAGCAGTAAGTTGTAGTTTAGTCAATAAAAAGATGCACTTCTTCAGTAGTTCCACATATTATCAACATTCAAGAGATAGATAAGATACCTTCCATTTTCTTGACTGCAAGTGCCTATATTGTCAGATATCTTCTCGACTTCTGAATTCTGCGTCTGGTAGAAACACTAGATGAAATGAAACTCGAGTTCTAAACAGCTGTTCGTCAAGAATATTTGTACAAAACATACCTTGATTTCAGCCGGAGCAACTTCTTCTTTGGCTTCAGTTGAAACGATATCCACCTGCGGTTCTGAATTCGATGCTGCTTCTGATGTCTCCGTTACCTGTAACAAAGTCGTCAATAGTTCGTTCATCCACCTTTTAGCCATGTGAAAAATGGTATATTCTAGTTATCGATATAAGCTACTGATAAACTTTACCTCGTTCAATTGTTCATCTTCATCAAACTTGCATAGGATCTGAGCGTGAACTGATCTGATAGCTTTGATTCTTGGATTAAATGCTGCAAACCATATATAGTAAACACGGATCCCCAATTCAGGAAACCACCAAAAGGACAATACATCATAATTATTTTCTTCTTTCATCGAGTTTGGCACTTAAAAAAATGTCCTGGTGCAGAACAAAAATATTCCTGATTTGGTAATCACATCATGACCCATATCAGCTTTCCATGATTTTAACGTAGCAGATCAATCATACTGAAATTTAAATGCCATGCATATGATTTTAGCATCCAAGACAAAAACTTTATCCACTATCCCCTATGCATCTCGAATTCAAGATCTCGTTCCAAATGAATTGTCAAACGACGTGGTTTATAACTTAGCACCCAAGAGAAACCGAGGATCAAGACCAGTTTTCAGTCAAATTAGTTTAATTTGAGATTATTCTCTCCAATTAAAGTAAAATAGCAATATCCCATTTCGAATTATCTATCAGTAAAATCCACAGAAATAAACGATCTTGAGAAATCAAAGAATGAGACGGATTACACGTGCTCGTTCAAAATTCAAGACCCAATTCCAAATTTGTGATTAAGAAATAAATTTCCACATGCCTGTGCGATAAACTCGAAGAAACTCAAGTCCCTCTTTCAAGATTCAAGATCCATAGCAAAGATCCATAGCAAAACAAAGAATCGCAAAATCAAATCGATAAATAAAAACAAGCGGTCGAAAACTCGGATAAGTGAATTACGTACGGGAAGGGGCATAAGAGCGGGCATTCTCGAACCAGAGCTCCGCCTTACGAATATCCTCGGCGGTCTCCTCGCATAGGAAGTCGTAGAACTGCGGCGCTGAGAATTCGTATACATTATCGATAGCGAACGGATTCATCGACAGCGACTCCTCCAACACCGCCATTCAAGATTGATTGATCGCTACGGAGTCAATGTTATTCGGTATTTTACGGATTTAATTTGCTAATACAGAAAGAAAATTGGAGAAATACAGGAGAATAATGGGTAGATCAGAAGGTCACCCAAGTATTGATATTGTGTGGAGTTTTAGAGATGGAATAACGTTCGGATTTTGGCCAACGGTCGAAAATTTTAAAATGAAGAGACAATGTACCGTTACAAATGTCTGTAGGTTGGATAAATACGGCGCCGTATCATATTAATATTTTTATATTTTTTGGTTTGTGGCATGATCGTATTTAGACGTGAGGTTTCCTTTTTTAATCATCATTGTAGTCATTATAATTACTAATTTACTGTCATTAATATTAATAACAATAATAATTTATCACTTTAATTTTAGTTATTCTGTCTCACAAATCACAATTTTCAGTGCATTGGAGCTTTCCGAAAAAGTTTTAAAATTTATAAAATATCTGAAGAATTCGTAAAATTCTTTGAAAGATATTATGAGATGCAGTAACCCACTGAATTTTCATAATAATTTCTTAAAATAAATGTTAGAAAATATCTTGTATTGCTTATGAAAGATATTACAAGGAGCAAAAGTAAACTACTAATGCAATTAATTAATGAGTAATACTCTTGTGAGACGGTCTCATCCGTGAGATGAGTCAACCCTACCTATATTTATAATAATAAGTAATAATTTTGGCATAAAATGTAATAGTTTTTAATGGATAACCCATATAAGAGACTCGTCTAAAAAAATGACATTTGAGACCGTCTCATAGGAGTTTTTGTCTTAATTAAAATAGATATTTCATATTATACATCAAGTGGGTATATCCTTATTAATTAACTCTTTACTCAAAATCAACACTACATAAATTCGATCCTTCTTAGTTCTTAACAATTAGGAAGGATTCTAATATATTTTTACCTTTATTCTCCATCATAAATTAGTTCAAAAAATATGCTTTTGAACATCTAGCTAGATTTATATTAAAACCGAAGTTAAAGATTGTAATCTAGATCCTAGGGAGATCTTCGTGTATATTAATTCACATGGACTTTAGAGAATTGCAATTGGGGATTTTTTAAATGTGATTTGATGGTAGGGTTGGGAAAATTTTTAATGTGAGTTTTAACGATTAAAAAATATCTTGTGACGGAATTTTTATTTTGTTAAAAAATCCTCTTATGGCCAAGTAAGTGACTAAAGTTGATCATCAAAATATATATATATAGGCATATGATTGTGATCAGTACAATAAAGAAACAAAATAAAAAAAATACCACTCTTTATACAAACATATATAAAAATAAAAATAGTAATATTCATTTTGGTGCACGAACTATTGATAAAATGTCAAATTGATACATGAACCACTGAAAATTTTTTAATTAGTATTTGATCAAATTAAAAAATCAAGTTTATCCTTAATCTAAATTGCTATATATTATGTCCAATTATTATTATTAAAATTTGATTAGTTACATAATTTTATTTTAAATGTTAATTATTTATTGATTAATTTTAAAAATATCACATTTATTTAAAATTATATTGTCATAAAAAAATTGTCAACTCAAATTATACAACAAGAAATATTGTAATATATTGATGAAAATATAATAAAATAGTTATATGCCACTTGAGCATGTTAATTTTGTTTTAAATTGTTGAAGCAAACATACTCACTAGGGGTGTTCATTGGTCGGTTCGGTTTGAATTTGTCTAATTTCGGTTCGATTTTCCGGTTTTTGGTTTATGAAAAATACAATCCGAAGTCAAACCGTTTTACTTCGGTTCGGTTCGGTTTTTATACTATAACGGACTGGTTTATACGGTTCGGTTTGATCGGTTTTATCATTAATAATACATAACACAATAAAATAAACATAAGTTTCATCCAACATGTAATTTAAATACCCCAATACACAACTTAAAATTATAGTCATATAGTGAAAAAATAAAAAAACATCAAATAATACAAAAATAAATATCCAACCACAATCTTATAATATTTTCGAAAAAACAAAACAAATCAAATTTCTTAGTAAAAACTTTAAAAATAAAGTTTAAATAACTTACATAAACAAGAATCAACTAAAAATTACATAAAAAAACAACAATGAATTAAATAAATAACAATCAACTAAAAATTATTCAAAATGATTATTCATTCACTAAATATCATCTCATAACATATATAATATAAATAAAAAATATAAATAAAATTATTAATTTAATTTAATTTCGGTTTTTTCAGTCGGTTCGGTTTTGACATATATAATCCAAAATCGAACTAAATAAACTTCGGTTTTGATATTTATATTCGAATAACAAAATTAGATTTTTGGTTCGGTTCGATCTTTAATTTTTTCGGTTTGGATTTCCGGTTTTTTCGGTTTTATCTGAAATATGAACACCCCTAATACTCACCGTTTTAGTTTTTTAAAATTCATATTGATCGGTTGGGAATTCAAAAAAATATTCAAAATTAAAATTTTAGATAATTAAAAAACAAACCTAATAGAAAAATCTCACTATTTGTCTCGGTTTGTGTGATTCGAATGACCAAAAATTTCTCCACTCGATTTGTTCTTGAATTTAAATATAAATAAATATTTATTTTATTATATTTTTTCAATCTTAAATATATTTTAGTCATACATGTGATTTATTTATTCAGTGTAGTTTTATTAATATATAATTTTTTAATCATATTATTTCAAAAAAATGGATAATTTTTTAATATAGATAAGAATAAAATATTCTTTTATTATATATTTATTAATATTTTAAAAATTAATACATTATATTTGAATAAATAATGTATTAATAGTAAAATATAAATATATTATAAAATAGTAAGATGCTTATTTCTATAATTTTTAAATTAATACAAATTTATTTTTACACTTTAATCAATAAAAAATTTATGTTGAAAAATAAAATATGATCTTAGTTGAATTTACTACAAATAATTGGACTTAAAAATTTTTTTATTAAATGATAAAATCGTCTTTTTGGTTGAATCATGTACCAATTAAATCATTTCCAATAGTTCATGTACAAATTTGATTTTTATCAATAGTTCGTGTACTAAAATAAATAAAATTAAAATTTGTCCAAATGACATTAATGATACTATTTCTCAAAAATATCATTAGAGATATATTTAACAAAAGGGGACAATTTTTTTTTTTTTTTGAGCTAAAAAGGGGACATCTTTTATGAACATGTGGTGTTGGATACGTATGGGACAGTTTTATGGGAAATGTTGTTGTGTGGTTGGCCAAAAACAATTGAACATCTAATGATAGCTGATATATCCTCGTAAATGCTTTTTCCTGTGTAAACAATAGCAAAACGATATTTTGGTTAAAGCGAAAGATATCGCTTGTTATATAAACAAAATACATTTTTTTTTATCTCGTTTGTATTAACAGATTTAGTGCCATTGGGATGCGCCTTCATCAAAGTCATTAAAATTAATGTTGAGGCCTTCAGTCCAAGAGGGACATCCGTTCTTTGGGGTAAGGCCAGGTAGGTTGCGAGGGATTAAGAAGATATGGCGTTGTTGTTGTTGTTCTTTTTTTTTTTTTTTTTTTTTTTGCGTTCATCGTTCGGTCTTTTTTTACCGGTAGTATTCAATCCAATTCGTCAACTGTGCACACAGTATGCACAGGTGAAGGTGAAGGTGAAGTTTCTGTCCAATGATGTTCAATTATGGAGCTCATTTTCTTGCAATTCAAGGCCTTTCTCGAAGGCGAAATAGCATTTCTCTGATTTTTGTCATCTAAGCTCAGGTCCTCTTGTAAAGAAAGGTTTAGTTCAAGTGTTTATGATAATTAATGTAAAAAAAATAAAAATCGTAATAACAATTCACTCATACTTCTTGAGTTCTGAAAACTGGGCCTACATCCCCGCAAGAGCTCAACGGGCTAGCCCAACCAAGTTGGACCCAATTGAAGTTTCGTGGCAACACACATACAAATTGCGAAGATATATAACGACTCCACTACTAGTAGGTGTAGAACTCAAAATTATGTCCTTTACTACCGAAGAATCCCCATTCGTCGGAAATCCACGTGGCACTGTAAAACAAGGCCACGTGAGATTTCCACACGTGAAAACACATGGGAGGGATATCATAATTGAAAATAGGAAAATGACAAAAAACTTACAAACTTCCATTAGCAGCAATCTGCGTCACCCCCTAACAAGTACGAGTGCTTCCAAAATCTGCTCATCCCTAATCACTTTCACAACTTAATTGTCACACGTATCATTAGCATGATAGTGATTAATAGCTCGTAAGATTTGATAAATATAATACAGTAGAGATAACTAGATAATATAACATATATTAAAAATATATTTAAAAATAAAAGCAAGTTGTACGTAATACGGACCTAAATATATATTGTACCCTTCTGGTGGATAAGATTATTAATAGGGTAGCAAGTAATCCAAAGTCTTGAGTTTGTTTTTTTGTTTTTGTTTTTGTTTTTTGTTTTTAAATAAATATACGAAGTAAATCGCATGGATTGATAGCTATAATTAGGTTAAATTGTTTTTTAGTCGTTTTTCCCCACCAATTTTGACACCGTTTTAATCGCTTAATCATCATTATTATTATTATTATTATTTTGTAATTTTACTCTTTTTTTATTAGAGTTGACATGAAACTTATGCATGCTGATGTGCGGTGATTGTTGAAATTTGTCCTACATTGGTTGGATAGAGTTTTTGGAAGTCGACAAGAGCATTAACTTATGACTCTTGAGCTAACTTTTGAGTTGAGTTAGGTTCAAATCTCATTTCTTAACATGATATTAAAGCCTAGGTCCTTCATATGTGTTGGACCGTCTATAATTGAGATGCATATACTAAAAATATAAGAATAGTATAACAAAAAAGTACTCTAAAAAGAAGACATTAAGAAAATTAGTTAAAAGTTATATATATAATTTTCATGAGCATGAAATTAAGAGAGGGTTGGTGCTTGCATGTAATAGTGTAATGTGGAGGTGCCACATACATCCCTCCGCATGCAAAGCACCACAAGTGCTATGTAGCCACGCATCTCTCCGCCCATGCCTTACACCATCCTCGTCATTCTCCCCCCCACACCACCCCACCCTGTACCTGTCTCTATCTTTGTTGTATATATATATAACTCTTTTCCTTTTTCAATTCTATTTCATACAATCTTTCTTTTGCTCCCTTCTCTGCTAACATTTCTTTCATGTTCCCCACATAAATGATATTTGCTTTTATTGTATACTTAGGATTCATAATATTATTATATATATTTTCAAGAAAATAGTATATTTCATCAAAATGGGTAGTACTACTGTTTGTGATGAGCTACAACACAAGTTTCACCACTCTCACCAACCTTACCTCAACAAGAAATCCCTCCGGGAGATCGACATCCCTCCTCGGAAGCTCCTCAGCCGCCGCTCCGCGGCGGCGGCGCTTGCGCCGGTTTCCGACGTGTTCTCGGACTCCCCCAAGGCGGAGGACGCGCTCTCCAAGTTCTTGCCTTGCAACAACGTGGACGAGGATGATTCCGATCCTTATTCTTCCGATCAGTTCAGAATCTACGAATTCAAGGTCAGGAAGTGCACTCGGAGCCGCAGCCACGACTGGACGGATTGCCCTTTTGCTCATCCGGGGGAGAAGGCTCGGAGGAGGGACCCGAGGAGGTTCCATTACTCTGGAACCGTGTGCTCTGAGTTTCGGAAGGGGTACTGCAACAAAGGCGATGGCTGTGAATTCTCGCATGGGGTGTTCGAGTGCTGGCTTCACCCGTCTCGCTACCGAACCGAGGCGTGCAAAGATGGGAAGAATTGCAAGCGGAAGGTGTGTTTCTTCGCTCATTCCACCAAGCAGCTTCGCATGTCGCCGGATCCGTCGTCTTCTCCGCCGCACATGGCTTCTCCGATGTCGGAGAAAGTGTACCGGAGTCTCAACCATTGCTGTTTCTGCCACGCTTCGCCTACTTCTCCTCTGATGGGCATGTCTCATCTGTCGCCGCCGATCTCGCCGCCGCTTTCCCCTCCGGTGAACGCGCCGGAGTTCTCGAGGCTGTCGAGCATGGAATCTTGTGGGTTCCCCGAGCTCAGCAACGGCGGGATAACTTACAAAGATGCGTTAGCCGAATTGATGTGTTCTATGGAATCCATGCGTGTGAAGGAAGCTCCGGTATCTCATTCTCCGGCGCTCATGAGCACCGCCACCAGGAGGAATCTTCCCTGGTTGGATGTGAATAGTTTCAGCTCCGGCGAGGCGGAGCAGCCGCAGTTTGTGTTGTCTCCTTCCACCCCGAGCCCTGGAACTAGCAAATTCTTTACTGGAGAGAGCAAGTTCTTCAATGGGAATTTTTCTGGCAGGAATTTGATGGAAGATTACAGCAGCAGCAGGTACAACAATGAAACCAATCTGGGTGGGCCGGATCTTGGGTGGGTCAATGATCTTCTCACTTGAATTTTTATGACATTTACAAATAAATGGACCCCCCCATATTCTGCAGATTTGAAGAAGAAATTAAGAAACATTAAACAATAACAATGATATTGCACCATCCATATATATATGTAAGTTGTGTATGTATATGTGAGTGGTGAGGTGGGCTGTGATTAATTTTTGCTTCGATTTTTTTTTTCTGGTATTTATGGGATTTTAATTTGAGTATTAGTCTATTTGATATAAGTCGGTTATGTATTAATTAAGTATAGACTTGTTTAAGTTATGTAAGGAGCGAGGTCTGCTGATATAATATAATGTCGTGTGGTATATTTGTGAATTCATGATGATTGTAAAGTTCATCTTATGGTGTCAATGAATATTAATGAATTTAAGCATTTTTCATTATAATTCTTCTTTGGATGTTTACTTAATTTGTAACTAGCTAACATAACACAATGAGCTTGTTTTAACATAAAATTAAAGATCGCTTCAAAAAAAAAAACATAAAATTAAAGATTTTTGCGGCGTGGGATATATGGTGAAATGTGCGGCTTCTGTTCTCTTCACATACATTAATTATGTCAGCAAGGCTCGAAACATTCCAGCACAATATTATGGGTTTTGGCTGGTTAGCCAAAATTTCGGCGAAATACCGGTATGCTTTTGGCAATTTAAATTAGATGAATATAATTGAAATTTCATGTTAAAAGTATCAAGCATATAACTTATAAGTAATTTTGTTTAAAAATGTGTTCATAGTATACGGAGAAATTATAAAGTGCCAAGTTTTTGCAAGTATATGTGGTGATTCGTGAAGCTGCTAATTATGATATCAATACGCGCGCCTTATGGATCCGACTGCAAAAACCAAAATTACTCCTTATGGAGCAAAAGGGAATCAAGTCAATTTTGGAAATTGTGAAGGATATGCCACAAAAGATGATGTTGGTTTTGTTTCCAGAATTTTTTTTTAAAATTATTCGGAAAAACAAGCACCAACTTTTTTCCCCGGTTCATATAAAACGTTCTATGATTCTTAATATAAGCAAAATATTTTTTTTCCTTATTTATGAAAAAATTTATATTTATTTCATATATTTTTCTTTATGAGTATTTTACTCAATTTTATTGAAATATTATAATTTTATAAAACCCGAATCTTATTGTATGAAAATATGTGTGCGTCTCTTATTAATATAATTAATACTATATTATAAATAGATATCGCAGTACACATTCAGTATTGGATTAAATACCATATGTATATAATAAAAAGATCATATTTATTTATGTCACGTATTTTTATTTTGATAAATATTAATATGAAATATTTTTATTTTTTGATAAATATTTACGACAAATATTTGTGATAAAAGAATTTGGAACAATCTAAAATTTCATTAAAAAAAATTAAATATTTTTCTTGGTACATGCATATATTATATATAAAATTTGTTTTAAAAATAATAATAAAAAATGAAGTATGGGTTGCATCGAGAAGGTGGAAAACATAATAAAGATATGAAAATTTTAAAACTATCGAGCTCCTTTGGGATTCTAAAATTTTAAAGTGAGTAAGTGACGTTTAATATATGCTCTATTTGAAGCAAAAATACGATCGAGCAAGAAAATCTCCCACATGTAGTTTAGTTTCTAAATAAAAATAAAAATAAAAATAATTAAAAAGACCGAAAATGGAAAGCAAATAAGTATTGCAAGGTGGCATTGTAATGGAGTATGGGGAAGAAAGGTGGCAGCCATGCACAAAGAGGAGGAGGTTTCCACCCCAACCAAAAGTTGTTTACAAACCTCCAAAATCCATTCAATGATATTTGTCTGCTTGCGCCTGCCACCATTGCATATACCACACCCAAATTATTATTCTATGAAGTTTAATTATGGTATTGACTTTAAAAAAAAGAAGACGATGCAAAAATTCGTAATCGTTATTTTTTAGTACTGCGTATTGAATAAAATTTAGGCTAACGTAACAGTCTAAAAACTATATAGTTAGACAAGTAATATCACACTGAATAAGTAATTATGGGATCGACCCATAAAATTTTGGTAAGAGGAATTAAACTCTTTTATCAATTTTGAAGAGTTTTATTTATTTTACCAACTTGAATATTCAGTCGCGAATTTTAATTATTGTTGATTGAATAATAATTAAAGAAAATTCTCATTAATCAAGGAAATTGATTTTTGGTCCTCTCATTTTATCCATTAATAATTAATTGATCAAGGAGAAGCAAAAGCAGCAGAGTGACGATAAATATAAATAAAAAATAGAAATTGATGGTCATGAATTAATATCCACGTACAGTAGTACCCTTGCAGGAAATGGGCTCTTGTCTCTTGAAAAGCAGCAGGCAGCAGCTAACGTAAAGTTAATTAACCAGATATATGGTGCCATTTGAAAGGCATGTGGGAGAGTAGGGGCCTCGTTTGAAATTAATTCAAGCTGGGTCACACTGCATGCACGCTGCTGCTTGTGAATGAATTAATTTGCTGCTGCTTGTGAATGAATTGATTGGATTTTTTAAAATATATATTTGTAACGAAATTTATGCGCTATGATAAAATGAAATATAGTTGTAAAAATAGGAGTTAGTAATGTATATATGAAAAATGAGAGCTAAATCTTAGCCCGGTTTTGCTAGGCTTAGCTAATTCCTACCCGACAAGTATTGCGATCCACTAGCCAAGTTCCCCTCCGGGAAACAGATAACACCGCACACAAATTACTTATGGAAGTACATTACTTGTGTAATAAATGTCACATACGAGTAGTAATAATTAGATCTTTGGACGTAGTGTGAGCGTATTATCTCAACGATCGAAAAAAACAAATGGAAGTAACGACAACACGAATCTTCGAATGTATCGTGTTAAAGTTCCCAATTGGAGAACAATCAACAAATAACTGATCCTGAGATATGTGAGACTGTGTCATAATATTCGAAGATTGAACGAATTGATTGAACAGATAGAGATGCTAGAATTATGGACAGATTAGTGGAGTTGTGGATTGTTTTGTGCGACAAGCGGATGAGTTAGAAAAGTGCACTTGGGATGGGTCAGCCCAACTTTTTAACCTAT
The DNA here is from genome assembly GCF_033568475.1 of Henckelia pumila. Taxonomy (NCBI): domain Eukaryota; kingdom Viridiplantae; phylum Streptophyta; class Magnoliopsida; order Lamiales; family Gesneriaceae; genus Henckelia; species Henckelia pumila. The sequence continues at coordinate 6,631,208 of NC_133123.1, read as the reverse complement.
CTCTGGGCCGGGCCAAATCAGTCATAGACCCAGGACCCGTAATATTGCCTTTTTTCTTTAATTAAAATTAAATTTAAAAAATAATGAAAAAAAGTCCAAACTTTAAGACGATGATTCAAATCCATAACCCAATTTTTACAATAATACAATGCCATCCAACAATTCAAAAAATAAATATATATCTATACCATTTTTTTGTTTAGAATCATAGTTATTAATAATTTAAGATTGCGTTTACTTTAAATGATGAGATTGAACAATGATAGATTAAAATATGATTATTAAGATAATTTGATAGGATATGAAGTGATTATGAATAAATAATAATATGTTTAGTTGGATGGATTAAAAAAAATTTCACTATCTCACCTTGTAAAGATTTATAATTCCATGAAAAATTTAGGACTAAAAATCATCCGTAAATCCTATCATTAACTGGCCGAAAAATTTATACCAATTTTCAATTTTGCAAGTAAACATAGGATTAGTCGGTATTAATTATGTAATAGTATTTAGTGAACTTATTTTATTACATCAATAATGTATTTCGTTTGTTTTTGGATTTTCCAAACTTTGATTTACTTTTTTGTTATAAAATTCTTTTTATTAACGACTAATTTTTTTTCAAAAAATTATGCAGCAAAAAAAAAAATTTTAAAAAAAATTATTATTGTTCTGCTTCGAGGAAGTCAGTATTAAGAAAATAATAATAAAAGGAAATAGAAAAGAAAAAACCTACAGCGGTAAACCTTTAACCCTTGCCCAAGTTGCTGTCTAAACCCTTGTAGTCGTAGCCTTTTCTTCGTTTCATTTCTCTCCGTTCCAGCTCTCCAGGTATGCAAATTCCTTTATCTTCACCTGTCTAATATCATTATTTATGATGCTTTCGATTCGAGTTCGTTAATTGTGATTTTATTTTTTAATTAATTTTTTTGTGAGGGGATTTGGTGAGGGGTTGAGTAAGTTCTGCTTTTTGTGGAATTATATGAGCTTTTTTGAGTTTTTGGGTCCTTTCCTTTTCGATTGAGGTGTAGTTGGTTGATTCGATGAGATATGATCTCCATTTTTCGTTATAATAACGTGTTAGACTCAGTATTCGATATTTGAGTGGATGATTGTACATTTTCTGTAAATGCAGGGTTTTAAGGTATGAATCTGAACAATGTCAAGGTGCCGAAGTTGCCTGGTGGAGGTGCAGCATCTGCTGTGATCAAACTGGGAATTGTCGCTGGGCTTGGCATCTATGGAGTTGCTAACAGTCTCTACAATGTTGATGGAGGGCACCGTGCCATTGTCTTCAACCGTATTGTTGGTGTTAAAGATAAGGTTAAGCCTTGCCTTTATCTCGAGTATTAAATAATATTTTGCTTATCTAAACCTTATCTGCACCTAATTGTCGTTTAATTCTTTCTATTACAAGTTCAAATGTCCTTTTGGAAATGACTTGTTTATCTTCTAATTCTGATTGCGGAAAATATATGGGACTTTTGAAGAAAGGATCATGTCCAGTTTATGCCTTCTGTTAGTAGCTTTTACTCCTTCTGTTGCATATTCTTCGACTGACGCATCCCACCAAGAGCTCAAAGCTCTGAAATAAATTGACTATCTTTGACACAGCAATGTACTAATGATTGTTGGTGGCCATATTAGGATGCAGCTGATTAAGGGTTATCAATAATCACACAGTTTGAAGCTTGACATGCTTTTCCTGCAAAATGAATTGCTGAAACTCGGATCTCAACTACTACCTTCTTCAAAATTTCCATACTTTTATTTTGCATCGATTAATAAGAGCATACCTTAGATAAGCGGCTCATCATGCTCCACTATATACACTTCTTCAAATTTTGTAATTTCGTATTTTCACACTGCTCTCATCAACCCAAGTACCTGACTCAATTATAACAAGTTACTATAGCTTAATTTTTTTAATCATTATTCTAAGAGATATCTTGTTATTTTATATGCTCAACGTGCAGGTGTATCCAGAAGGGACTCACTTGATGATCCCATGGTTTGATAGACCAACTATTTATGATGTTCGGGCGCGTCCACATCTGGTGGAGAGCACTTCAGGCAGTCGTGACCTTCAGATGGTGAACCCCCTTTCTCTGTCTCACTCTCTCTCTCACACCCCCACACCCACACCCTCTCTCTCTCAATTCTTCTCACCTCACATACACACACACTCCTTCCCCCAAACTCCACATTCGTGATATCATACGCGGTAGGACCCGCAATCGCTGAATGACCTTGGACGGGTTTGAGTTCACCATCTGTTTTGAAATAATTGTCTTATTTATTGTTGCCATCTTTTTTCAATTGTAGTTTAATGAACATAGAAAGTGGTTTCCGTTAGTCACTTTGGTTTAGCTTTCACTGATGTACTTTTGGAAAGCTGTTATTTTCTGTTCAAAGACCTACCATTTTGTCTATTGATTTACTGAGCAGACTTTTGTATTTCATAGTTTACTATGCTCTAGAAAAACTCTTATGTTTCTGCATTCCGGTTGACTTATGTACATGCTTTCAGCTAAAGTGCTTGATTTATTATTAATGTACATTGAACAAACATGTATCAATATCTTTCTGGGAAGTTCTCTTTAGCTTCGCGGGTTAGTTTGTTGCGGAAAATAACCTTTACCTAACCAACAGATGATCTTTTTACCCCTCCACCTGGTGATATTTTCGGTGCCGCCTTTGGTGGGGAGTCCTGAATTAAAATGTTTAATCAACTGTTCGACTGTCACAGGTAAAAATTGGTCTTCGGGTTCTTACTCGCCCTGTACCAGACCAGTTACCCACTATTTATAGAACCCTCGGTGAAAACTACAACGAGCGAGTCCTGCCTTCAATCATTCATGAGACGCTGAAAACTGTGGTTGCCCAGTATAATGCTAGCCAGCTTATCACACAGAGAGAGGTAAATGGCTAGGCTAGGGATATTTCTTTTGTTCTTTTTCTTTCCTTTCTTCTAGTGGAGAATGGCTGCATTATGTGGTTGTTACATTATGTCAACAGTTGATTGACCTGTGCTTACCGATTTTTAGAATTGAATATTCTCAGGATATGTGGTTTGTGCGAAACATTTTGTTGTATTTTATGTATGAACATAAACACTTTTTTTCTTAATAAATAGAGACTGCGACTAGGATCTGATGTGACGCTATGACCAAAGTTTGAATGTACTTGAAAAGTTTAGCATGCTCTCCTTTGATTATTGGCTTGCATGAACATTGAAGTTATGTTATTATATGCAAATTTTTTATTACATTAATTGACAATAATTTATCGTGTATAGAGCGTGAGTAGGGAAATACGGAAAATACTGACAGAAAGAGCTGCTTATTTCAACATCGCACTGGATGATGTCTCCATCACAGGACTGACCTTTGGAAAGGAGTTTACTGCTGCAATTGAAGCCAAACAAGTAGCTGCACAAGAGGCTGAGAGGGCCAAGTTTGTGGTTGAAAAGGCCGAGCAAGACAAACAAAGTGCTATCATTAGAGCACAGGTAAAAAAAATCCACCGCACATCTTTTTCCAAATTGGGATGTTGCATTTTCCTAAAAAAAAATGAAATTTGCGGCTACATCTATTCCTTTTTATGTTTGTCCTGTGGTATCCTATAATACTATGAGGTCAAGCTGGAGCTTTCTCCTGAGAAATTTTGTCTAGTACTATGAGCTCAAGCTGGAGCTTTCTCCAGAGCAATTTTGTCCATTGCAAATTCTTTTTAATTATACTCTTTTTGAACTTGAGAAATTTCAATTGATCATTGCAAAATTCTCTCATTCGATCACCAGGGAGAGGCTAAGAGTGCCCAGCTGATTGGCCAAGCTATTGCCAACAATTCAGCCTTTTTAACACTCAGGAGAATCGAAGCTTCTAAAGAAATTTCTCACACCGTTGCAACTTCAGGCAACAGGGTGTACTTGAACTCCGATGAGCTCCTGCTGAACCTTCAGGACCTGAACTCAGAACATAAAAAGAAGTAAGTGGTCAAGGTGGATAAAAACTCTCTGTTTGGTATCGAATTAAGATTTTTCGCATTACTCACCAGTTAAACCAGCAGGAGTAACTCTGGTTAGAGTTGGTATCAATTGACTGAACTCCATCCACTCTCATATTCTGAGATTCATCAATTTTATCGTTCTAAACTGTGTAACAATGTTTTTGATCTCAATTATGGGGGCACATGTCATCTTTTGACATACCTACTATTTAGTGTTTTGCTCGTACTCTGCCGGACAAAATTTGATGGTCTTGGATGTTTTCTTGTCTCAACATCATGTCTGAAAAAGTATTCTGATTTTATTTCATGTGATCGATATGTCCATCGTCTTCCCTCACCCTAGAATCTATAAGATTATATGTTGGCAAAATTGATTGTTTTGCTATCTTGTTTCAGAAAGCTTTGGTCGATTAAGGTTGTGTTTGAGAGAACTTGTAGGGAGTTCTTAAAATTTTGTGAAGTAGCTGAGAAGTACTTACTTAAGAAGTCCAGTGTATCGGATTGCTATCTTACATAAAAACACAATATATTATTTTGAAGAATGTGTGATTTAAGATTGGGGGATAGCTTTTTAACATCAGTAACTGTTAAAGAAACTAATAATCTGTATGGTATAGTTATTATTTTTGAGAACTATATTGATTGTCGGCTAAAAATTTTTGTCGTATCATGACTGGATGGACCTAACCTTAATATATTTGTTGCGATCGTATGAATTTTTTTTTTGTTATTTATCAGCATAGATAAAATATGATATATGTAACGCTTTACATGATATGGGAACACATAATCCTATCCACACATAGGCACTTTATTTCGATTTGATGAAAGCAAATATGATATCAAATTTTAGTTATTATATTTGATATATCTTTGACTTAATATCTTTGATCAATCTTGCTTTTCATTAAAAAATAATTTAAGAAATATATTCCCATGAAATTGTACACTAGCCTAGGCTTCATTCATGTTCAAATATATAGTTGGTGGCAAATTTTAGCAGAAGGTGGACCTCTGTTTTTGAACTTTTGAATCCCTTTTGGGCTACAAATAACAATGCATTCCTTGTCGTTTTTTCATGTCCTTGTTTTCTAACCGACTCCATTACTTTAAAATGACCAGGAAGAACACAGTTCAAACGATAGAGTATAATCATTATTGTAATGGAAAATAATTTTTTTTATTCACTAAATTTTCTCATATTTTGTTTCGGTCCACTAAGTTCTTAAAGTTTGATTTTGGTGCACTATCCTTGAGTGTTTTTGGTTGTCGATCATATTTCGTCGGAGTGCTGATATGACGTGAGTACGTGACGTCGAAAAACGCGGATATGTTATCGAAAAATGTTAGCCCAACATTGATACTTGTTGAATTATCTAATGTCACATCAACAATCTGAGCAAAATAACCGAAGATTGTAATTTAGGATTCCAAAACCAAAATTCGAAAATTTATCGAATCAAAATCCAAATTTAAACAAATTAATGAATAAAAAGTTTTATTTTCCCTAATGTTAATTACAATAATATATAGTTCTAACTTCGTTTGATGATGCTTGGCTCTCTTCTTGAAATCAGACGTTTTAGTCCCTCCGTACCATGAGATCAAATTTCTTACAATAATTTGTTTTTAGTAATTGCAATGAAATTTATGCAACTTAAAAATCATCTTCCTCGATCAGATTTCATGCATGTAACTAGGAGTGCAAACGAACTGAACCTGTTCGTGAGCTTTACGAGCCCGCTCGATAAATATTTGATTCGTATTCGAGCTTATCGAACTCGAGCCGAATTCGAACATGTTCGAACTTTTTTTCGAGCCGAGCTCGAGCCGAAATTATTCTGTTCGATAGTTCGCGAATAGTTCGCGAGCCTTAATATTTAATCAATATAATATAATTATATAATCAATATATATACATTTCGAACTTTTTCAAACATTTCGAGCTTTTCGAACCATAATATCCGAATAGTTCACGAATAGGTTCGAATATTTCGAGCCGAACTCGAACTTCATTTCGAGCCGAGCTCGAGCCAAAATATTTAAAATTATCGAACTTCGAATCGAGCTTGAACTCGAATATACTCTTATCGAGCCGAATTCGAGCCTTAAAATTTTATCATTATTCGGCTCGATTCGGTTCATTTGCACCCTACATGTAACGAGAGAATCTATGACTCCTAGGTTAGAGATA